>NC_092131.1:28734733-29037763 GCF_043159975.1 Macaca nemestrina | reverse complement strand
AGGTGCACAGTAATCTCAGAGATGTATGAAAATAATATCACAAGGATAAGATATCTGAAAATTTTATCTCCCGGTGCTACTGGTGTTTGAGTATTTCTCCTCTTGGACTTGCTTGGATAATTTGTTTCTTTTTTTTTTTTCCCCCCACCTTTTCCCTTAGCTTCTCTGCCTTGAGTTTCTAAGCAGACTCCATTTCCAGTGCTTTGGAAAAGTCAACAGTATGTGGGTGGTTATTGCTTAATTTAGGCATAGTTTAGTGAGCTGCAGTTTGTTATACTGGACTTTATGGTTTTCTTCTCTTTTACTTTGTCTTTCCTCTCCATGGTACTAGAATATGTTATTTCATCTTTAGAAATGGTTTATCTGAGAATCTCAGAGCTGAATTGTTTAGCTCGTTCCTTTAACTCAGAAACTCTTGCCTCAGACCAGTAAGGAGGGCTGACTTCTTCACTACTAAAAGCCATTCTCAAAGGAAATTGTAGAACCCTTTTTGGTATCCATTTTAAAAGTCAAGTAATCATTACTGTCAGCTGTTTGCCTGGAGATGCCACTTATTAGAATCTTAGCAAAGATAGAAAAGCAAGAGCCTATGTATAATAAAGTATTCTCTGTCAACCTATAAGCAAGCTATAAGCGTTACACTTGAGAGTTTCTATCTTCATAACGCATATTTTTGCTGCTTTTGGTATGTTTTATATTTCTTGTAACACATAGAACACTTCAAGTGTAAGAATATTTATAGTATCAATAACAGCCAGATTTTAGTATGATAGTGGGATGCTTCCTAAAGAGATAACATTAAACACTTCTTAATAAATATTAATTCAGATTGGTTTTATTTTAAAATAGTTAATAAGATTATACATGGAACAAAAGGCAAAATAGTAAAAAATTCTTCCCACTCATCGTAGTCCTCAGACTCCTTTTCCCAAAGGCAACCAAATGTATCAGGGATTTTTGTATCTTCTTTCAGGAATAGCCTATGAGTGAGTATACAACGTATAATTATATCCACATCCTTCTTCTCTTTCTTCTCCTTGTCTTTTTGTTCCTCATCCTTCTTGACACAAATACCAACATATTTTTCCACATCTTACTTATTTTTCCACTTAAAATGTCTTAGAGACTATTCCATATAAGAATATACAGGTTTGTTTTATTCCTTCTAATGGCCACATATCATTTCATTTTAGGGGAATACTATATTTTAGTAAATTAGCACCCTATATTTAATTTTTTCTCAACTTTTTCCTATTAAAAATGTAAGAAGTATATACTTTTGTTCATTAGTTAATGCATACATGTATAAGAAGGTCTATTGGATAAATTCCCAAAAGTAGAATTGCTGAGTCAAAAGACAAGTGCATTACAAATATTGATATATATTACCAAATTGTACTTCAAAGGGGTTTTACAAAGTTATATTTCTACCAGCAATATATGTGTTTGCTTCTCCTCACACTTGCAACATGCATCATATTATCAAACTGTATTTTCATTTTCTTAAGATAGCTCTTAGAAATGTTGCTGTCAGATATTTATTTCCCATAGATCTTTTCCTTCCATCCTTCTACATCTTCAAATACACTTAGGGATCATTGTCATTCATGACTTTGTTGACCACTTATACCAGAAATCTTTTAATAGCAATCTGCTGTAGCAGCATTTCATGTTAACCTTGTTTTAATAAACAGGGATATTGTAGAAAAGTAGCAATATGTTATAGTAATTTTGTGTGGTTTATCTCCAATATTATTATTGATTTGTATTGAGATCTCAGCACAGACAGGCATTTAGTGCAATTACGAAGAGCAAGGAGGGCACTGGAGCCAAATAGCCTGGGTTCAACTCTTGTCTACACCGCAAATGAGCTACATGTCTTTGACAAGTTACTTCAACTCTTAGTTTCCTCAACTGTAAATTTCATATGAAATTTAGAAAGAATAAAGGAAATGGGATCTAGCACCAAATTAAAAAGTAAATGTGATGTGAACTAGAGGCATTAAATTACAAATAAGTGGTTTCCAAAAGACAGTATGCTTTGTCTGGTCAAAGGGAGAAGCAGAGGAAACAGCAAAAGAGGAGAATAAAAAGAATTTAAGTTAAAAGCACAAGCCCTCATAAGTTATGTCCTAGTCCATTTGGTGTTGCTATAATAGAATACTTGGGGCTAGGTAATTTATAAAGATAAGAGGTTTATTTGGTTCTTGATTCTGGTGGGTGAAAGATTCAAGATTGGGCAGCTGCATTTGGCAAGGGCTTCACGCTGCTTCCACTCATGGAGGAAGACAGAAGGGGAGCTGGTATGTGCGAAAAGATCACATGGTGACATTTTTTTGTTTTGATTTGCCCTCCTTCATCTGACCACTTGCTTGGAGCCTTGCAAGCTGTGTTTCTGCTCCCCTTTAAAAGGCTGATATTTCAGGGACTGTAATTTTGAGTAAAAATACTGTTTCTGTTTTCCTTCTACCTTTCAAAGATTTCTTTATGTATGCCAATTCTTTTTTTTTTTTTTTTTTTTTTTTGAGACGGAGTCTCTCTCTGTCGCCCAGGCTGGAGTGCAGTGGCCGGATCTCAGCTCACTGCAAGCTCCGCCTCCCAGGTTTACGCCATTCTCCTGCCTCAGCCTCCCGAGTAGCTGGGACTACAGGCGCCCGCCACCTCGCCCGGCTAGTTTTTTGTATTTTTAGTAGAGACGGGGTTTCACCGTGTTAGCCAGGATGGTCTCGATCTCCTGACCTCGTGATCCGCCCGTCTCGGCCTCCCAAAGTGCTGGGATTACAGGCTTGAGCCACCGCGCCCGGCCGCCAATCCATTTTATGTGTCTAATTGCTGTAGTCAGATATACAAGGTGACAAAGTCAGGCAGTACAGTTCTTCCTTTATAACTGCTGGTTCTGCATCTGCAGATTCAACCAACAAAAAAATTGAAAATAATTTTCAAAAACAATAAAAAATAACTAACAATAGAAAATAATACAAATAAAATACATATAACAGCCATTTGCATAGCATGTACATTGTGTCAAATATTATAAGTAATTTAGAGGTGATTTAGAGTCTAGGAGGATGTACACAGTTTATATGCACATACTACAGGACACCATTTTATATAAGGAACTTAAGCATCTACAAATTTTGGTATTCACAGGGGTCCTGGAACTAATTTCTCATGGACACCGAATTAGGATCGTATTAGTTTTAGGCACAGTTTATATTTTGAAAATTAGGAGGTATTAGAGTACATTTAAATGGAAACGTCCTGAGAAATCCCTGAGCAGAGCAAAGCCAGTTAGGCCTCGTGAATGACCCTAACCTTGCTGGATTTGCAAATAAGAGCAAAAGTTATTTTGCTGGATTTGCAAATAAGAGCAAAAGTTATTTTGAGCTACAACTCATAAATACCTATATTCAGAGAAAACAGAATGTAAGCTCAACCAATCAGAAGCAGCCAACAAATTTATAATTATATAACTAGGTACTTTCCAATAGGATAGGCCAAATAAGGCAACAGTGTAACTGTAATCAATCGAATATTTTCTTTACTTTACTCCCCTATTTGTCCTATAAAAGCCTGCTCTTTGCATTCCCTCAGTGGAGCTCCTGAGCCACTTTTGATTTAGAGCTTCCCTGTCCAATTCATGAATCACTATTTGTTCAATAAGGTCTTTAAAGTTTTTATTGTGCCTCAGTGTATCTTTTTAATATTTGACCTCTATGTGGTATAGGATGTACAGTGACCATTTGGTAAGCTAATATTATTAACCTAAATTCTTTATTCTTGTTTGGTAACAAGGTAAATGTGTTAATGGATGCATTTCGCTTTCATTATGCCTAATGTATATAACAAGTACATATAAACACATATATAAATTGCAGTTGTTTTTATGCATATCATAAAAGATAATATTATAATGTGAATTCTGGAGTTTCCCGAATAATTAGCCACAAAAATAGAAGTCTGTTTACTGATTCAAAGCATCTCAGGAAACACAGTTTTCAATTTTAGAACCGATTTTGGGAAGAAAACTTTACAGACCAGGAGATGTTACTTCTAAAAAAAAAATCGAGTAATTTTCTGGCTGTTCTGTTGACTTACTAGAATCACATAACTTTTTAACTCTGAGTTTATTAGAAGTTAGGGAAATAAAACTAAGAAGATTTTATACATTTCCTTCTCCAAATTAAGCTGTTTCAGAGGAAATCTGACTACATAATATCTGTTCACAAAATCATTGTCATCCCCAAGCCTGTGCCAGCCCTCTGTCAGCAGCACTGTCCTCAGTGATTCCTGGAAGGGACCCTGTTGAACGATGACAACAAGAGAGAGGCTATCAAGGGGTGCAAGTAAGAGGTGCAGTGTTGAGTTATAATAATCTCAGTATCCTTCCTTCATGGCTGAAAGTATATTTCAGCAGAAAAGTATTAAAATGTGTATGTGTCCCAGAAAAGGGCAAAATGTAATGGAGATCATGTCCTCTAAAGCAAAATATTTGGATGGTTACGAACTCAGGGTCCTCCAATAGGCCTGCTGGAGCACATTTTTTCATATCAACATATTACAAAATGGGGAAACCACGGCTCGTGGACACAGAGTGCTTAACGTAAAATCTCAAGGTGATGAATGGCAGGCATGAGTCTTTATACATTTAGTTTTAGAATCCTTCATCATGTGAGTACTCTTTTGTCCCCTAAATCAAGCTGTCTCTTAATTATTGACACAGGACTTTGTTTTTAAAGGATTAATGGGGTAAAAAAGGGGTCACTGCAAAGGTACCAAATTAGAAAGAATATTTTTACCTAAACCGATGAATAGGAATGGAATGAAATTTATTTCTGAAATCCAGGAGATGACAGAGAAATGAAATTGGTGTTATCCACAAGTGTGGGCAGGATAAAATCTAAAGCAATAAACAGAGGGTTGCTCCTCTGTTCAAGTATAATAATAAGTAATATTTGAAACACAAAAGTGAGAGAGAGGAAGACCTGCTTATTTCCTGGGAGGGGGTTTCCTGTGATAGGAGGCACTTTCTTTCCTTTCCTCCCCAGAATCTGAGGGGAAGGAACTGCCCCACGGACCAGAGTGACAATGCCCATAGGACTGAAGGGGTAAGAGCAGCAGACGGAATGCTCTGCTTGTTTGATAACAAGATAAATGTGTTAATGGATGTATTTCCAACAGCAAATGTGTGTCAGATAGAAAGACAAAGGGAAGGGGCACAAAGTAGTATTCACAATGGAGCAACACATACGTAGTATGTTGTATAACTCTGGAAAAATTCTGTACCTTTTCCATTTCACAGAGAAAAGAGAACACAAAGGAAGATGGATTAAAAAAATATGATGCAGCCACTGGGCCGATTATCACTGGCTAGAGAAGGATTACCATTTCCTTACAAAAAGAAATTGATAATTGAAATTAAACTCAGATTGCCTAGGTATACCTGCCAGTATTTGGAATGTTTAACTTAACTGCTTGGTTTACTTATTGTTATTGACAAGCAAACTCCCTTTTACTAATAGAACCAATTTACAAAACTTTCTAGTCGCCAGAAATAGAAAAGCCAGATACTGTAACACCCTGATGACTAGTTAAGTACTCAGGTACTTATCCATGACTTGTTTATCCACCCTCCTACATATCTGATAGAAAACACAAGGAGGGCCTGGTGCAGTGGCTCAAGCCTGTAATCCCAGCACTTTGGGAGGCCGAGACGGGCAGATCAAGACCATCCTCGCCAACACGGTGAAACCCCGTCTCTACTAAAAAAATACAAAAAACTAGCCGGGCGAGGTGGTGGGCGCCTGTAGTCCCAGCTACTCGGGAGGCTGAGGCAGGAGAATGGCATGAACCCGGGAGGCGGAGCTTGCAGTGAGCTGAGATCCGGCCACTGCACTCCAGCCTGGGCGACAGAGCGAGACTCCGTCTCAAAAAAAAAAAAAGAAATAAAAAAAAAAAGAAAGAAAACACAAGGAGTAGGAATCTCATGGTTAACATTTCGAAGGCATGAATATTGAATACTAAGTGAAGATAAAACTTCATTCTTTCCCCTCTCCATATCTTCCTGGACCCTTTTTCTCCTTTGTCACAGCAAAAAAATTTAGGCTACTAAGTCCATGTACAAGGATATTTACAATAAACTTTGACAATCTTTGCTATTGCTATAAAAAGTGCATGCACTTGACAGGTGGCTACTAATTACTAGAGTAAAAACAATAGCATTGAGTGATTTCTGCCACTATAGGACAAGAAGTTTGCTCACATTTTCTTATTTAATCTTCACCACAGTCTTATAAGGTAGGTGTCATTATCCTCATTTTAGAAATGAGACTTATTCATATGGAGGCTGGGTGTGGTGGCTCAGGTCTGTAATCCCAGCACTTTGGGAGGCCGAGGTGGGTGGATCACTTGAGGCCAGGAGTTTGAGACCATCATGGCCAACGTGGTGAAATGCTGTCTCTGCTAAAAATACAAAAATTAGCCAGGCATGGTTTTGGACACCTGTAATCCCAGCTACTTGGGAGGCTGAGGCAGGAGAATCGCTTGAACCTGGGAGGTATAGGTTGCAGTGAGCCAAGATCGTGCCACTGCACTCCAGCCTGGGTGACAGAGCGAGATTCTGTTTCATAAAACAAAACAAAACAAAAAAAAAAAAAAAAGAGAGAGAAAGAAAGAAACGAGACTTAGTCATGTGGAATGTTTTGCCTAGCTTCGGATTCAGTCTGCTTCATTCCAAAGCCTCTGCTCCTCACCATTGTACATATTGTCTCTACCACTTGTATGCTGAAGTGTTGATGCCTAAATGAATGAAATTCATTACTCTTGAGCAAGTGCTGATGGTCCCAATGAAAGAGATCACTTGTAATCACTAATACATCCTATCTCTATAGGTAGTCTTTCCGAAATCTTGACCTTCCAGAGTCAAGCTCCCTCAGCTCAGCTCTATAGGCATATTGGTGCCCCATGCTTGTCATAACCAGTCTTGAAGGCATTTTCTATTTCAGTGACTGAAAGGTACTTGGCATTTAGAGATGCATAAAAGATGAATTAGGAATTATTATTCAGGAACCAAGATAGCTAAGAAGAGGGTAACATTAGAATGCAATAATTCAACTTATGTTTATCACTGATGAGTCACTCTCCACGTGACTGATGCTTTGTTGACCTTCTCATAGTAATGTTGGTACTCTCTCTCTCTTATCTCCTTCCATTGTACTGTAGCCCTCTAGTCTTAGCCAACAGGTTGTGGCTGCTGCAATCCCCGAGGCTCTTCTACACTACCTCTGTGTCCATGCTTTGCTGTATGCCCTATAGACCATTCCTCTCTGTATCTGCCTTCCCAATGGCTGGCTGCTCATCCTTCATAAGAGCTCCAGGGGGTCACCACCTAGATGAAACCTTCCTTCTACTCCAGGCAGGTCTAGGTTTTTCTACCTCTAAGTTCTCATGGAACTTTGCACATCTTTCAGAACTCTCATCACAGTTATATGCTGTAAACAAAGAATCATGGGTTTTATAAATTTGGAAAGGAGAACTTTATTTCTCATAAAGGGTTGCAGCTTGCAGGCTGGCCATCCCAGAGGCTGGGAAGCATAGCCTCTGGCAAAAGCTGAGAGCAAGCACATTTGAGGTGATCAGGGGTAAAGGGAACAGGAATTTATGCTGAGCAGGGTGGCTGAATATACATATTTAATGTGCTATAGAAAGAGTCATGAATATTTATGGAAGGAGAACCATGAAAATGTACAATTGAGCTTCATGCCTCTTCATGGGTTACACGTTCAAAAAAAAATAGCAGTGTTAGCATGATCTGAGGATGGAGTTTTTGGCTCTCTGACATCAAAAACTAAACCAGAGGATATGAAAATTGCCAGTGTTTATCCCCCACAATTCAGCAAAAACTGGTTCAGAAATGGTGGTTGGTTTTTAGGAAGGGATGCCTTGTGAAACAGATGAACTGTCACATCAATACTGTAAAGAGGGAGGGAGAATCTGGTTGTGGCTAGACAATAAAAGAATGGATCAGGCCGGGTGCAGTGGCTCATGCCTGTAATCCCAGCACTTTGGGAGGCCAAGGCGGGCGGATCACCTGAGGTCAGGAGTTTGACACCAGCCTCAACATGGAGAAACTACATCTCTACTAAAAAATACAAAATTAGCTGGGCGTGGTGGTGCATACCTGTAATCCCAGCTACTCGGGAGGTTGAGGGAGGAGAATTGCTTGCACCTGGGAGGCGGAGGTTGCAGTGAGCTGAGATTGCACCATTGCATTCCAGCCTGGGCAACAAGAGTGAAACTCCGTACCCCCACCCCCGCCCAACAACAACAACAAAAAAATGGATCACCTGCTTCTTTTTTTTCCAGAGCTGGTTTCTGTTGCTCCTTAGGAAAGAATTCTGGTTAAAAGTGAATAAGGAAGGGATATGCTAAGGCATGAATATACTAAGGCATGTCTACCCTCCCTGCCCATCATGGCTGGAAACTTAGTTTTTAAGGTTTCTCTGGGTACTCCTTGGCCAATAGGGGATTCTGTTCATTCAGCCAACAGGCTTGGGATTTTATTTTTAGTTCTCCATTCTTTATTTGTTTCCATGGGTATCTTCAGAACCAACCTCTGGACTCCTCCTGATTTGGGGAAATGTAATATTCATCATTGTATCTTCACCATCTAGCACAGTACTAATCATATAGAAGGCATTAGTGAACACTTATTGAATTAACAATTGTAAGTTTAATGACTTGAAGCTTTGAGCCACAGGAGAAGTCTGTAGATAAACACAGATTTCTTAGTAAGAGGAAAATTATTCCATACTTACAAAGACAGAAATCTCAGCAGATCAGATGAAAATACCATAGATTATCATAATGAGGGCATTTGTCCAACTCTTGAAGGGAAATATGTTTTTAGAAACCCTTATTAAATACTACAATGTCAGAAGTCTAAATTTAAATAAAGATAATGTGATTCCAAAGCAACCTGAGCACAATGGGGTGACCACAGTCAACAATATTTCATTGTGCATTTAAAAATAACTAAAAAAAAATACTAAGATTGCTTGTAACACAAAGCAATGGTAAATGCTTGAGGTGATGGATACTCCATTTACCCTGATATGATTATTAAACATCATATGCCTGTATCAAAATATTTCATGTACTCTATAAATATATACACCTGCTATGTACCCACAAAAATTAAAAAAGTAAAAATCGGATCCATCCTTTCCCTAAAGATTGATTGTTCAAATAGACATTTAAGGCACAAATGATGTTTGTGCAGTATTGTTTTACACATATCAAATTCTACCCACCCTGGATAGAAATTTTATACCCATTCCAGAAAGTGGAGGTTGCAGTGAGCTGAGATTGCACCACTGCACTCCAGCCTGGGTGACAGAGCGAGAGACTGCCTCCAAAAAAAAGAAAAAGAAAAATTGGTACCCATTCCTGTATTCTTTTTATAGGCTTCTGTAAGCTTCAAAATGTTCCTTAACGAGATTGGAGATGATGACTCAGAGCAGAAAAATAAAACAAAACAACAACATGGTGGAAGAGTTGTGTTATAGAAAGAATGGAACCTTCAGGTCCAGTTAAACCTGCTCTGCTATTAATTAGTTTTTGGTTTTGAGGTGATTTTTCCAAGCCGTCATTATTAGTAGTAATAACTACAATATCACTGAATGAAGAAGAAAAATTTCTGAACAGAAGCATAGCTCCCTACCATATGTTTTTCATCTCAGCAACTAAACAGGCACCAAAAAACATGGATGTTCTTATGGCCTTGTGTCATTGATCATTTGAACTTGTAACAATAGAAACATCAGTTTTCCCAGGCCTCCTGGGCACTTGTCTGACCTTTCTGATTTGTCAAATGGAATTGCTTCTTTTGTAAAATGTTTCATAGGAGATGGGACAACAATCTCTGTTTGACGAAGGTGAATGTACCCAAGATAATTTCTGGGGTTTTAATGGAAGAGTTTTGTGA
This sequence comes from Macaca nemestrina, assembly GCF_043159975.1. Taxonomy (NCBI): domain Eukaryota; kingdom Metazoa; phylum Chordata; class Mammalia; order Primates; family Cercopithecidae; genus Macaca; species Macaca nemestrina. The sequence continues at coordinate 29,027,778 of NC_092131.1, read as the reverse complement.
CAGCTGGTTTAGCATCTCATGTGAAATAAATTCAGGGCCTTTTGTCTCACTGAAAGTAAGGTCACACTATTAAGAGAGAAGATCCTCCTCTACCAAAGTCACAGGCATTGGCTATTCAGTTGAACCCCAGAGGGGTTATTCTGTCCCTGATAAAGTTGAGTTGGATGAGTATCATGCATTGCATGTGTTTGCCTATGATGAAATATATGCAGAAGAAACAAGAACAATAATATAGGCCAATATTTAATGAGGACTTACCTTGTACCACATAATGTTTTCAATTGACACATGTATTAGATCCCTTAATTCTCACAAAGATGATATGGAGGATGTAGGACCATTTACATTATTTGTGGGATCTAGTGCCAAATAAAAATGTGAGCTCCTTGTTCTAAAGGAAGAATGAAACCTTTTTCCTTTCTTTCTCAATCTTTTCATTAACCTGTCAAACATAGGGATAGGCTCAGGGAGCGACTGTAGACCCTCACAGGCACTCATGACCCCATGCCGTGATTGTTTGTGTGGAGATGGAAGACTGCAGCAGTTGCTAGAGGGAGGCAGAAAAGTAGATGAGCAAGAATCTGTCTGGGTAGGCAAGACCATTTAAGCCAAGGCTCCAAGTCCCTGGCTCATGTTCCATTGTACCACTGAACTTGAAAAAACACGCACACACATAAATTCACAGATAAAATTCTTAAGCATTTCAAGACAGTGACTAGAAAGCACTGAGCCTGAAACTCACAAGGTTCTAAGTGACTGCACTGGTTGCATACCTTTGAATATGGTTCTAAAAGTAGGTAGTAGTATTATCTGAATTTTACAGATAAAGAAGCTCCAATTACCGAAACAAAGGTTTTTTGTTTGTTTGTTTGTTTTGGTGGTATATTTGTCTACCATATAATCACTAAAGCATACTATGCCTATTATACAAAATTTAGTTTGTTCTATATTTTGGTGTACTGTTAATACTATCATTTAAAAATTCTTAATTGCTCCTGCATGTCTTCCCTCATGGCTAAAGATAAAGTTGGTATCCTATGAACTATGTTTTCCATCAAGGTTTGCACAACGGCATAAAACAATCCATCACATTTTCCTGGCCAGTAGACACATGCTTTATTTCTGAATGTCACCGTTGAAGAGACTGAAGTCTGTGACTAGTGTTAATTTTGCAAGTAAAAATAAGTTCTCCCTGATTTTGGATATTATCCATTGAAGACGTTATCTTCAATATTTATCCATGCCTATGTCATGATATCTTCACTTCTTCCCAAATGTTATCTTCCTCAGGTGCTCAATTGTGAATGAAACGTCAGGCTCCTTGCCCATTTTTACTATACCTCAGCCTTCAAAGGCCTAAATTACCGTATCATTTCTGTTGCTGATCATCAGCAACTAGAAGGCAGAATTTGGATATTCACACACCAATGTACCATTGTTGCAGAAATCCTTTGGGCTGAGAGGACCAAAAAAAAAAAAAAAAAAAAAAAAACGAAAGAACATTCCAGAAATAATTACCCATTCACCATCTTTAGTACAGTGCTATACAAAGAATTAATTTTTGATTTGTTATTCTATATTCACTTTTTTCTAACATATGGACACGTATATATGGGTCCAATGAATCCCATTCAAAGAGAATAGATGATGGGAAAACTATTGGATGCCATCAGAATATTTTAAAGAAAAAACTGTCTTTTGAAGTAAATTCTGCAGAATATTTGGAACAGAATAAGAGAAAATTGGTTTCAAGTTAGTAAGTGAAAGTGAAACACTTGCTGAGGTCATAATAACTGCCATTCCTAAGGGCTGGCAGGCCATGCCATTTTTCAATGTTTTGCCGAAGAAAGTAATTTGTGTAGGCTACCACTGAGCAGCCATACTGGCTTGCCTTGTTCCTGCCTTCCCTCTGATTCGGGGCACTGCAGTGGGAGCTGACATGCTGAGCTACTTAGCTGTCTCAGCCTTATGGCCACGCCTCACTCAAAACAGTGTCCGAAGAAAATGACAACATCCCTTCGGGGAACTGAGCTAGACCTCATATAGTATTTGCATTCATGGAAGAGCTTTTTCTTGTACTTACAGAACACGTCGTTCTATTTAACAACATACACAGTTGTATCTGATTTTATTGCCATTGACTTTGAAGGCACACATTCATTGTGCTATGGTTTGGTAATGTTCTGCCATTCAAATTGATTTGTACCAAAGAACGGGTTTACTTGGACCCTCTGCATCTAGTGTTGGTTCATGTCGCAATTACCTGCAGCCAGCAAGTGTTTATTGATGAGGATTTTATCATCGTTTTATGTGATTACATGTTAGTTTAGCTTTCCCTTCTAAATCACCACTTAGTTTATAGTTCAATATTATTGATCCAAGTGCTACCAAGAGCAATTCTATTGATGGCATGTTACGTGTTTGGAAGGCAGGCTAACTTTCAAGCCTATACTCTCGTTTGGAGAGAATGTTGCTTCAACTAACAATGATGAGGTTCTTGCTTAAATATTCATCTCACACATTAGAGTAATTGGCATTAAATAAACTTCATATCTGAATATTTTCATTAAGAACTGGAGAGTTGGTGGTCCACTCTAAAGTGTCTATATGGAAGTTGGCTTTTTCTGTAGATGGCCAGATAGTGAATATTTAGGTTTAAAATTCATATGGCCCTGTCACAACTACTCCATTATGCTCTTGTAGCACAAAACAGCCATAGACAGTATCTAAATTGATGGGTAAGGCAGGGTTCCAATACAACTTTATTTACTAAAACAGGTGGTAGGACAGATTTTGCCCAAGGGCCGTAGTTTGCTAATCCCTGTTCTAGGACCATAAGAGAGATACATTTGTAGAAATTATGTTTGGAAAGCAGACTAGCTACCCAAGATTCCAAACAATAGGCACACGGAAGTTTGGAAAACTCTTCATTTAAAGCATTTTTTAGTTCTAGATGCTGGTAATGCAGTGCTGAACAAGACCAACATGGTTCCTCTCCTTGAGACTTGCATTAACATTTGTGAATGCATAAACACATAAGTGAGTTCAAATAATGCCAAATGCAATGAATACAATTAAATAGAGTAAAGTAAATGCCTGGGGGGTGGGAGGAAGTATAACTTTAGATAAAACTGCCCTGGAAGGTTTTCTAAGAATGATATTTGAATTTTGGACATTTGATACTTGAATGATAAGAAGGATCTAGTCTTGGAAGCGTTTGGAAAAGAGCATTCTGTGCAAAGACATTGACTAAAGTGAAGGGCTTATGAAAGATACATACTTGGTGTGTTTGAGGAATAGGAAAACACCAGTATGACTGAGAAGGGAAAGGGACTGTTATCTCTATCTTGAACTGTCCCCATTAAACTGATCTATAATTAGAATTTTAAGTGAGTTAAAAAATTCTCTTTCTGATTTATAATCATCCTTTCTTTTGTTCTTAGTCACTTGTGGAGGCAAATTCGCAGGTTATCTGCAACCTTTCATGTCACAATGTAAATGTCTACAAATTCCAACTCACCATTATTAAACTGGAAGCAAGCCAGTGCTTCAGTTGAGGGACAGTTTGAACCATGTTTGAAGAAATGATAAGACCAGTGTATTAGTGGTAAGACTTGTGGGGTTAAGGATACATAGGTCTAATCATTTGTAGAGAGGATTTCACCATAGTCAATGGTCTTCAATTCCTAAATTGGGTAAAATAGCTCAACTATTAGTTTCACTATGGATATCTAGAAGCCCAAAACTCATCAGTTAATTGAATACTGTAGACTGGGGGAAAAAATGACTATCCAATCCCAAAAGAATCAACTCAGTTTATTTTACAGAAGAATATTGCATCTAGTCCTATATTATATTGTAATTTTCTGAAGCTTTGAAATAAAATTATTTTAAATCCTTTGTCGCTCATGGTTGTAAAAACACTAATCCAAAGAGAATTGCCAGTATCTAAATAAAACACCCTGAGTTAATTTGACTCCAAAAATCAAGTCATTTGCCTCAATTAAGTAGAATGTGAGGAAATGGTTGTAACAGAATTAAGTTCAGCTCAGGGAAGTTAATTAGAATGTCTTGCCTTGGAAGACAAGTTAGTTTTCTAGGCAATGGTATTTGATAACAATGTTTCACATGAATGCAGAAAAAATCTGTGCTCTGTTAAGAATTGCTGAAAGAGACTAAAACTCTGTGAGAGAGTAACCTGTTGCAGTTTCAGATAGCCAGAAGGGCAAATCAGTCTGAATTCATAAAATAGTATATCATGGATTTTTTTAAAAGATAAAATTACTTTGAAATACATATAATAACTCGCCCAAGATGTGTATGGGTGCATGTGTGTGTTATTTATCTCCATCCTAATAAATGCTATTGAGAATATATAAGGCTGACATTATCATTTTAGTTGATTAAAATAAAATATCTAAGTTCCTTGTAGCATCCTTAACATAGTTTTATAAGTAAGGTAAGTAGGCTTGACAAACTGATGATACCTTAATTTGCTTCTCATATTCATTTTTATGGATATTATAAAGATACTCATCAGCCTAGATTTTGTTACAAATTCTCAATTTATGTTTGATTCTAAATAAAATTTTATTGAAGATGTCTAAATGCAGCATCTCTGCTAACATAGGATTTCCAAAATTTTAGTTTGTCAGGAAAATGAATAAGAGATTACATTGTGTAACATGGAGCATTTTTTTCCCGCCTCATCTCAGCACAAGATATTACAGGGACTTTTACTTTTTTTGTAAGTTTTAAATCAGGATTAGTATACTCATTTTTTTTTTCTTGGTGTTTCCTACATGTAACCGATATAATACCACAGGCGTGCAAGGTTTAAAGAAAATTATTTAATAATAAAATAGTATTTGGGGGCTCTTTTTTTTTCCATTTTCTGAGAAGATATAATGTATTCCTTTAAGCATTTTGAATCTCTTGGAGTTGGCAGCAGCAACTGTTACAAGGGAACATTTTTGAAATATGGATCTTAATCACATCTTCTGCCATATCCATCAGAGTTTCCATTTTATATGCCACATTCAACTTCGTTCATCTGACAACAATGGAAAAATGTTACTTTAGACATCAATGGAAGTTTTGCTGAGTATCATCAAATGCTTAGCAAATATTTAAAACGTTTCACATGTTCTTACAACCAGAAATTACACATTGAAAAATATTTCTTGGTTTGGGAACTTTACTGTAGTAAAAAGAAGTGAGAAATATATCTTGGTCTGACATGGAAGGTAGAGCAAGCTGATGACTTTACTAAGTGACTCGCTACGTTCTTATAGAACAAGGTGGTGGGAGTATTTTTCATTGAACTATTTATGGGACCAAGGTCACGTGACTTACTCTTGTTGCCTAAGCTGTTGATAAAGCTTGGACTTTTAATTTCCAAATTATTGCATTCAGGTGTTAGAAAATTCATGACACAAGCCATGATTCTCACTGAAAAAGAATAGAACAATATCACACCTGTAACCCCAGCACTTTGGGAGGCTGAGGCGGGTGGATCACGAGGTCAGGAGTTCAAGACCAGCCTGACCAAGATGGTGAAACCCCGTCTCTACTAAAATTCTAAAAATTAGATGTGGTTGTGGGCACCTGTAATCCCAGCTACTCGGGATACTGAGGCAGAGAATTGCTTGAATCCAGGAGGCGGAGGTTGCAGTGAGCCAAGATCGTGCCACTGCACTCCAGCCTGGGTGACAGAGGGAGACTCCATCTCAAAAAAACAAAAAAACAGGAACAGAACAATAGCACTTTCACTCATTTGCAATTTTAGCAGAGTTTTCATGGGTGAATATCAACATCTGTTGCTCCATTTCCTGAAAAGTCCTGTGGGTTGGAATGCCAGTGCTATCCCAATTCACTTTGTCTTTTGCTTTAGTAATACCCAAAATCAATGTAATTACCATCCCTATTCACAGTTTTTTAAAATAAATAGTGGAACCCTCATTTAAGTGCATAAAATTGTTCTGTCTCATTCTTTGCCTTTGTTCAGGATCACATATGAAACTCTTTTCTGCAAGGTGGTTTTCTGCCTCCATGGACCTTGGAATGAAAAATGCTTTCAAAATAAATATTTTACAAAATTATTTCTAACTTGAAAAAGATTTAGCTTTGTCTCTTGAATCAAAAATGGTTGTCAAGTTTTCTGGTTGCATATACTTACACCTGCCAAAGGTAATGATGGCTACTTCAAGAAGTCCACATAAGATGTTGATACAATCAACGACTCTGTTTAGTTGTTCTTGCCAAGAAAGAAAAAGATCATTCCAGATTCCAGGTGTTACTACTTAGCTGGATGTTTTACTTTACAAGGAGGCAGCCATTCATGAAAAACAGCTGTAATTACACAGCATTCAGGTATTTCATAATTAAACAGCTGATTATAAGGTGGCACATGGCGTGAGATTTTGCAACTAGGCTGAGTAAGAATGAAAGTGTAGCTTAGTTCTCTTGCTGTCAGCTTTGGACAAATCCTCTCTGTGCCTTGGTGTACAACAGTGGGTAATACCAGCATGTTTCTCAGTGGGGGAAAGGAGGAGGACAAGAAGGTTAATTAATGCATAAAAGTGCCTAGATCAAAGGCAGCCCCCACTGTAAGCAAAAGACATCTCCTTGACTATTTCCTGCTAACTTTCAAAAACAAACGGAACTCAGCTGTAGTTTAAATAATACAATGCCAAACATTGGTATCATAGAAAACAGTATTCTTATCAGTATCCCTGTGACTCAGTGATTTTGGTTCCTTAGAGAACGCATCTTGTTATGTAGGACTGAAGAGGAGCCTGGATGTCAGTTGGATAGCATTGATCCTGTCGAAGCTGTACCAGGCACTGTGTAAAATACAAAAGTTGTAGAGTCATCTGCAGGTCTGGTATATGTGGAATTTACAATCTAAGTTTTACACGTAAAACATCTTTCTGGGGAAGACATAAGCTATTGCCCTTGAAGATTTGTAACTAAGGGGTTGGAGATAGACTTCCATGAGGCTGAGGCTCCTCTCTTCCCCATGCTTCAGGAGAGCTGCTCAAGTTAGTTATGGTTGTGCCTTTGCTTGTCTCTCCCAAGTTCTCCTATTTCTATTGCTTGGTAAGTAAAACAGCTTATTTTCAGGGCTCTTTAACAAATTATTTAATTAGTACTCTGTAAACTGTTCAGTGATCCTGACTGTCTTATTTTTCACTATTGCCTAAGACCTCATGTCTTTTGAGTGACTTCTTCCTTCAGGAACCCTTAGAGCCTTGGTTTTGTGAGCCTGTAAATGCTAGGAAGCCTCCAAGATTTCTAGCTTTGTGAAGTTTACAGACCAGTCATTTCTGCAGTCTCCTTTTCACCTCTAGGGAAATTGCAGTGTGTCCATCCACCCTTAAGGCATGACAAGGTGAACATCCCTTGGACTGAAAACTGAATGCTTGGTTTTTGTTCCCATATTTAATCTGAGAGATTCAAATAAGTCTTTACTTTGCTGCTTTCCTAAGAGTATTTTAATAAGAAAAGCATCAAAAGAACTTGGTCAAGATGGGGAATCTTGGGTCAGGAAAATTTATTTGACGAGAATATTTGAAAAAGATTCAAATATTTTGAACTATCAGGGTAGAGGGAAGTTGTTTCTGGTGATTAAAATGGTAGGAAGTAGCTTTCAAATCTGAAAAAAAAATCTAAATGTTTTAAGGTGTTCCAGGCACTGTGGTTAACAATTTATATTCATTTTCTTATTTAGTCCTCCCAATAACCCTGCCAAAGAGGTATTATTATTCCTCTTTGAAGTGAGGAATCTTAGTGTATTCAAAAACATTCATCTACTATTTATTGAGCACCCATATTTCTAAGTGCTGATAATGTAGTTGTGAACAAGAGCTTATATTTTAGAGGAGACGGGTCATTAGCAAGTCAACAAATAAAATTGTAGCATAATTTTCCTAGGAAAATATGTTGTGCAGGAGGTAAGGCTAGGTTACAGGTCATGACAATTGAAGGTGGGAACATAGTGTGTTTGCAGGACAGAAAGAATGTATGTATGGCTGGTCAGTGAACAAGGGAGGGGTGGTGGTGGAAAAAGATGCAAGGATCACGCAGGGTCTTGCTGGCCAAGGCAAGGAGTTTGCATCTTATTCTAGGAGGCACAGGAAGCTGGAGGAAACATTGTAAGTAAATGAGTGATGTGATTCCGTTATGTACTGCAAAGTTTCCTCCAGCAGCTGAGAGGTTGAATAATTTGTACAAGGTGAGGTGGGCACAAAGAAGAAAGACGGAGGGGGCTAAATGACTCACCTGCCACCTGGGCCCCTCTGCCTTGAAATCCCTTTCCCGAATACTGGTCTATTTTACTCGACTACTAGTAGTAACAGACTGGAAAGAAAGAATGCAGGTAATGGTCAGAGAGGCAAACCAGACTTAAAAAGCTAAAGCAAAAAGTTGGATTATTTTAGGAAAATGAAGCAGGGTCATTCATGCTAAATCCTGGGAAGCTGGCCTTTGAGTGACTGGCTTGTGTGGCCCTTGCAGTGTTGCTCTGTAACCCAGGTAACCAGGTGAGGAGGCTCCTTTTTAAACATACCACTGAGAACAAAGCTTCGTTTTTGGGTCCTCAGGTACAAGGAGGACTGATATATTTGGGTCCCCGGAACTCTGTTCCTGAATTTCCTCTGCCTTCTTGCTAATAACCTGAATTGTGCAGACACTGCTGCGGCTACCAGCACACACCAGTGTTGAAAGCAGCAAGCTTTGGAAGGTTAAGGAGCAAGTTGTGCATGAAACGCTTGACCCTGCCCTGCTAAATAAAGAACCCACATATAGCCTACAGTGGGAAGAAAAGAGAGAGAGGATGCTCCTTGAGAAATTTTTTGTGTGTTGCAGACTCTTTTCCCCTCCCCTTCCTCCTCCCAACCCACCCCCAGTCCATCTGTGATGCCTGAATTCTTTACAGGCTGTCTTTCTAAAGACATGCTAGCCTTAATCACCTTCTCTGTATTGTGTATCACTCCTGTATCTATCTACTTATGTCAGTTGTTTACCAGTTCCCTTCAGCTGTCTGCTTTTTATCATATTATTGATCAGTCAATCTTGGGCGTCTCAGGTTGGAGGGGAGAGAGAGAGCCGGCAAAGGGAAGCAGGAGTAGAGAATAGCGGTGGCGGACAATCAGTTAAGATGGTTCCAAAAATAGCTCAGCCCTGCTGATGATAGCTCTGCTTGCGGCCACCCCGTATGGGATTTACGCACTTCACTAAGATTCTCTGCTGAAATGGATTCGACCAGCTGTTCCTGCAGTTGGTGGTGGCTGGTGGTGGTGGCGGCAGCAATGGGCCGGCTACATCTTCAGAGAAGGAATTGGAAGCGATAGGTTTGCGGCAAGGCAGGCTCCCACACAGGGACGAGATTTATTATCAGAGGCTATTAGGACTCAGGTTGTGGGGCATCTGTGTTCTTTGTACGGTATCCAGTTTCTTTTTGTCCTTTATCTCTTTTGAATGAGATGAGGGAATAAGTGATGAGAAATGGTTGTATTTCTCACCCACTGTATGTGTCTATGTTGTTGCTTTGCTCTAGTTTATTTTATATATAGGCTTTTTTCTCTACTGCACTTTCTGTTGGGAGACTCAGCTGTGTAAAGGTCCTAACTTTATAATTCTTTGGTCCTATCCAAGACTTAGAGTTATCAAAGAACCTCTGCAAAGTGGCTGGGTCTAAAAATGTAATATAAGTAAGTATTCATAGAGGGCCCCTGTCCCTCAAAGACTCCAAGTCTATGCTATGTGGAAAATGCAGTATTTCTTATCTCATCTAGTAAGGTGATCCTCTCTCAGAAAGAAAAAAAAAAAAAAAGATCTGGCACAGGCTCTCAGGCTTTTGTAATCAAGACTCCTTCCAGCCACAATACCTCTAATTACAGGGTTTTTGGCATCCTGATTGTCCCCCAAAGTACTATGTGTAGGGGCACTGTGGGAGTGCCCTATAATTTGTCAAGCTTATTGTCTTGCTCTGACACACAGAATACACTGAATCAATTTTTAAGGTCTTTTTCAAAATGTGTCTACCTCATCTAAAATCCATAAATATTAAAATCATATGCACTAGAAACAGTTAAGATATTTAAATTTTCCAGAACACAGAGACTTAGGAAATAGGCAAGACACAACATAAAAGCAAAAAAGGAAAGAGAATGTTACTTGTTCTATTATCCATCATGATGGGGAAAGGGGAGAGAGAAAAACAACTTTCTCCTTTACAAATCCCAGCTTCTGCTGTTGCCTTTACTATAAATATTGTTATTCAAAAGGTTTTCACCTACTTCTTGGGAGGCTATTCGGTGAAGTATAAGATATAAAGAGCAATTTTATTGTCTAAATGAGAGGCTGGTCAAAGTGTAGTTTCCTCGGCTCTGTGCTCAGAACATCTGATTCGGTAGGTTGAGTTGGGACTGAGGATATGCATTTTCATAAGCATGTGCAGTAATTCTGATGTAGCTTGTCTGCGGACCACAACTCAGAAACCTTAGTCTTTTAAATATACATTTTTTAATAACATGGTGCTCTAATTTGGAGCCTTCAGAAAGAAAGGAAAATAAAACAGCCTAACCTGTGTCCTCCATGATAGTTTAGTGGGCTCTAGTATTAGTTTATTTCATGACATGTAATTTTTATTTTCTTTGAATTTGCTGCACAATTACTTTTATGTATAATCCATGTTGAGATGTGAGTGGGACAATTTACATTATTTAAAGACTTTGTGCATTGGCATACCTGAGGAGGTAATACTATGACTAGGGAAGATGTGGGCCGACGTCCTACAGTGTTCCAGGGTTGGCCATTTTTCTTGCTGCAAGTGGGAGAAGATCCACACTTCCTTCTGTTCTGTTGAACCTGAGAGTGGCCACAAGGAGTATCAGCTGCTCCCTCCTTTGAAGGCTGGAGTCTATGAAGGCAGTGTTCAAGTTCACTTGTTAACCCACATCGCCACCTACTGTCCACCCCTCATCCTTAATTAAAAGACTTTTGCTTGGGAGTTGGATGATAGTGTGAGAAGCTACAGCATGAATGCAAAGCGAGATTGTGAATGCATCTCTATCGACCCCTATTCAGAATGCTTGATTTGCAATAGTTTATTCAGAATTACAGCATTTCTATCCTTAATTCTAAGATCCGTCTCTCTCTCAGTCCAGAAGCAAATTACGTTTGGGTTAGAAATAGCAGCCAAGTTCCTGTTAAAATGAAAACAAACCTCTGTTCACCTTGTGTCTAAGGCCTTCTTTGTTGGCTTTAAAATGTTTATTGATTTGGGGATTTGATGTTGGATCCAACTGTGAATAGTGGCCACTTTGGGTCTTGTGAGTGTTACTGGAATTTGTCAAGCAATTTTATGGAAGGAAACCTGAAAATGCTTCACCCTAGTCCTTTGCTTCTTTATTTTTGTGGGTTTTTTTTTTCTCTTTGAGAATGTTTTCTATTTGAGTGGGGACTACTGTCATATAGTACCTTTCTCTGATCCTTTTGGAAAGAGCAAGTGTCCTTTGAGAAGTACCTGTTTGTGGCTGTTCCGTGCTCCCCATCCCCATGCCTGTCCGTACCATCTCTAGAGCAGGTGGAAGTCACCTGTGGGTTCCTCTGGTCTCAGGCTTTGACTGTTCCCCTCGACAAATATGTTCTTAATTCGATTTTGTGTTGAAGCACATCATTATTTGGGTTTCCATCTTTAGTGAAAAGCCACCTTTGCATGTTGTCATGTCACATGATAGTGTTCCAGAAAACATACTTGTATAGATGCAAATTCTTGCCTTCATAATTTTTAGCCTTATGTTGTATTAGGGAGCATAATTTCAAATTGATCTCTTGGAACCTCAGCATGAATCTGTATTAGAAGCCCAGAGAATGCTAAACAGAGTTTTCACTGAGCCATATTAGATGATAACAAATTATTTTAGCTATAAATGAGATATTAATTCTATAGATTAGATTTTTGTTAGTAGGTATCAGCTATAGAGTGACTGCCAAAGACAATAAAATAGGACTAGTATAATCTCCTTTGCCCCCCTTTAACTCTACTACGTGGGGAATATACTGAACGTTTTACAACCAAGTCTTTAACCCTCTTTACTTTCCCTAGCAAATGTTCTTCCATTTAAAAGTCTTTAAAATACTTGTTTATTTTAGCAGTGCTTCAGAAAGTCTATCTTAGACCATTCTATGCTTTTAAATCTATGATAAGATTAATTAAGTAGGCTAACAACCTCACTTAAAAATATTAGTATATTCTTGTAACGTAAATTTCTACAGATTTTTTTTTGTGTAGAAGTAGATACATACATATTTCTAATAACTATAGTGTAATATAAAATTAAAATCCTATGTGTTGAATCATTATGTTAATAATAGCTGCCATTTCTGGAGCACTCTGTCTTCCAGGCCTCTGGTAAACACTGTTGCATACATTATTTTTCTTAGTTCTCAAAATAATCTTGAGAGGCTTATACTATTCTTTCCATTTTACGCATGCAGAAGTTGAGGCACACAAAGAGAATTCTTAGGGTCCTAAATTTTCATAAATGCCTTCAGGGGGATTTGCCAATCAATCTCCATTAGGATCACATTCCAGTAGTTTTGGCCAAGGAGAGTAAAGGAAAAGCTTGTCTTTCTTGGCTGGAGGTTTAAAGGTCAAATCCTCTCTCTAGCCATATTGCAATTCTGGGGACAGTTCCTATTGATTGGGCAGTTCCATCTAATGTGCTGTTCAACTGAGATTCTTTCTGGCCAAGAGCTTTACAGGGGCGGGTGGCCTCAGAGAAGGAGCTGCTGGAAGGGAGAAAAAGGTGACTTTGTCCAAAAGAGATGAAGCTCATAGGCACACTGTGCTTCATGCCCTCTGCTAGCCTTGCTCATTTAGGTTATTTGCTGAAAACTATGCCTGTCTCAGGGAGAATAGTGGGTGCTGGAGATCCGATGGTGAGTCGATGCTGTCTCTTCCCACGTGTAGCTTAATTGTTAGTGCTAGAGACAGACACCAAAATAAATGTACTGATGCAAAGTTAAAAACTTGACTTCATAAGAGCTGTAAGGGGAAATTTTAAATTGTGTGAAAGTATATGACCAGAAGAGCTGCTCTATTCTGGGATGGCCATGGGAGCATCAGGGAAGGCTTTACTGAGCACATTTGTGCTGTACTTAGAATGATGGCTAGGAGTTACTAGGCTAAGAAAGAGGGGTGTGCCAAAGGTCTTTAAGAAACTTAAAGTAAATATGGCTGAGGAAAAGTGAGGGATCAGCTTAGAGAGTGCAGAGAGGGTCAGATAATGGAGGACACAGTCAGTCGTGATAAGGATTTTGCTTTTTATCTTAAAAGCAATGGAGCTCATGTCCTTTCCTCTTGATCTGCCCAAGTACTTCAGTCTTCTTTTCCCCTTTTATGCTTTTCATCTGTCCAAGCTGTTCAGCTGAGCTTTCCTCACTGATGACAGCACCATCTGGAGTGAAGGAGGTGTGGATCCTGAGATGGACTGCACACCCCTTGGGGCTGGACGGACAGACCACTCTTTGAGTGAGATAAGGGATGCAAGTGTAAAGGACGAGCATGTTGCCTCACTCACTCACATGTTCACCACCCTCTCTGCCAACCTTTCTGCCCCCTGCTACGCCCTGCCTAAGCCGTGCTGACCAGCCTTGTCACTCTGGCCACTCACTTGCCTCATTGGAGCAAATAAGTCTTAGAATGCTGGAGGATTCCTCAAGAATAAAGAGAGCCCACCACATCTGCGTGCATAAACACTACACAACTAGCTCTTGCTTATTTCTGAGTCCTGCAAATATTGTTTGAGTGTTTTTACACATCACTGATCCAATAAGGAAAACTTGTATAAGGACTAATGTTTTTATGCTTCCTTTGTAGAACACGAACACATTTGAGGTTTTGTTACTTATTCTGGAGCATTAATGCAAGATCCAAGAATATCAGCTTTAAGATTTGTTTTTCTATTCTCAGAATAGGTTTGAAACAGAGAGCAAAATGGCTACCTTCTTTAGTGACAGTTGTTTTTAAAATATCTTTCTTCTGAGAGAACTATTTGAGTAGTGACAAGTAAGTAGAAATGGACATAAAGAGATTATCATGAAGATGGTTTTGTGATCATCACTGTCATTGCCATTGTCAAAGAGGCATCTATTAAATGCCAGATCTGATTTTAGTATTGTTTTGAGTTCTGTTACCTGAAGATAATTCAAAGTCACAGTCTTTGTCCTATAGGAATTTCAATCTATCAGGCAACCTTGCTTTAGAAACATTTGAAGAGGGTGTACATGTAACAAGAATGAAAAGAGATTGGATCAATATATAAAAACCAAAAGCATTTATATTACTTAGAAGTTAAAAGTCAAAACAAATCTAGAACACTGTTGTAATAGTCAGAATAGGTTAGGTTGTGCTGTGGCAACCAACCAACCCCATACCTCAGGAGCTAGCAGAATGGAGTTTATTTCTCACTTTATACTTCATGTTCATCACAGGTTGGCAAGCGTATTGCTTTGTGTCATCATTGTTAAGGGATCTAGACTGAAGGAGCCTTTACTATCCAGAATGTTGCTGGTCACCATGGAAGCAGGAAGGAAATAAGGTGAATTCTGACTGGCTTTGAAATGTTTCTGTTCGGAAGTGACCCTTTACTTTCACCTATATTCTGTTAGCCCAGGCAAGTCACGTGGTAATGCATAACTCGAAGAGAATTAGTAAAACAGTAAAGAAACACTTCTGATCAAATTTAGTAATGATTCTAGCCACAGTAATCAATCAGTCTAATTTGATGATAATACTATTAGTACTTGTCAGCAACAAAACGTGCTAGGTATCAAATGCTTTGTTAAGCAATTCACGCACATTACTACATTTAATCTTTACTGACTTATGAGGTAGGTTCTATCATTATCTCTATTTTCCACATGATGAAATTAAAACTGGGAGTCTTTAAGCAACCTGCCTCAGACCACACAGCTGGTATTTTGTAGAGCTACGATTAAAACCCACTTACTCCTAATTTAAGAGTCTGAATGTTTTTTCAAGATTCCTATCATGTAACAGAAGTCCACTGACTTGTTTTGATCGAGCTGAGAAGAACAGACTAGAGTCACTTCTGACCTGGTAACTTAGAATTATTAAGAAGTGTCTCTGCTTTGCTAGAAATCTGTCTTTGGCTTTGTTGGTATTTAGAACCAGATGGATTGTTATTATTATTGTAAACTATCTTCCACTTGTCTTCTGTTTCTTTTCATTGTTGGTTAATAATTCTTTCTTTCACCCGGGTTCCTGGAGCTCCTAGGCTCTTTCATGTTTTTCTGGCACCATCTTGGATGATGAGGGCTTAGAACATTTTGTGACTATGCCCACTGTCTGGAAAGGCTTGTAGGTGAAGGATTCTTTAAGAAAACTCAGATACTTTTCTCAAATTCACTTATGATGATGTTTTCCCAAATCATTTTTTATCAATTCTAGTTTTGGTTTCTCTCACTTATGAATTGTTTCTTTCTCCTTTGTTTTGGAACATTTTTCTAGTTCATTGTTTTTTTCCCCTCCCTGCCCCACTCTCCCTCTAGTGTCTAGCAAAAGCCTAACACACATTGCTTGCACATTCATATCTTAAAAATGATAGAATAAATTAGTAAAGTGGTGGATTCAGAATTCTAGTTCTTTTTCAGCTCCTCTGCCTTGATTACCTCTCACCAAGATTTTAACAAAGAGTGCTGTGTTAACCACTGAGCCACTTACTTTCTCCATTACTATGTAATTTTAATAAGTTTGGTAGCCTGTTTTCTCACCTGTAAAGTGAGAATAATGATAGCACCCATCTTTCAGGGTTAGAATGAGGATTTAATAATTTCATGCTGCAAAGTACTTACAATACTGCCTGACACACAGATCTCTTTATCAGCAACAATCTCTTTATCCTTTGCCTTGGGAATCAAATATTTTCTACAGATTTCACTTTTCAGGTTTTCTTTTTCTTTTCTTTTTTTTTTTTTTTTGAGACGGAGTCTTGCTCTGTGCCCCAGGCTGGAGTGCAGTGGCGCGATCTCGGCTCACTGCAAGCTCCGCCCCCCTGGGTTCACGCCATTCTCCTGCCTCAGCCTCCCGAGTAGCTGGGACTACAGGCGCCTGCCACCTCGCCCGGCTAATTTTCTTGTATTTTTAGTAGAGACGGGGTTTCACCGTGTTAGCCAGGATGGTCTCGATCTCCTGACCTCGTGATCCGCCCGTCTCGGCCTCCCAAAGTGCTAGGATTACAGGCTTGAGCCACCGCGCCCGGCCACAGGTTTTCTTTTTACACTGAATTATACCTAAAATTTCTTGTGCCTCCTATAAGAGTTCATCCCAAGGAGACTGGTTGCATTATTACCATATATTTAGATATTTATTTCCTTTAACCTGGTCATTTATTTTCTGTTTAGGTTATTGTCCCAGGGAATCACATTTTGGTAAGACACATATTCTTTTTAGCTTAAATATTTGTTGTTATAGTATAATAGGCTTAATGACTTTGGCTCCATGTATAGCAATGTTTTCATTTGTTGATTTCTTTTATTCCACACATATTTATTGAGAAAAAGAAAAATAATTACAGAGACTCTTAGAGCTAGAAAAAATCTTAAAATCTTTTATGCCAAATTCACCCTCACTTATACAGACGTAATACTAAGCATGCAAAAAGATCAGTGGCAGAATTTGCTTCTTCAGTGTCATAGTAGACTCAATAAGAGCAGCAGAGGAAGGAACATTTCACTTCTTTTCATCTTTTCCTTGGGTAATTCCATTTCCCTCAATAAAGAAGGGAGGTTCTTTCATGAAATTAGGAGTTTCTGCTTCTGTAGGTTTGCTTTAGTATTAGTTGAAACATTTTGAATCAAATATGAAGAATAGTAATTCATATATAGGCTGAAGGACCTAGATTTTAAGTCATTATGGCTGGCCCCAAGTCCGTGTTGACATAAGGAAGGTCTAGAGTACATTCTGAGGTCTGTGGCCTTGCATTCTGATGTCAAGAAGCTTGAATGGTGTCACAGAAAGGGTATCCGAAGATATGGTGCATCGGTTTCCTGTGGCTGCCAAGCAAATTACCACCAACCTGGTGGCTTACAAAAATACAAACTCTCTCGCAGATCTGGAACCTGGAGGTCAAAACTCAAGGCACTGGCAAAGTTGCAGTCCCTCCAGAGGCTCTCAGGATGACTCCATTCCTTGTCTCTTCCAGCTTCAGGTGGTGCTCAGCATTCCTTGGCTTGTTGCTGCTTCACTCCAGACTCCACTTCCATCCTCACATGGTGTTTGCTGTGGGTCTCTGCTTCTCTCTGTGTCTAACTTATGCGGATACATGGGATTGCATTTAGAGAACACGTGGCTAACCCAGGATAAGCACCTTCTCTCCAGATGCTTAATTCAATAATGTCTTTTGTCATATAAGGTAATAGTCACTCTTTTGCCAATGAGATAACATTTATACGTTCTGGAGATTCACAGGTTCTGGGGATTAAGACACGGACTCATCTTTTCCGGGGGCTGCCATTCAACTCACTAGAGCTGAATTTAAGTTCTTGTTCTTTGACTGCTTTTCCATGATTGGGCAAGTTATCGCATCTCTCCAAAACTAGGATTTCTCCTCTGTAAAATGAGAATAGTAATGCCCAATTTACAGGGTTATAATAAGAAATAAAAGTGGTAAATATATGTATTTATATATATGTAAAGTTACCTAACCCAGTTCTTAGCACAATTAGTTGCCTTAGTTCCAGGCACTCAATAGGTAGAACAGATTGTAAACTACTTTAAAGAGTAGTGTAAGGTTGGCCTATACTTAGTTACGAATTGGTTACAGTTTGATTTGGTTGAAAAAGTATTCTTGAGTGTGATGGTTAATCCCTCTGGAGAACCCTGACTAATACAATGAGTAACTAAAAAATGATTTTATATTTAGTTCACCATTATGCATAGAATAGCCACAGAATGGTTTTATATTCAGATAACCATTATTTGTTGGCCATGCCTCATTTAATAATAATTTCCTCTGCCTGCTTTCCACTGCTTCATAACCACTAGCACATTTTGAAACATATTACTATGTGATGTCAAATTCTTTAAATAATAATGAGTTTTAGTTTGAGTAACAAACCAGTGATGTCTGTGATGTCACAGGCCTGAAAAAAAAAAAACTGTTGCAATAATCTTCATTGGCTAAATTAAAATATAAAGGGTAGTATAGAATTTATCATCCACGTTTTACAGAATTATTGTTTGAGTCATTTAGGGTTTCTATTCCTGTTTCTTAATTGAACTGTACTTTCTATATATGCAAGTCAAAACACTCATCAAAAATATGACTTCAAATATGATAGCCAACTTTTGTGTTACTGCATAGTATTAATTTTACAGTTTTTAAATATGAAATAATTATCTGAGTTAGGAGACAACTAAAGAAATGTTGCCAACATTCGTAGATATGAATAACATAATTTAAGGCATGTTTCAAAACATAACTTTTTAATATATCCCTCTATCAATTCTTACTTTTAGTACTCTTAATTCTCATGTATTACTCCTTTTCATATGATTGCATTTATCTTCTTGTTTAATTCTCTTTTTTCTACTTATATGATTTTCTCCCCCACTGACTTCTGCTCCTCCTTCCTGCTTATAGAAGGAATGTTGACCTCAAATGTCTATTATTTTTTCATTCAGTGAACTACAATAAAGTTGATTTGTAGGTGACAATTAGAGTAGGCAAAAGGTAGAGTAGTGTTGCTTTACATGTATCTTCCAACTCTAATATTCTATGGACTTACATACTTGAGAGTATTCATTCTGCATATAAGATCTCACACTTCTATAGCTGATACATTATATTCTGCCTATGTCTCTTTTTATCCAATCTAAAGGAAAAATGTTATTTTTATATCTTCATATGTTTTGGGGTTACTTTAGGCTATTAAAACAAAAATAATGAAGATGTTAAGTTTAGATATTTCAGGACAGTACGAGTATGTTGGGGTGTGTGTGTGTGTGTGTGTGTGTGTGTGTGTGTGTGTGTGTGTATAAAAGATTTTGGTTCTTACTCAACCAACTGAGGTCTTCTGAGTTTCCAAGTAAATTTATTTGCTTAAAATGTGTCTGTTTTCTTTCATACAGCCATTCCACATCTTCCAAGAAATGACTTCAAGAACATCTGCCTCAGTACTCATAAACATCCTATTTCCTCATCATTTTCATTCTTTTACAACACCCCCACTTCCAAATCACATCCAAAATGGCAAAAAAACCCCAAAGCTAACATGATTTTAGATGTCAATTGTGTCCTCTCTGAATGTTTTCCATATTTGAAATGGCTGTGGAATTATCTTGCCGCTACCCGCAGTAATTGAGAACGACAGGAATCGGAAAAAGGGTCGTTTCCTCTGTCTCCTGGGATTCCAAAAGCTGTGTTTTCTTTTATACCTGATCAGATCTGCCAGTTGCAAAGCTATACAACGTAGTGGAGAACTGCATACGGTTAATTATGACAATTACAATCAGTTCTTTACAATCTCTGCTGCTGTTATGGGATTTAAATACCATAATGTATGTCAAAAGGACAAAATAATGTTCCTATGTTTTCTGCTTACAGCTGCTTTTATGATTGGGTTTTGCTCATAAACAGGTGGTTATAAAGATGCAATCCTTCCATGAATTCCTTTATCTTTCCTGTCTCCTAACCTGGCTTCCCCGGTGTGTCATTGAACACAAGTGTTGAGATTCCTAGCATCTAGGACCTGAGGTCATCTCAGTTCCTAGACAATGTCCCTTGAATATGCTGCAATAAAAATGAAACCACTTATGGTCAGCAGACATAGGTAGATGAATTTAGTTAATTATCAAAGGCTCCCTTGCTACTCTCAGACCTCTGTGGTCTACCTTCCCACTGCCTCCTGCACCTTCTCTCTATTTTCTACCCTTGTTTAATCCCCACTTTTTCAGTTTTACCTCAGTGAAACACCGTGCCTAGTTTTTCCTCACCGTTTTGGTCTCCAGCTCATAGCATGTTATGAAGACTATTGCATATGGACTTGAGTTTATGTGCTGTTGATACCTGGGTACTTGTCTCTGATGTTACAAGTTAATCCACGCAGTGCACATGTGGTCCCTCACTGCTGCTCGAGGCAGCTGGAAAATAGGTAAGGTAATCTTTTTCTTTCAGCACACCTTCCTTCTCTGCAGCTCTTACCTCTATATGAAAGGTAGGTATAAAGAGGATTATGGCCAATGAAACTCCCTATGAGAGCCCTCCCTTCCTCCCCAGAGTATATCTTGCTTAAAAAACACATTTACAGTTAATGACCATCTGGTAAAGCTGACGGCCTTTAGTCCACCTAATTCTCAACTGTCTGAAAAAATGTGCCCAACCTGCCATGGCTTGTGACTGAATTATAAACCATGAAGCATAATAAAGTCATTAAGTTTCAACATGTCAAAATGGACTCAAATTGCATCTTGCCCAGAATTTGATGGCCTTTCCCCAGCACTTAATAGAGCAGGGCTGTGTACTGTTCAAAAAGCACTTTGTCATTTCTTGAAGTACTCTTAGCTTTGTGTGGATGTCTAGACACAGGCATCAGCAGCTCCAGGAGAAGGAGGAAATCGAGTGAAGTGAGAGCATGGAGAGGCCAGTATGCCACTTCCTAGGGAAAGGCAAAGCCATTTCTTCCCAGGAAAAGAGCAGAGAATGATGCTCTGCATCACTTGGGTATTGCTCACCCTGCTGAATATATGATTCATTTTACAGTGGGAAAATTTTGGATAAAAGCTTGTGCTTTACAATTCCTATTACCCTTCCCCGTTTGTCCCCCACTATCAAAAATAATCATATTCTATAAATGTCAGTGGAAAGTGGTGAGAGTGCAACTACATTTTGGAGAACCAGGTGTCAGCTCTGTCAGATTTCTATGAATAGGCACATCTATACACACTTTTTCAAAGAAAGAAAGGTCACTCACCACCCTACTTGTAAAACTGTCAGAGGATTTAGGAAAGAACTAAGTTAGGCTGTCTTTTCACATGGGAAAGGAAATCTGGTTCTCAAGATATTTGGGGCATTGCAGTGAATAAAGGATATTATTAGAATTCCACCCCCGGCCTCTGGCTAAGAACTGATCTGCCTAGAATCTGAGGAGGAAAGGAATCTAAGGGTTACCCAAGGCTCAGTCTCACTGCAATAGGAGGGGGTAACGCCGAACATGGTGGGGCAGATGTGGGTATCTGTTGCTAGTTTGTCTTCCCTTCACCCACCAGCACAGAACTGCCATCTCTTCTTACCCCTGGAATGCTCTATGTTTAGTGAGCAGGTTGAAGAATGGAGGATGCTCAGGGATCGTCTTCTCTTATATAGAGACTGGGATAATTTGAGTGTTCCATATTCTGACACAAGTGGCATGGATGAAGGGGTGTCACCAAAGAAGCTTTGGCAACAGTCGATTATCCCTTTCCAAAGGCTCTTGTTTCAGGTGCTGGATGCCTTAAAAAGAAAGGAAAGCAAGCCCTCTGGTGGCTGGCGTGCAGAAATGCACCCGCTAAGCCACTGAGTTATTACAGGCCATACCTTCAGATTAGAGAAGGAAATGTCAAATTAGTTGGAGAGTTTTAGAATACTTTATTTATTCCAGCTTATACATGAAGTTATCAATGCATCTGCCACTCCAAGCATGTTCAGATGAAATAATAGAGGAAAGTCTTTAAGGTATTAAGGTTCATCTTCTGAAATCGTTCAACACTTCTTAAACTACAGTGGGCCCAGTTGGGCACAGATAGCAACTTAAGCTGTCATTACTTTGTGGGATCCAGATCTCAAGAATATTTATTTAGTAAGAGGGAGCCAACCATTTGTTTCTGTAGGCAAAAGGAGATTACAGAAGAGAGACCCCCTTTTTTGCTGAATTGAGTAGCTGGGAGGAGTTGCTGGAAGTGGTGAAGTTACCCCAGGCTGTGAAGGATGGGTAAGATTAGAACAGATAAAGGAAATGAAAGTGAACTTTTGAAATGTAGGGGCCAAGGGAGCAAGAGTGGGTTTGTTTTTGAAGTCAGTAGCAAGCAAGAGTTGAGAGTCAGTGATAAATAATTATGCACAGAGAAAACTTGGCAAATAGATAAGAAAAAAATCACATTAATATTTAAAGTGGTTTAATATAAATGGAATCACAAGGACATCTTAGGTACTCATTATGAAGCTAGAGACAGTATAGCCTCTGGACTTAAGGGTCTGTATTCAAATCGTAGTTCTGACACTTCTGAGAGTCCTCAGGCAAGTTAGTTAGCCTCTCTGACCATTTTCCCCAATCTCTTCACTTGGGATGAGAAGATAATGTATCTTTAGACTCAGATACACCAATATTATCTAAATCCAAGATGTAGAAGTTAAGTGCAAGGAAAGTATCAGTTGTCCCCAGGCTGCATATCATTCTAGTGGTGAGTTTCCAGCTGCTTAGTGTGCACAAACAGAAGCTGAAGGACCATTGGCAGGAGAATTACAAGGGAAGTTTATGAATCAGATGGATATTTGGACCAGATGACACCCAGGGGCCCTCCAACCTAGAGATCTGGTAGTTCTAAAAATTCCATGATGGCCCACAGAGAGCTAACTGAGATGTGGGGATAATAATGACATAAGTTTATATCTTACGCTAAAAATGTTGTTTAAATTTAGTTCAAAGTGTTCTGTTCTATGTGAAAAAAATACTATCATTTTATTTAATGCAGCCTATCACTGAAATGACTATCTCAAGCTGTTTCTCTCTATCTTGTGGAGGGAAGGAGTGGAATTTGGGGTAGGGTACAGGGTGGAGAGAAAGGAGAGGTGATACTGTTACTCAGAGTCAACACGTTGCTCTTCAAAGGGGCTTAAGAGAACAGAGCAAAGATTCCAGCCTGAATGAGAAAGGAGGGGGGAGAGTTTGGGGAACGCAAAGCTTTAAGTGGAATTTACTCCGTCTAATTATTTGCGAAGGAAAAGGTGGAAAGAAACGTTGACAGCAGAGATTTCATGGAGAACAGGAACAATAAGACCCTGTGCCAGAGCACCATATTCTTTGATGTACCACATATGGAGAACGGATGTAGAACTTGAGTTCAGCAAGGTTTAAAAGGCAAAACGTAATTACTTCCCTTTAATTAACTCAAACAATGCACAGCAGGTTCTGTTAATGTACCTGTAGCTGAGACAAGGCGGTAGGCTGCCACTAATACCTGAGAGAGAGAGAGAGAGAAAGATAAAGAGGCTCATGTAATGCCAGAGCAGGAAGGGCCTAGAAACCATATAGACTAATTTTACAGATGCGAGAACAAGCCTAGCAAAATTACAGAACTTGCCCAAGGTTATATGGTCTCTCAGTGACAAAGTGACCGTAATACCTCAGGCCTTTACCAAGTTAGTATTCTCTCTAAGACGCTGTATGATGGAGTCCATAGTGATTTCAAGTTAGCCTAGGGGATAAAACTAACCATAGTACATTTTAATACGGATTAAGATTTGGTGTATCTGCATGTTCTCACTCATAGGTAGGAATTGAACAATGAGAACACTTGGATGCAGGATGGGGAACATCACACACCAGGGCCTGTCGTGAGGTGGAGGGAGTGGGGAGGGATAGCATTAGGAGATATACCTAATGTAAATGACAAGTCAATGGGTGCAGCACACCAACATGGCACAAGAATACATATGTAACAAACCTGCACGTTGTGTACATGTACCCTAGAACTTAAAGTATAATAATAATAATAAAAGATTTTGTGTATCCTTTGGACAAAAAGTTAAATAGAAAGGTAAAATGTAGAAAGGTGTCTGCCCGTATTCATTTCAATCAATCTTTACTGTTAAATTTGCTTTAGAATATTCTTATTAAAACCAGTGGTGATTTCCATGCAGCTGTTTTAATTAAAATGTTGAATGTTTTTTATAAACAAAGTGATGAAAATTTCTGGTTATGGCCCTGTAGGAGACTGAGCAGGGAAACCATCAGAATTGCAAGTGGAGCAAAAATTTTATAATTTAGATCATGTGACCGAAATACCGCCACCGCTGGGTAGAATCTGCTTAAACTGCAGCTTTAGATTTTTCAGGGGTAAACAAACCTCTTGTGAAAAAGAAAGCCATGCATTAAAATTATCAAGGCACATGAAATATTATAGGAAAGAATGAGAAGAAGGAAAGAAAACTAACATTCTTCTGTTTTACTGCTTTCAAGGAAGAGTTTTTTGAACAGTTTCCAAAAAGGGTTCTTAAATGGTTGTAGATTTCATTTTGCTTTAGAATTTGATAATATTGTAAGATTTTGTATTTATTCTCTTTTTGAGCTGAATTATGCAGGACTAGACAGATATCTTTTCTAAAACCTTTTATTTCCCTGACAATTAGGAGAAATATGAAGTAGGAAATTCTTTGGTAATTGTTGGGAGGTTGGTATAGTACAGTAGATAATGTCCCTTTACTGAATTTGTTATCAAAATACACAAGTTAGAGGGAAGGAGATCAAAATATAGCTTCTATTTGGTGATATACTGGTAAATGTTTAATTTTCTTTCTTTTAGAAGAGAAGAGACTGATTTATAGTGTTGGCATATTTTTATGGTATAAATTCTCCCTCCCTGGTGAAATTCAAGATGCCTATGAGATGTCGAAATTGGGCAGAGGTTCATATATTTGGCTCTTGCAAGGCAGTGCTAACAGTCTTGGGACAGCACTGCCTGAGTGCATCACTTGTAAAGGCTGTATTAGAGAGTGGGGCCTAGGTCTCATAGCTAAGCAGGCTTGTTAATATAACACTTCAGAATCATTCAACCTTCAACCACAGGTCTTTTCTTCTTTGGGTGCCTGTACCAGTAAAACTTTCAGCAAGAAGAAGCAAAGCAAGAAGTGTGCCTACCACAGGCAGATTGGCAGCCAGGAGAGTTAGTCATCTCCCAGACTCTACCAATCCCATGAATCAACAATCTGAATCAAGCTGGGGAGGCCAGGCATGTCACTCAGATAGAAGGAAACAATGAAAATGAGGAATAAATGTTAACTCTTAGCAACATCAGAATTCAGAATGATTCTTAGAAAAATGTTACAGGGTTTGTGTCAACAATAAGGTCAGGGACAGAACTGTATTTTAAATCTCCAGCGTTTTGGTGTATGGCTATTCATAGCAAAAGCATCTTTGAGGCCATGATGTGGCAAGAATTGTGGTTATCAGAAAAAAAAAATAGGAGGTTTTAGGTTGTACTTAAAATAGAGACCTTCAAAGACCTTTGTTTCATAGAAAGATACAGAAGAATAAATTCATATTTAGTTCCTTCAAATTAAATTATTTTTTCAACTGGGTGTAATTGAAAGAATTAGGGCAGGCATAGGAATTTTACTTCAACAACTTCATTGCCTCAGAGAGAGCAGATGATGAACTATTTTAGTGAATATATGAAATGATATCTGGCAAGAGAAAAATACTTGATCATCTCACTTCCTTCTAGTTGATGTGCAAGAGTCCCTGCATCCAGATTTACAGCTCTTTGCTTACACATCCATCATTGTTAATATGCCAATACCCTGACGAAGCAAGTCTGGAATTGGCTGCATGAGTCAGTTTTTCCTGGTAGAGAGTGGTTTATTATTCTTGTTGCTGCTGTTGTAGTATTATTTAACATCTGACAATTTGATAATTAACAACAATTATAAATTAGCTTATTACTATAATGACATGGGCCTAAGTAGACATATTGACATAGCTAATTTTTGAGTGTAAAAATTCTGGTTCTAAGTCAGGTGTCTGGAAGTATTTTGTTATTATCACTGTGGTAGAAGATAAAATCTAAGTTCTGAATCAGCCTGCTTTCTTATTCTGTTGCCTGTGACATTGAATATCATGTTCATATGTTCATATGTTTTAACATTTGCTTCCCTTTGTTAGAATTTCTGGTTAGGTGTGACCCAAAACTCTTAAGTCAGGTGGAGGTGAATTTTAGGCCTGGCTCTGCCATTTAACTTAAATAATAAATTATTAAGTTATTATAACTTAAATAAGTTAATGAATCTTTCCAAATCTGAGCTTTCTCATATATAAAATAAGAATGATAATGCATCTACCTCCTAGGCACCAGTGAAGATTATGTGGAATTGTGTATGTAGTATGTAACATATTTTGTATGTGTGTGGTTAGTTTTTTTTTTGTTTTTTTTTTTTGTTTGTTTGTTTGTTTTTGGAGTTGGTTTTAATTCTTAGCTTTCTCAAATAAGAGAACATGTGGCAGGCACCTGAGGCAGGAGAATGGCGTGAACCCAGGGGGCAGAGCTTGCAGTGAGCCGAGATTGGGCCACTACACTCCAGCCTGGGTGACAGAGCGAGACTCCACCTCAAAAAAAAAAAAAAAAAAGAACATGTGAAGTTTGTCTTTCTGTGCCTGGCTTATTTCACTTAACATAATGACCCCCAGTTCCATCCATGTTGATGCAAATGAGAGTATCTCATTCATTTTTATGGCTGAATAGCACTCCATTGTGTACATGTTTCATTCTTTATTCATTCGTCTACTGATGGACACATAGGTTGCAGGGGTACATGTGCAGGTTTGTTACATAGCTAAATATGTGTTATGGGCGTTTGTGGTCAGATTATTTCATCACCCAGGTATTAAGCCTAGTACCCATTAGTTATATAGTAATTTCTTAATATATATTATAACATTTGTTAATTATATAAGTTAAAATTTTATAATTAAAATATTTGTTAATTTGATAAATTTTGTATTATAAAATACCTGTATTACATTCAATGCATGGCTATAATTAGTCCATGTTTAAGGACTGACTGACTTTATAGAATTTGGCAATACTGTGTCTCTCAAAGAAAGTTTTCTTAATAAAATAAGCTATTTATCTTTCCAACCCACAGCTCTTCAGGTTCACATCTATTTATTTGCTTTCTCACTGCCCTGACTTCTACCCTTCCCTTTTTGTCTCCCTAGTACCCAAAGTCCTCTTCCCCGCCACCCCCACCATTCTTCTCCAGGTGAAAGTCTGGTTTAGGAAAAGGGTATGAGAAACTCTTTCATAATAAAGAGTGCATTTGTATTCTTAAAGCATTGCAGCAGAGCTACAGCCCAGTAATATAATTTCAATATTCAAGCTGTGGGTAAGAGAGGTATTTGCTCTGCCGTAGATTCCTTTCTATGCCTCTGAAATCACTGTCATATTTGTAACCATCTACTGTACAGTCCATATGGCAACCTTTAATTATACCTGTTGGAATAATCCACTTAGCCAAAGTCAAGCATCTTCTGATTATGTGTTCTCTTGTTATTTCCTAGTTGTCATAAATCCTTGGCAGCTGTCATTGGCCAAATTTGGTGTTTCTGATTTTTAGTGGCTGTCATCCTGTCCCAAGTTTCTGTAACACATGCTTCGGCCTTGCCAAACATGCTTTGCTTTAACAGTCAGTCATAATTGGCCAGGCGCAGTGACTCATACCTGTAATCCCAGCACTTTGGGAGGCCAAGGTGGGTGGGTCACAAGGTCAGGAGTTTGAGACCAGCCTGGCCAACGTGGCGAAAACCCATCTCTACTAAAAATACAAAAAAAAAAAAAAAAAAAAAATTAGCGGGGAGTGGTGATGTGTGCCTGTAATCCCAGCTACTCAGGAGGCTGAGTCAGGAGAATCACTTGAACCTGGGAGGCGGAAGTTGCAGTGAGCTGAGATTGTGCCACTGAATTCCAGCCTGGGGGACACAGCAAGACTCCATCTCAAAAAAAAAAACAAAACAAAAATAAAAACAAAAAAAAACCAGTCATAATTTTATGGGCCTTACCTTGGTGGGCTAGTAGTCACATTTTACTGTAGGTTATCTTTACAAGTGACTTCAGCTCCCTCTCCTAGCTTTACCTTTTATTTGTTGCACAAAATTCTATGTAGCGTGTCAATCAATAAGCAAAAAAAGATCTCTTAGATTCCACTACCCAGGAATAGGCCATATTTTCAATGGTAGATAAATTTAGTCCAATTTAGTCCAACAGTTATGTTTGAAATGCCAACAATGAATAAATTAATTTAAAATTTATTGAGCACCTACAATGTTATAGTTATTTGCTTGCTAATTTGATTTTATGTGTGTGTATAAGTGTGTGTGTGTGTGAGTGTGTATAATAGAGGCTAGTCTCTTCAAGGTCATACAGCTACTAAGTGGAAAAGCTATGAATTAAATGAAAAGTTTATTGGTTTAGAAGTCCCTGCTTTGTCCCCAAAATAGGTTTTTACTAAGCCTACATTAGATAGAATGAGAAATACGAAAGAGATATATGGGCCAGGCGCGGTGGCTCACACCTGTAATCCAAGCACTTTGGGAGGCTGAGGCGGGCGGATCATGAGGTCAAGAGATTGAGACCGTCTGGGGAATATTGTCACTGAGGTGGAGTAAATTAAGCGTATATAAAAATATGGGTTGAGAAAAGTTATGAGAGCTACTGAGTAAGGTTATGATAGCTGGCCAACATGGTGAAACCCCGTCCCTACTAAAAATACAAAATTTAGTGGGGTGTGGTGATGTGCACTTGTAGTCCCAGCTACTCAGGAGGCTGAGGCGGAAGAATCACTTGAACCCGGAAGGTGGAAGTTGCAGTGAGCCGAGATTGTGCCACTACTCTCCAGCTTGGAGATAGAGTGAGACTCTGTCTCAAAAGAAAAAAAAAAAAAAAAAAAAAAAGGAGGTATATGACTATAGCCCTTTTTCTTCATGAGGTTTATAGTCTTCAAGGACAGAGTGACTTTTATGTTTTGCTACCAGAATATTTGAAGTTCTGCAGAGACAAATGTTTATGACATTATTACTTTGGTAAAGTTCAGTAAAGCAAACAAACAAGACAAAAACTTGCCTGCTGAGGGTTGGTTAATCTCTTCTGAAAAAGGTACACTTTGGTATAATGATTTATAGAAAGCATGTGGACAGTTTACAGCTTTATTTTTAGAATAAAACCTGTAATCCCAGTGCCTGTTCTATGTGTTATACCTGTATTTTCCTGAATTATATGTCTGTGTACCTCCTCTTCATGTAGTGTTTCATCCAAAAGGGTGGCATTTACTGCTAGAATTTGAGATCATGAAAAGGAATGACTTTAGCACAGAAAAAACTAAACCTGTTTTCTGTCAAATCCTAAGAACCCAGAGGCAATGAATGCTACTGTCAAAAATAATTTGAAGAAAGTGTATCTGATAGTATTTTTCAAATTTAGCTACAATTTAGGTTTTACTTTGGGGTATTGCTCTAGTGGAAATTCATTCATGATTGCATACCTTCCTAGAATATACGGATTTTTCTTACTAGTCATTGTAAGGAGTACTTGTTACTGACATTCCACAGAACTTTACAGTCATAGTATTTCATCTGTAATATTATCTTATAGAATATAAAGATTTTTCTGTAAAAATGGAAGTGTCCCCAAGCCTGTGTTTCTAGTCTTGATTCAATCACTAAGTAGCTGTCTGACCTGGTCAAGCCACTTAACCATCTTTCTGGGTCTTCTTTCCTCATTGGGACCATGAAAGGGTCAGAGTGTTTGAACCTTAATGTCTCTTCTTAGTTCCACCATGTTGCTATGCACAACTCTTATCTGCTGCTTACGACTGCTGTATAAAACACTCCAACCACAGTATACCTACAGGCATTCCGTAGGAGGTCTATGAAGCTTTTCACAGTTGCAAAGTCATTTTTCCCCTGTGGAAACTGGACTTCAATACCATTTTGGTTCACCATGTGTTTTCTTACACCTTTAACAAGAATGGGGGCTCCTAAAAACATAGATGCTCTTTATGACATCAACCACAAAAATGTAGAGGATATATTCAAAATATAACTCCTCTAAAATAAGTAACCATTTATCCAAAAGTTTAGGGGATACATTCAAAATATAATTCCCCTAAAATAAGGAACTATTTATAAACTAACTAATGTAAATCTTTCTGGATCCTAAAATGTATATTGGGTTCCTGGGAACTTGAAATAGCAATTATTTTATAAATCCTTTGTAATAATCAATAGCAAAGTAAGATCATTGATGTGTGTTTACTCCTTGTTGCTTCTTCTTATATGTTTTTCCAGAGGATGAAGTTCAGTACAGTAATAAAGCTGCTAATATATTTGTAGACTTCTAAAGTCTTCAAATATTTATTCTGCCCTGTTGAGTGTCTTGTGGATAGGTAATATTATCTTTAAAGGTGATGCTCAACTCTTGTGCTGTTTTTTGTTTTGTTTTGGTTTAGTTTGGTTTCTTTCTTGAGACAGAATCTCAGTCATTCTGTTGCCCAGGCTGGAGTGCAATGGTGCGATCTTGGCTCACTGCAACCTCTGCCTCCTAGGTTCAAGCCATTCTCCTGCTTCTGACTCCCAAGTAGCTGGGATTACAGGCGCGTGTCACAATGCCAATCTAACTTGTATTTTTAGTAGAAACATGGTGTCACCATGTTAGCCGGGCTGGCCTCAAACTCCTTACCTCAAGTGATCTGCCTGCCTCAGCCCCCCAAAGTGCTGGGATTACAGACATGAGACACCACACCTGGCCTGTGCTGTACTATTTTTTTTATCCTGTGGTTACATATGTTACGCAATAAAAATGTTTTCATGCTACACATTAAGTATAAAACTCTTCAAGCAAGACTGCTATACAGATTATGATGGTATACATGAATTGCTTTTTTTTTCTTCCTCCCCAAAGCATAGGTTAGGCATATTTACTGTCTTTGCCAGGACTTTTCTCACATTTTAAGACATCTGAATATGTAGATTTCCTTCCTTTTCAACACGTACATTGGAAGATGAACATATTTAGGATAAGCCAAAAGAAAAAATGCTGCATAAAGCTGTGTTGAAGGAAGTTATTCTGGCAGTTTTAGGGTTGAAATTCACAATCCATTACAAGTATGGAAGCTGTAGACCCTTGGATGAGGCTCTACAAAGATTGGGATTTGTAGAAATTTGATGGGTCCAAACTCTGCAATTACTTTAAAGAAATCCACGCTTTCTGCAATTAAAAATGTGTAATTAAAACTCATCCAATATGTGTGTTTTTGTGTGTGCGTGTAATTCATAACCACAAATATGCATCTACTATGTGAAAAATCTCTTAAGGGATACGAATATATGCTGAAATAATTCAGCTAGTGTAAAGAGGAAAGGAAAAATAATTTATATTACTGGAGGAAGGCAGTCAGATGAATATAAATGGGGAAGCACCATCCCCAGCAGAGATAATAGGTTGAGAAAGAGCTATAAATAGGGAAAATCTGGGTGTGTATGGAAAAAGTGACTTCAACATATGATTAATTAGAGGTGGTGGGGAAAACAAAGACATATCAATGCGCAGTAAGTTAAAAAAGTGGAAGGGTGGTGGGTAGAGGAGCAAAGTAAGTGAAGGTTATTGAATGCCCAGAAAAAATAATTAAACTCTTAGGTCATACCCTTATCCAACATTCTGAATTAGTTTCTTCTACTCAGCTTTTCTGGGGATGGTTAGGGCTTCTACAGATAGGAAGTAGAATGCTATGAAAAGAAGGTACACTTATGAAGAAAGGTTTCTGAAAACAAACCAGAAAATGAATTTGCTAGGGGAGTTCCCCAGTGGCAGAGAGTTTATACCATGAGTCGGCCTTTCTCTCTGCAGTTCCAGGAATTCCATCTGCAGAAGGTGAGTGACAGGCCAGTGGTGCTGGTAAAGTCTGTGCTGAGGCAGTAGGAGAGCTGATGTCAATGACAAGGCAACCCGTGACTGCAGCCCTGACACCTGTCTGGGGAATTTAGACATTAGTGACAATGCTTGACCTGCCATGCAAATCTGGAGCTATGCCATTGAATTATTTCCCTTGATTGGGAGTGGAAATGGAAAGTTTTGGGGACCAGGAAGAAGGCAGTTTGTAATGTGTGGATTTTTAGCCTAGCAAGCTGGACGTTCTACCTTCACCAGAGTACTTTTAATTCATTCTCTTCTGAAGAAAGAGGCAAAGATGAAGGTTGTCTAGGTAGGAGGAATCTCAATATTTTTCTTCATTAGGACAGTTATAATGTTGAGACCAAAAAGATGTAAGTAAAGATAATTAACAAAGGGCAGTCTACTTCCTTTGGAGTCTATAAATTCCTCAACTACTTAGAAATGCTACTGTGTCTCACCCTGACATTTGATCTTTGTACTTCAGATAGGATTTGACAGTACATTTAAGTTCTCAGCGGACTCAGGTTTCCAGATGACTTTTTTTGTTAACTCCTGATTGAGCCTTTGTTCTCCTCCACATGATTCTTTGCCAGCTCGTTTGAAGTGTTTGTTCCTGGGGGAAACACAACAAATATGTGAGATCATTTTCTTTCTATTAGGTAAGGTCTTTAGAGTTTGGGATTTCAAGTATTCAGTGTTTCATGCTTTCAGTGTTCTTTTAGAAATCTGTATATATCCCTACATTTTTCAGAGGCAGTAATCCAGAGGATCTGATATGGTTTGGCTGTATCCCCCACCCAAATCTCACCTCACATTGTCATCCCTGTTATCCCTATGTGTCAAGGGCAGGACCAGGTGGAGGTAATTGAATCACAGGGGGTGGTTCCCCCCATGCTGTTCTCATGATAGCGAGTTCTCACAAAATCTGATGGTGTTATAAGCATCTGGCATTTCCCCTGCTTGCAATCACTTTATTCTGCCACCCCGTGAAGAAGATTCCTGCTTCTCCTTTGCCTTCCACCATGGTTGTAAGTTTCCTGAGGCCTCCCAGCCTTGAGGAACTATGAGTCAATTAAACCTCTCTTCTTTATAAGTTACCCAGTCTTGGGTACTTCTTCATAGCGGTATGAGAATGGACCAACACAGGATCAAATCTGGCTTATATAAATCTGGAATGAAGAGTAATAAAACCAAACAGATGCTAATAATATGACACCACCTCTTTTCTCCCATCCAAGATGTGATTCTCTAGATT
This sequence comes from Macaca nemestrina, assembly GCF_043159975.1. NCBI lineage: Eukaryota > Metazoa > Chordata > Mammalia > Primates > Cercopithecidae > Macaca > Macaca nemestrina. The sequence goes on along the minus strand of NC_092131.1, from coordinate 28,994,797 downwards.
TTCCAGTCTGATGAATGTTGTGGAGCTCACAGTTGATCTGTATCTTCTTGATATAAGCCCTATGTGGTTGAGCTTGGGGTTTATAACAGAAGAGCAAAAAAATGGGATCCCTTTCATCAGAATTCCCCTCCCTGCCCCCACACTTTGTAGCAATTCCCCGTTTGTCACTTTCAACTCTTTGTTGATCTAATTTTTTGTATGTCTACCCAACAAAATCATAAGCTTATTTGGGGACTGTGGTTTTGTTATACATATATCATCTCCCAAGATACTAGAATAGCTTAAGTACCCAATTATTATTAAGTGCCTGTTTACTGTTGGATTTTCTTGAAAACTCATATAGAATACCTTCATTTTCTTCTCACTTTGGTCTGTAAACAATGTGGAAGTAGTGAAGAAGACACAAGGTCACTTTAGACATGTTTGTCACTCTCACTTTTATCCTCTCCCTTCCATCGTGAAGTCTCCTACTTGCCATCTTTCCTCTAAAGATCCTCAGTCCCTGAGAAGCAAGAGCTACTGAAGATTATATCCTAATAAGCTTCTAAAACTCAAAAGTTTTCGTAGGAAAGAACATAAGGGCTTAATTCCTTTCTCTTTGACAATTTGGCCCAATTGGATGCTCAGGTGTAATATGCTATTATTAGCCCTGAGATGAAAATTTCAGGGTCAAAATACTTAGTAAAACACTTAACATTTGTTAAATTTTTAAACTACAGAGTATTTAATGTGTAAATATTTACTGCACTGAGTGGCTTATATGTATTGTTACCTTTAATTCTCATTATAATGATGTATTAGCTATTGCATAGGTATTTTTACTATTATCCTTGTTTATATATATATATATCCATATGTGTGTGTGTGTATATGTGTGTGTGTGTGTGTGTGTGTATATATATATATATATGGAGAGTGAGGCTTAAAGAGGTCAAGTAGGTAGGCCGGGCGCGGTGGCTCATGCCTGTAATCCCAGCACTTTGGGAGGCCGAGACGGGCGGATCACGAAAAGGTCAGGAGATCGAGACCATCCTGGCTAACACGGTGAAACCCCGTCTCTACTAAAAATACAAAAATTAGCCAGGCGCGGTGGCTGGCGCCTGTAGTCCCAGCTACATGGGAGGCTGAGGCAGGAGAATGGCGTGAACCTGAGAGGCGGAGCTTGCAGTGAGTGGAGATCGCACCACTGCACTCCAGCCTGGGCGACAGAGCCAGACTCTGTCTCAACAAAAAAAAGGTCAAGTAACTTGCCAGTGTCTACTAGCTCTTAGACAGTAAATTTAGCATTCAAATTCATGCTTAAATTCTACCCTTTATGACCTCCATCTTACATAAACCTTAACTCTAGGAAAAATTGACCTGTCTTGTACTAATTGTCATATATTTGGTAGGAGAGGCAAGGAGACATTTTTCTCATCACATTCTTTCAGTATGTGTTGGGATATATTTCAGAGGTTGGAATTTCCATCAAGTGCGCATGTACACCTCTTAGAATTGTCACTTTGGGTTATGACAACTAGGATGCATTTTTTTTAAAGAAATGTATTTTATATATTATATGTATTATATACTGTATTCTTACAATAAAGTGAGCTAAAGAAAAGAAAATGTTATTAAAAAATGTTAAGAAAGAGAAAATATATTTACTGTTATTACATGCAAGTGGATCATCATAAAGGTCTTCAGCCTCATTGTCTTCATGTTGAGCAGGTTGAGGAGGAAGAAGAGAGAAGTTAGTCTTGCTGTCTCAGGCTTGTCAGAGGTGGAAGATATGGAGGAGGTGGAAGGAGAGGTGAGGGAGGCAGATATATTCAGTGTGAGCTTTATTGAAAAAAATACACATATGAGTGGACCTATACAGCTCAAATGCATGTTATTCAGGGGTCGACTGTACCTCGATGGTAACATCACTGCCATTACCATTTTCTGAGTCGGTGGTATAAATGGCATTTTTCTAGGTGATCGTTATACATGTGTATCATGTGTATCATCAGGTATAGTCCTGTAATAGCTTCCACCTTTCTGCATAAAAGTCTTCACAAAGCTAAATTGAGAGTTATAGTAACTGTAATTATGGAAGGTAATCACAACAGAAAATATGTTTTATGAAATATAACTTTTACAAGTTGTTTTACAGTTTATATTATATGAAATAACAAAATTATAGGCTTTGTTATTCTGAACATTAATTTGCATTAGCCAAACAGGAGATTTATTTTAGGCATATTTGTATCTGTATACTCTTTCAATTATCTATATACACCAATAAACATTTACAAACATTTAAACATTAGAATTTTTGTCTCAATTGAATGAAGCTTTCAAAGATGCTTTTTCTTTTTTTCTTGGAATCCTGTTGAATTTCCTTGAAAAGTAAATAAGAGTTCACACCTTCTCAGAGTTTGGTCTGAGGTGTTTTGATAATGTTAACATGACCATCAAAGTAATACCGACTCTTAAAATACCCATATTTACTTAACTATCATTGTATTTCTAAGAACCCTATTATATACACCCTTCTTATTTTATGCTCATGTTGTAAATAGACATGCATGATGCTGGGCTGTCATAGAGAAACCGTCCATATTCACTGCTTAAAGAAGTGAGTGTGAGTTTGAGAAGTGAGTCTGTGATGTATGTTTAGTCTGTAATAACAATTTTATTAATTCAATGCTGTTTTAAACATGCACTCACATCCTGTCATCAGTAAAACCAAGTGTCAGTTATCCACACAATTAATCAAGTTCTCACTCAGGCTTTCTAGTAATTCACCTAGCTTCCCATTTCCTTATTTCTTCTAGTTGATATAGTCACTTTTCCATCTGTAAAGCCAGTATAGGATATTTTAATTATTTAGTTACCAATGTTTTTATTAGGCACTGTTTTAGGCATTGGTGGTATTAAAGTGAAAAAGACAGATAAGTACCTCTTTCCATGTGAACTAGAGTTTACATTGCAGTTGTACTAGTAAACAAGTAAAAACTCTACGTAAGGCAGTTTGATATAGTGATGAATGTCCCGAGGAATATGAATCAGAACAATGTGGTAGTGGGGTGGTATAGGCATACTATTTACTTAGGGAGACTTTTCTAGTTGGTGACTTGAACTTAGACATGGATGAGAAGTAGCTAGTCACAAGAATATCTATAACGAGATTGTTATAAATAGTAAAGATAGATAGATACATAGATAGATAGATGGCAAAAACCCTAAAGTATGTATGAATGAGCTTGGCATATTTGAAAAATAGATTGACTAGTAGAGAGTGGATATTTGTAAAGATTTATTACTAATGATAGATCTTTAGATATCCACATAGCTTTAAGGGAGCAGCAAATTTAACTTAAGGTTAGTAAAATGTTCAGTACCAGCAGGATATCCCTATAAGATTTTTTTAGGACTATAGGAATTGGATGAATGGTATATTGGATCAACAACATGCCAATTAAATTTGTTGTATGGTCTGTTTTATTTAATCTCTAATTCATATTTTTATAATGTATAATTATAACTTCCTGCTTATACAGAATGGTTACCCATTTAGTACTTTATCTGTTCAACAACCATTTAATAATGTCCTATCGTATGCAAGATAGAGTATTAGGGACTGAGTATACAAAAATAAATAAGACTGCTCAGTCATGAAAACATGTACAAAAAAGTAGATGACACAGGATTTAAGTATATTTAGTGGGAAATATACTTTCTCAATGTAAGCATATAAAATTATACAGTGGAATTTCAGATGAGAGTGGCATTGATAGATATAAGTAGGCATAGCTGATGCAGAGAATGTTAAAATATAATTTTGCAGGTCTAAAAAACCATTTGACATTTACTTGTAATTCTGGATTAATGCTTATGTGATGATCTCTGACACGGTGGAAAAGTTTATAAATTTAAATTAATGGAAATTGCTGTTGATGAAACCCTCTAGAGGATAACACATTTCTGATATGCCTATAGGGCCCCATATTTAAGCTAAACTCCTGCCCAAGATGCAAGATGATGAAGTCCTTTATTTCAGCCATCAGACCTATTAAAACCATCAGTATCCCCGTGGGTCGACAAGTCAGGCTACAGTACAACATCCTCAATCTGACAAGAAAATCAACTGATTTCCTGAATTTATATGAGCTAATTCCTATATGTATGACAGCCAAAAAAGTTCCAAAAAGAAAACAAATTCTGCATTAGTCTGAGATTTTGAGGTTAGGAGCCTCCATTCACACGTTTATCGGCTCCGCCCCCATATGGAGCTATCCAAGGTTCTGAACATGCTCTGCAACTCAGTCCACTTAGTCTCTGGGCTTGACCTATTTTCTCCATCGTTGTTTCTTATCTTTGCCTTTTATTCTCTACCCATACTGCCTGCTCTGATTGCTCTTTGTATGATCTCATCAATCATATGTGACAAATTTTTGTCCCGACTCTTGCTATGCCCTACATTCTAACCTAGTACATTCTTCAACTCATGTTTAGCCAAATTTCAATTACAATTTGTACCTACAGCTTCCCCAACAAGTGCCTTGACTCCCAACTTTGTTTCTTGAAACAGTGAGATCATTGATTTTATCTCTAATTGTAAAGTAATTAAAAACAATTTTATTTCAGTCCACAAATATATAAATATTCTAAAAAAGCCTTTAATTCATTTAATAATCTATAAAAATAAACTGAAAAATCAAGCATGGTCTTCTTCATCATTTTCCTCTTTTTCATTGTGGCCTTCTCTCTCCTCCCACTTCCCCTTCCTCCTCATCATCATTATAAATTCAATGAGTCAGACTGGTTTAATTGAAATTCTTCATTTAAAAAGTAGGATCTTGGTAAAATGTAGGTTCAAAGACAATTTTACAATAGTTTAACCTTAGTAGATGAAAAATGGCAAAATTACAAACAACTCCTGTGAACGTATTGTCTTTGAAATTGGTAAAATAAATAAAATTGAGATCACTTCTTACTACATATCTCCAGTTTATTTTAGGATGTATCTCTTCCTTTCTGACTGGAAGACTCAAAATACATTTAGAGAGTTGGAGCTGGTGTTGACAGTCAATGATTAGGGCAAAGGCATGTACTTCACCTCTGTATTTCTCCCTAATTTCATCCATTGTAATTTCAGAAGAATGGCATGCCTGAATTGGTTATGAATGTGAACTTTTGAATAAACAGTCTAGATTTTTATCTTAGGTCCACCAATTCCTAACCATGTAATCTCGGGTAAACCGTTAACTCTATGGATCTGTATTTTTTAATCTGCTGAGAATATTAAAACATCCTCACACTGAAGATTGCTGCCAGAATTATGTGAGATAATGCATACCCAAAGTTTAGGGCAGAAACTGAAAGCTAGTCAACATTTAAAAAATGTGAATTATTGTCATTAACCTATCCTTTCTGTGCTTCACCTCTCCATACATTTTGAGATACTCTGGTCATTATGAGTGCTTGCCACAAGTATATAGGAGATAAAAGATTTATTTTCCCACCCATTATTAGGTTCATGGCTGAGGTATCCTATAATAAGAGATTAACAGGAAAAAAGCATACAAATTAATATAATTTTTATGTGACATTGGAGCCTTTGAAGGGAAGACCCAAAGAAATAGGGAATCTTGTGTATTTTAGACTTTGGTTTGATAAAGAGTGGACAGTCTTGGTGAAGTATGGCTGGACAAAAGTGGGGCATGGCCTGATGGTAATAAGCTGGGGGAAACTTAGCAAGACCTATTGTTCAGATTCTTCTTGGTGTCTTGGTGTCTTCAGCTGCTTTTCTCTAGTTCTAGAGATAATATCTCTTGAATGAAGGTCTTATGATTTGCTTTAAGTGAAAGTCAGAGAATTATTTTATGGTCTGCTTCAGGGGAGAAGAGTGAGAGAAATTCAAATAGATCTTCCTGCTTCTGCTGCTTTCTCAAATGCCAAGTTGCTGTATTTTGGGTTAGTATGTCCTGAACCCCATCAGGTACTTGACATTTCGTGAAGGTAAGTTGATCACTCTTTCATCCATGGCACCCATTAATGTCTCAATTTGAAATGTTGTGAGCTCTGAAAAAAGACAAGGAAGGTAGTACTTATCCACTCATGAACAAACGTTCTTAACTCACTATTAACCACTGATTACAATTGATCTATTGGCCATGGTATTGTTGTGAACTTTGAAATACATTGTATTAACATTTCTATTAAAATGGTGGTTGAAATTCTGTAGGCAGATAATGCAGTGTTAACATAATAAATAAAATAATGATAGTGAAGTTGTAAAAGTAAGAAGGTTCAATGTGCTTGAAAGTCACAGAATTTTGAAAAGTGCAAGAGATAAGAAAAACTGATGAACAAAATGTGACAACTTGAGACTGGCTATGCATACAGAAATGAACCAATGACTTTTAAGCTAGTAATTGTTAGCGTGTACAGCCTACAGAAATGTAAATATGGCGAACACAGGTACCTTTCTAATTTAAATACCTATCAAAGCTTCTATTTGGAAGAAAACTAGATTTATACTTTGTGACATGCTCAAAATCCTTGTCTTCTCCAACACCATCTCCAGTAAAATACTCCTAGCTTAAAATATATTAAAGTGTATATCTCTAAAGTTATGTTCTTTTGGAATTAAACAAAAGAGACTATGGTTTTCCAGGCACTATTGTAGATGTCATTTTATAGTAAGACAGATAAGGCAGTCAACATACAGAGGTTTTGTTTTATGGCCAGAACTAACATTTATTCAATCAATGAGAGAGATCAATTAGAGCAGCATTACTTCTACAGTGTGAAAATTTCAGAGCCCCTGAAATAGAACATTATTGTTAAATTATCAAATATGTTACAGTTGTTGCTAGTGTAATGACCCTTTGTCTTTATCAGCTCAGGGAAGAAAAAAGCCAAATGGTGACTATTTTATCACCAGATTCATAACTAAGTTACCAAAAGACTGAAACTAATTAGGTCTGATTTTCAAACTAAGCAATAACACTTAAAGCATATTTGAATATACAGATGTTTGGATCACTGATATCCTTAGAATTCTATAGTCTATGCTGATTTTAAAGTTGAGATTAGTTTGTTCTTCTATACCCAGAGAAGCATAGCTCTAAAGGGAAGGTGTTCTGGGGAAAGAAAAGAAAAAAAATGACATTTTCATCATCACACTGAAAAGGTACCAACAAATCCTAAGTAATTTTGTGTTGATTATACTAAATTAGAATAGTGATGGCTATAATCATTTGATCCCTGAGGCATTAATGAAAATTCAGCATTATTTTGTGTGGAATATGTATTATTACCCTTGAGCTTAGGAATGATTATTAGTAAGTCTGATTAAATCTGGAAGCAGTGACACAAGCTATCTTTAACCCACTAATGACAGGGCCATATTGTAATTTTATGATGAATGAATACAGTTTAGCATTTTTAGCACTTGGTGGGGAAAATAAGAAGTCTGCATTCATTTTCTTGATTAGACTGCAAAGTAGTACAGAGAAGCTCATGAGAAATTCTTCGTAATGAAATAGCGTTTCTGCTGATGGATTAACCTATCATAGTTTCCAAAATTTACAGGACTGGTTATCTTTGTGTGATCAAAGATATTATTCAGCAACATTCTGGAGATCATGAATTCCTAGATACAGAAGTACAAACAATAAAAATACTACCATGTTGCATGCATGTATGCATGTATTACTCTTATCTTTTTTTTTTTTTTTTTTTTTTTGAGATGGAGTCTTGCTTTGTCACCCAGGCTGGAGTACAGTGGGATGGTCTCAGCTAACTGTAACCTCCGCCTCCCAGGTTCAAGTGATTCTCCTGCTTCAGGCTCCCAAGTAGCTGAGACTACAGGCACATGCTACAATGCCTGACTAATTTTTTTGTATTTTTAGTAGAGATGGGGTTTCACCATGTTGGCCAGGATAGTCTCAATCTCTTGACATTGTGATCCACCCACCTCAGCCTCCCAAAGTGCTGGAATTACAGGCGTGAGCCACCGCACCCGGCAGTATTACCCTTATCTTTTTAAATGCTTCCACATTTACTTTATGGTGTTCTCATCATAGTAACTTAAGTGAGTTAGACTTTTTACCACTTGTTCTATCAGTAAGAAAACTAAAGCACAATCCAGTGGAGGTATTTGCCTAAAATCACACAGGTTGTCAGAAATACCAGTATTGGAACCCCAGTGTCTTGTTTTCAAGCCTAATATATTTTTGGGGCCTCAGTTTAGTCATTAATTTTATAATTACAGACAATATTTTTGCTAACATCTTGAATTCTTTCTTTTTAAAAAGATGTCTATTCTGTATTCATAGAAAATATTAGAGATTCTTACTGATCAAATGGATCACAGCAATTATTTAATTTTAATTTTCAGTGGTAGGTAATGGAGCTCAGAACACACCAACTCAAAATTTGGCATTTGAGGAATCAGCAGAAGGAGGCCATAGAAACTAGAAAGAAATCCACTTGCCCCTTCTTCCCTGAAGCAGCCACGAAAGCTAACTGACTTTTCCCAGAAAATAGGTCATAAGACCATCATATCAGAGCAATTCTTCTTGTACCTGGAGGAAAAGAATGTCCTTATCTCTGAAGACATAGGGACAGTGAAAATAATCTGAACAAGTAGGCCTTGCCGAATTCCCCCCAGTTTATTAACATTAGATTGTACTCTTTTGTCCTCCAATTAGACTTCTGCACGGCTGTCCACTCTTCATCAAACCTAAGCATAAAAATACCCAGATTTCCCTGTTTCTTCAGGTCTTCATTTCTGAAGCCTCTTGTGTATAAGTTTTATGTAAGTAAATATATGCTTCTATGTGAATTAATATAAATTTTACTTAATATAAATTTATATAAATTAATATTTTATAATTATAAAATTATAAAAATAATAATTTAAAATAATATATAAATTATACAATATATAAATATATAAATTATAAGTATATAAAATATACTTAATTTTGCTTAATATAAATTTACTTAATATAAATTATTAAGTAGATTTGTTTTATCTTATAAATCTGTCTTTATTACAGAAGCTTTATCCAGGAACCTTGTGATGTGTGAGGAATCTTTCTCCTCTATGTAGGCAAAATTGTTTCTAAAATCCCCATATAATTTAGGACAAGTTCTGATCCTTGCATAGTAGCATCCGACACTCAGTACTAGCTTGATAAATCTTAGTTCCTTTTCTCCTAATTCGCATCCCAAATGCTGTGACCCTCTCTGCACTCAAAAGAAGAAATCTTTAAAATTCTTAGTTGATCTGAAATTTGTGTTGATTGCCTACATTATTTTATTGTTAAAACTATGTTTACAGGTGACTAGTCAGTAACAAAACATAAAAATTAGTGAAAGTACAGCCAAACCCTGTTTTAAATGCTAGATGGAGTTAGTGGTTTTCTTCCATCAAAGCCACAATATTTCTACTTGAAACAGGCGGGGCACGGTGGCTCACGCCTGTAATCTCAGCACTTTGGGAGGCCGAAGCAGGTGGATCACCTGAGGTCAGGAGTTTGAAACCAGCCTGACCAACATGGAGAAACCCTGTCTCTACTAAAAATACAAAAAATTAGCCAGGTGTGTTGGCACATGCCTGTAATCCCAGCTACTCAGGAGGCTGAGGCAGGAGAATCTCTTGAACCTGGGAGGCAGAGGTTGCAGTGAACCAAGATTGTACCATTGCAATCCAGCCTGGGCAACAAAAGTGAAACTCCATAAAATAAAATAAAATAAAATAAAATAAAATAAAATAAAATAAAATATAATAAATCTTTGTAACTGAATGGCCTCCCATTTACTTAGCATCATAATGGCATTCTGTTGAATAGCTTAACTGTAGGGCAGTCGGAACTAAACACTCAAAGTTACGGAGTCCTGCAGGCCCTGCTTGGCATGTAACAGATTAGGTTGCTTGGAGAAGATAAATCCAGAAATGAATCATTTTAATAAAGCAAAACACATGATATAAAGAGTATGGATAAGAAGCTATGAAAGTGCTTAGGATAGACAAAAAGAAAGGTGTCCTGGGATAGGGAAAGGGACATTTGAACATCAAATTAAGCAAAGTCATGAACTTTGGAATTTTTCTTGTCATTTTGTTCCCTTTCCCTGCAAATGTTAAATCAATTGTCAATCAATTGTCAATTTTGCCTTTAACCATTTCTCTTCTTCATATCTTTCTCCACACTATCACTGACCTGGGGGAGCTCTTACCATCTTTACTTATAATAAGCTAGTTTATTCACTATTTCTATTTCCAGCCATATCACTCTGAAAATCATCATCCAGATTATTTAAAACCTTAAATCTAATCACATCTCCCACTTGCTTGAAACCATTCAAAGTCTCCTAATTGCCTACAAGATAAGATCTAAACTTAACGGTTCTCTATGGTCTGGCTTCTCCTTACCTGTGAAGCGTCCACTCATGATGAGCCATTCTGTGATGGTGCTTTAGGCTGTAAAAATTGTTTGTGGTTTCAAAAACATTGCATTTCATTTCATGCCTCCATACCTTTTCCTCTTCTTGTAATGCCTTTTCATATTCATCTCCGACAGGGTAAGTTCTGCACATAATTCAGTGTCCCTTTTCCAGTTTGATGTTGTAGCTCTTCCACTGGATCAGGTACATCTGTGTGTACTTCATCTTATCCATCCTGTTAAAGAAAAAATTATAGAGGGACAATTGTTAAAGCATGGTAGGGAAAGTTTATTCAGGACCATCATGATAAATATATGGGCCACTGCAATGGAATTGTTTGCAATGTAGGAGAGAGATTGGGCTCAACTTTGTATATAGCATGAACAAGTGAGAATTTTTAACCAAGGAACAGCGTAGAGGTCAGCAGACAGACAATGACTAAGAGGTAACATCAGGAGTAAGGGGAATTCTGGCTAAACTGACCTAACAGAATTCTTGCTGAAGACAAACTAGCATGATCAGGTGTCACCTGGGAGTTGGGGGAGAATGAAAAATTAGGTATCAAGAGTAAACAGATACCTAAAGTGGGGGAGTTCTTATTAAATTGACTTAGCAGACTTCTTGCTAAAACCAGATTTTACAAGGAAGTGCGCAGATGAGCCTAGGAGAAGGTAGAGCGGCCTGACTAAAGTTTTGATCAAGTAAAAAAGTCTTTATCAATCTTGGTATTTCCCATTAAGCACAATGCTGGGCACATAATAGTTGCTCAACAAATGTTGGCTGATTTGATTATAAGAATAACATGGATAGATTATCCTTTGCAACCTATAAGTTTTTTAAAAGTTTATTTTTAATTATTATGAATACATTCCAGTTGTACATATGTATGGGGTATATGTGATATTTTGATACAAACATGCCATGTGTAATGATCAAATCAGGGTAATTGGGGTATCCATCACCTCGAGCATTTATCAATTTTTTGTGTTATGAACATTCCAATTCCGCTCTTTTAGTTATTTTGAAATATACAAATCAATTATTGTTAACTATTGTTGCCCTGCAGTTGCTACTGAATGCTAGATCTTATTCCTTCTATCTAACTGTGTTTTTGTACCTTTTAACAGTCCCCTTTTTATGCTCTTCTCCCCCACTACCCATCCCAGCCTCTGGTAGCCATCATTCTACTCTCCATCTCCGTGAGTTCAGTATTATTTTTAGCTCCCACATATTGGTGAGAACATGCAGTATTTGTATTTCTGTGCCTGGTTTATTTCTTAATATAATGTCCTTCATTCCATTATTTCTTAACATAATGTGCTTTAATTCCATGTACGTTATTCCAAATGACAGAATTTCATTTTCTTTTTTTTTTTTTTTTTTTGAGACAGAGTCTCGCTCTGTCGCCCAGGCTGGAGTGCAGTGGCCAGATCTCAGCTCACTGCAAGCTCCGCCTCCCGGGTTCACGCCATTCTCCTGCCTCAGCCTCCCGAGTAGCTGGGACTGCAGGCGCCCGCCACCTCGCCCGGCTAGTTTTTTGTATTTTTTAGTAGAGACGGGGTTTCACCGTGTTAGCCAGGATGGTCTCGATCTCCTGACCTCGTGATCCGCCCGTCTCGGCCTCCCAAAGTGCTGGGATTACAGGCTTGAGCCACCGCGCCCGGCCCAGAATTTCATTTTCTTAATAGCTGAATAATATTTCATTTTGTATATGTACTTAATTTTCTTTATCCATTCATCTACTGATGGATTCTTGGGTTGATTTCATATCTTGTCTGTTGTAAATAGTGCTGCAGTAAACATGGGAGTGCACATATCTCTTTGATATACTGATTTCCTTTCTTTTGGGTATATACCCAGAAGTGGCATTACTAGATCATATGGTAGTTCTATTTTTAGTTTTCTGAGGAATACTCCATGCTGTTCTCCATAGTGGCTGTACTAATTTATTCCCACCAGCACACTAGAGTTCCTCTTTTTCCGTATCCTCATCAACATTCATTGTTGCCTGTCTTTTGGATAAAAGCCATTTTAACTGGGGTGAAATGACATCTCATTGTAGTTTTGATTTGCAATTCTCTGATGGAAATCTGTAAGTTAATATGTCTGAAAATCTCTCAGTCATACTATCATGTTTCTACTCTTAAATGGGGAAAATTAATTTATCAAGCCAGGTTGTCATCTTTTCTTAAAAAATTACATGATATGAAATTCACAGCCTTCCTATTCAAGTGAGTTTTTCTTATGTCCAGCTAGAATCCCCTTTGGTTAATATAAGTCTTTAGTGTAGGAATGTGAATCTTTGCCTAAGGTGCTACATTATTGGTTATCTTAAAAATTTGTGGCATTATTTAATTCAGTAAAATTTGTGTGGATTGATTTGTATCCTTTGAATATTTAGTATTATACAAATATCTCAGTCTATAAGACTCATCCAAAACTTTGGAATTGAAAGTCTAATTTCCTCTCTGTTAGAAGTCTTGGCTTGGACATACAGTCTCTATTTAATCCAATGGTATACTCCCCAATTTATCTGCTCAGACTTTTCATTGTTAGTCAGGTTTATTCTTTTTTTTTTTTTCTTTATTTTTATTTTTTGAAACAGAGTCTCACTCTGTCACCCAGGCTGGAGCACAGTGGTGCGATCTCGGCTCATTGCAAGCTCGGCCTCCTGGGTTCACGCCATTCTCCTGTCTCAGCCTCCCGAGTAGCTGGGACTACAGGCGCCCGCCACCATGCCCAGCTAATTTTGTTTTTGTATTTTTAGTAGAGATGGGGTTTCACCGTGTTAGCCAGAATGGTCTCGACCTGCTGACCTCGTGATCTGCCTGCCTCGGCCTCCCAAAGTGCTGGGATTACTGATGTGCGCCACCGCCGCTGGCCTTATTCTTTATTTTAAACTGAAATCTGCCATCACAAAAGCCATTCCCATTTACCTATTGTCAATTGCCCATATTGCCCTGGTTAAATGTTACTGGATTTTGCTAAATCTTTACTATCTTTCCTTTTAAGTTAAAAATTTTATGTTTCTATTAGATTATCACATATAAATGTATAAAAATGTAGATATTCCTGGAAAGCATATAAGGAAAATAATAAAACAGAAAGGACTTGATCTAACTCCTCCCCACCTCAATCCAGAGCTATTACTTTAAACTCTTTTAGTTGTTTCTTCTGATTTTACTTCCATATTTCCAAACAATGTGGTTATGGTGCTATTTTTGTGTTGGTGTCTTTACATTCAATACATTAATGTTGAGTTTAGGTTTTATTTTATAAATATCCTCAACTTTTCTTTTGTTGAATAAATCTTTGCTAATATACATATATACATATATGTACATATTTTTATACGTGTATATATATTTTGTTTTCTAAGGGCTTTATGTTGTATTTCTTATTTTGATAGCATTCAGATTGCATTTTTAAAAATACACAAATTTTATTTCTTTTATCATATTAATGATAAAGTTTTAAAATCATTATTCTCTGCGTTGTATCTCTTTTTTATTACATTTTCTTTCTTTCTTTTTTCCTTTCTGTTTACCTTAGTCTCTGGTTTTCATAGTTTTATTAGAGGCTATCCTACATTGTCTAGTGAATCTTGGCTGTTCGTCGTCACTTAATAATAAAACTCTAACAAGCCATTAGAAATGGTGTAATTATCGCGATTTTCAAAATTATTATTAGTGGGTGAAATTCACTAAATCTAAATAGGTGGGGATCTACCCATTTTACTGAGAGACCACCCTCTGAAATGTCAGATCTTTTCTCTCAAGTCATTTTTTTAGTAATTCAATTTCTGAAGTCTTAGTTTTCTCTGAGTGTGTTTTCTGCATTTAAGTGGATAGCATCTTGATAACAGAGGAGAAAAGGGAGTCTGTTGGGCAGATTGGTCTCAGGGGTCAGTATATAAATTTACACATAATCCTACTATTTTTCTTATGATTTCACACTGCTGTCACAGCCTGAGCCTCTTCAAGTCAGATTCCAATGCTCTTCTTAGACAGATTCTCTGAGTATGTTTGCTGATTTTTGCTACAATGGAGAGGGTACCTCTCAGTTGATGTGATCCTTATACAGGCGTTTAGTCACTCTGTCTGTTTTCAGCCCCATTGCTGGCCCCTGCCTTCAGAAATATGTGATGCCTCCAAGTTCTCTAACTTTATAGGGTTCTACAGCAAAATATCCTTGTTTACCACTGACTTCTTTCTCTGTAAACACTTAAGCTTTCCACTTTTTCTGCCCTACTGTCAATTACTACACATCTATACACTTTCATCTTCCAAATCTTGTTGACATTTCTCCTCTGCTATTGTCTTTTCATCCAGTCTCTTTTGCTACTGCGAACTATACAGCCTTTATTTTTTTTCACAACCATTTTAGTAGGATTTTGAAAGAAAATACAGATAAAAAGCTTGTGTTTAGTGCACCATACTTAATGAGAAGTTGCCATAACATTTCCAAGATTGAATGTACAGTATGGAATACAATCATTATCTCAGTACCTTGTTTGGACTCATAAAAATAAAAATAGCAGACCTGAGTGTGGCCTTTATTCATTTGTTCAGCAGGCTTTTACTGCTTGCCTATCATGGGAATGGCAAGAGACATCATTTCAGTTAACTCAAAGGACAAATACAATATTCTTAGTGATCTCCTTCCTTCAGTTCCCCACAGGAAATTCAAGGTTGATAAAACAGCAGGAAAAACATATTTTTAGAAGATAAAGATATGGTTCGTATGATGTACAGAAGTCTACTTAGTACTAAAAGTGTGATCAGTGGTCTAGCAGCATGCATCCCTGGGAGCTTATTGGAAGTACAGATTCTTAGTCTCCTCTCTGACCTACTGGAACAGAACCTACATTTTAATGAAGTCCCCAGGGTAGTCTTAAAATTGGTCCAAAGGAAAGGATTTTATTAGAAAAAAAGTGAATCTTCTTTTATCCCACCTAGGGTTAATGCATAGGAATTTTATATGTAGTCAAGATCATAGGTGCCATGTGAAGTGATTTTCTTTTTTTTGAGACAAAGTCTTACTCTATGACCCAGGATGAAGTGCAGTGGCATGGTCTCAGCTCACTGCAACCTCTGCCTCCCAGGTTCAAGTGGTTCTCCTGCCTCAGCCTTGTGAGTAGCGGGAAATACAGGAATGCACCACCATGCCTGGTGAATTTTTGTATTTTTAGTAGAGTAGGGTTTCACCATGTTGGCCAGGCTGGTCTCGAACTCTTAACCTCAAGTGATCCACCTGCCCTGGCCTCCCAAAGTTCTGGAATTACAGGCATGAGCCACTGTGCCTGGCATGAAGTGATTTTCAAACATAGTTGATCATAAGAAGCTTGAAGGGGATTATTTGTTTAAATATGGATTCTTCTTTCTTTTACATTGTCTTAAGTAAATTAATAGATGTGGAAAATAGATTTTAAGGGCTTCTGAGATGTGAATCAGGTTTTGGAACTATCATGGAAGACTTTTCACCCCTTTTCATCATGATGCTTCTCAGGACCAAATATCTTCCATTTGCTACCCACCACTTCCTGCAACTCCTACCAGCCATCACTACAGATGTACCATATCGGATCCTATTTTCTTTATCTTTGTTTTCTCCTCAAATCATGTATAGTCCTGAGACTCATCTGTTCAGTTGGCAGAGTGTCTTCCTTCTCCCAAGACAACATCCCCATTTTCATTTTTCCCATTCACTCTGTGCCACTGCTTACCTCCATGCCTAAATCTCCAGCTCTCCATTTGCTGGCAGGTGTCATGTTCTGACACTGACTTTGGGTCAAGTCTGGGGTTCTGAACCAGGAGCCTGTGTTTGATGGGGAAGAGATGCCAGAAGGCATCGACAAGTGGCACTGTTCAAGCAAATAATGCAAGAACAGTCACCTTGTGGGAAAATTGATGCCTGATAGTCTGTCCCACCAGGGTGTCAAGGCCAAGAGTGAGAATCCATCAATTAAACTGTTGACAGACTTCAGAGAGGACAGACTTGGGCACAGGGGTGTGGAGAATTGGTTATGGAAGAAATCCCCAAGCTAAATGAATATAGTTGGAGGAACTTTGAAGAGGGTGGGGAGTTTCCTGGGCCTCTGCTAGAAGAGCAGAATGTAAGAGTTGAGAATGTTAAACCAGCTTGCATAACGTTTTGCTGAAAAGTTTAATTCAGAAGCCAGTTGAGATATCTGTTATTCCTGACAAACTTTAAAAGGTTCTAGAACTGGCAAAACAACTAGGTCTGAGCAAAGTGAAAAGACATAGCGTGACCAGCTGGGACAGGAACACTGCAAACTTGCTAATTAGTCTGGAGGAAGCCAATTGCCCACATTTTTACGTACTGCTAATTACTAAAGTAGCAGCTTGCTATAAAGACAAAAATAACAGCATGATAGTTTCTTGAATATAGGATAAAGTGGCCTTTGGGATGTAGGCTCCATCAACTTTAAAAATATTCTGTAGTTTTTAAACTTAAAGCATACAGTGCTATTAATAAAATACATTTTAGAAGTCACTTATTCACTTTTTTCCATAGGCTGTTAGATGAGAAATTATAGAATATATGGAACTCGATGTTGGGAATTTATACTAAAGGATTTTGTTTTAAAGATACCAACTCTCCATTTGAATACCATTTCTCAGCTCATTTTAAACATTTACCCAATTAAAAAAGCTAAATAAGTGATTTAAAATGTGTTTTATTTTAAATACACAGTGTTTTTCTCTGAAAATGCTTTCTCAACCCGATTATATTTGTGAAAAGATAATGTCCTTAGGGATTTACCAACTTTTCATGCAGTTGTAGCATCATTGTGGGTGTTCAGTAAATATTTGTAGAAAGAGTGAGTGAATGAGCAAAGGAATAGATGCACAAAACCTTGTGTGCATGAGAATGATAGGATTTCACACTTCTAAAGAACAATTGAGAACAACTATTCCCCTTGTATTCTTTTGAGGATGAGGAAACTGAGGCAGAGAGCAAGTAATTCCTCTGAGGCCTCACAACTGGTTAGGGGCAAAACTGGGCCTGGGCCCCATTTCTTATGTCTATTACCCCAGCACTCTTCATTCTAAGCTTGTCTGTATTCCATTTAAGAGAAGAATGAATTACTTCTGCAGGGCTAATTCTGACCTGAATCATGTTAAATCACCAAAGCCTGGTTTTCTTAAAGTTTCAAATGCAGAATGACAAAAGTAAAGCATCTTCTAAAACAAAACAAAGCCAAAGCAATTGGAGTATCTGGTTTTATTGAGGAGTGATGTTTTCAAAGGCAGAGAAGGGAGAAAAAATGGAAACTCTGCCATGGACTTAACTTGAAAGTCTGAATGTCAGACTCAATGTAAAGGAGGAAAACCAGCCCTGAGGACCTATAACTGCATAAAAGAAAAAAAGCAGATTTCTATTGATTGCAACAAATCAATAGAAGGTCATGTATTTGCGAATTTATTTATTACTTGTGTTGGTCACTGAAACCTCTAATTAGATTCATAGTGTACTTAGTGTATTGTAATTATATGTGGCAGAGCACATTTGATGAAGGTGGATATAAGTAGATGAATATTAGACCCAGTAATACCATGAATGACTCACATGCCAGCTAACATTTCTTCACTTGTAGAATTTATTAAGAAGTGGCTGTGAATTGTCTTCTTAATTAAAGATTTGGTTACATGACCAAAGAGTTGTTAATAATGGTGTAGTCACTTATCAAATGTGTGATCCCACCTAACTTATTTCTAATTCTGAACCTAGTGTTTCTCATTTGTACAGATAGGTTCCTAATGGCACTTACCACATGGGGTTGTTGTGAGGATTAAATAAGAGCATGCAAGTAAGGTTTTACATAGTGCATTCCACATAAAAAGCACTCAATAAATGTTAGCTATTATTACTGTTATCAGCCACCCCAGGCGAGCTATATTGTAAAAAACCATACTTCCATTGCTTCTGCACTAAAGCCTAGCAAAGCATTGTTTTCTGCTGGTCTTCTATTTGTGGATATTTTTACCCCAAGGTCCTTTCCCAAAAGGACAATGCAATATAGTTGAAAGATTCTTCTTCACTTGGTGTTCAGAATATTTGATTCAAATTCAACGTTCACAAGTGGAATTTGTACCTGATATTGTAGACTTTCCAGAAAGGTGAGATTCATTCATTCAATTGCTTCTTGGCTGAGCAAACTTATATTCTCTTAAATCTTGATAAGTAGTTAATATTCTCTAAAATTGAGGAAGTTATGCTCATTCCACTGGGATGCTATGAGGATTGGATGAAGATACATAGCAAAAGTGCTTACTTGTAAACATCATGCTGTTGAATGAATATTGGTTATTGATATTTTCTGAAGGTCCCCATTCTATGCCTTATTCAGGGCCCAGCATAAAAGCCATCCCTTCTCTGAAGCTTTCCCTGCATTCTCTACCTTCCAGCTAGATGTCAACTCTCCTCCTTTTCACTCTCACTCCATTTCAGTTGATCTTCCTTGCAATCCAAAATACACACTGCCTTGTAGAGCAGTGATTTATATTTATTTCATTCCTGCTTCTACACTTTCAGAAGGAAGTGTCTATATCTCATTGACCTCATTGTCCCACACAGTGGGTAACACAGTATCTTGCCTATAATAATGCTCAACAAATATTTGATTAATAGACAAGCTTTTATGAATCCACATGTAATGTTAAGTTCTATGAATTATGTAGAAATAGTAAAAGCAAGTAAAGACTCAATTACAATTTTAACTCTTCAACAAGATGATCAAATCCTTGAAGATTAGAAATTAATTAAAAATGAACTCATCCTTTATTCATTCATCATTATTTAATAAATAAACATGAATTGAGCACCTTCCAGGTGCCAGGTACTATGTTGGATTCGAGGAATTTAATGCAATGAAAATAAATAGTTTCATCCCATAGAGGTTGCAGCTTGTAAATAATAAGAAATAAGGAAATAATTCCAAACTTGATTTTGCAGGATGAATATTTAGAACTTTCTTTATTAAAAGAGGTCAATAAAAATTCTTAACTGCTTTTTTTATCCATTATTAATTCCAATAATTTGGTCACTGTTCATTAGTGAGATTAAATTTGGCTACTGAGAGTAGGTCATGCAAATCATCTTTCTGGTTAAAAAAAGGCCTATAGCTACTGGGTGAAATTTGCTTTGAATTATTTTTCATAATCACAAGTAATTGGGCATGTCGTACTCAGTTATAAATAAATATACAAAAGTACACTGATCTACTTTCCTTAATAATGAGTTTTGAAAACCATAGCTATGTTACTTAAACTTATTTCTCTTCACTATTTAAAAAGTCCAGAGGGCACAAGTAACCTTCAGAGAATCTTTCTACATTACAAGGCAAAATTATTTAATAAAATTTCTGAACATACATTTTAATTGAAAAGTCATAAGCAATTCTACACTGATGGGGAGCCAGCCAATGTGGTGCAAAATAAATTTCTCAGTTACTGTATTGTGTGTAGGTAATTTTAAGTGAAATAAATTTTTTTCTATTGTACAAACAAAGACTAATTTATTCGTTGTTGTTCCAAAGCAGCAGAAGTCAATAGAATGTCACATTTTATTTTATTGTTAATTCACAAAATTATATATATGTATGGTGTACAACATTGAGTTTTGAAATCCGTATATACTAGAATAGCGGACTCAAGCTAACATATGTATTACCTCAAATACTCATTTTTTTCATTGTGAAAACAATTAAAATCTCTCTTTGCAATTTTCAAAGTTATTAACTATAGTCATTATATTGTACAATGGATTTCTTGAACCTATTGTTCCATCTAACTGAATTTTTGTACCCTTTGGTCAAACATCTCTCTAATCCCACTCCCGTACCCCACCTCAGCACCTGGTAACCACCGTTCTACTCTCTCCTTCTATGAGTTTGTTGTTTTTAAGATTTCATGTGTAAGCGAGGTCATGCAGTATTTGTCTTCCTGAGCCTGGCTTATTTTACTTAACATAATATCCTCAAGATTCGTCCATGTTGTTACAAATTGGGAGATTTTTATCTTTTTAAATGTTCAATAATAATATGTTTATTATTTATCTTTTTAAAGGTTCAATAATAATAACCAATAATATTGGTTGTGTACATATACCATATTTTCTTTTTCCATTTCCATTTGTGTGTTGATGAACACTTAAGTTGATTCTGTATGTTTAGCCAAGGTGAATAATGCTGCAGTGAAAGTTGGAGTGCAGATATCTGTTTGTCATTCTGAATTCTTTTCCTTTGGATATATACCCTGTAGCGGGATCACTGGATCACATGGTAATTCTAGTTTAATTTCTTGAGGAACTTCCATACTACTTTTCATAATGGCTAGATTATATATCCCCAACATCAGTGTACTAGGGTTCCCTTTTCTCTACATCCTTGCTAATACTTATCTTTTATCTTTATGATAACAACTGATCTATGATAATACCTAATCTATAGCTACGTATAAGGTGATATTTCATTGTGGTTTTAATTTGTGTTTCCCTGATAATTAGTGATGCTGAACATTTTTTAATGTACTTGTTAGCCATCTGTATGTCTTCCTGTAGGAAATGTCTATTTAAGTCCCTTTGCTTATTTTTTAATTGGGTTACTTGTTTACTTGCTATGAAGTTGTTTGAGTTCTTTATATATTTTAGATATTAACCCCTTATCATGGAATGACAGATTTTAAGACAAGGAGTGAATCTTCTTGTGGAAGCTTAATTCCCTGTCCTAATTCCTCACCCCTTACACCTCCTTGCACTAGACACCCTCATTTACAAACTCTATACTTCTGCTGTTTTCCTATGACTGGGGGGTTTATGAGAAAAACAGGTGAGCCTTAGAGTACCAGTATATCAATTTTTTTTCCACAGTAGGTTAAGGGATTCATGGAGGGACCCCCCTGTCCTTCAAACTGATTTGCCTTTTGCATTAGTCAAGGTTCTGGCAGGAAAACTGGTGACATTCTCAAATGGGGGTAATAAGATAAGAATTGACCCATTTACAATAGTATAGGCAGGATAAGTCTGTTGTCAGGGAAGCCAATAAAGGATGGAGAAGCACCATTTTACCCATTACGTCTCTTAGGCTGGAAGGGGGAAGGGGAGGGAATATTTACTGGAACAAAGAGACAGAGATGTGACTATAACTGGGAGAGTACCTCCCAGTAGGATCTGAAAAGTTCAGTAGTGAAATGCAAGCGCTGCAACCCGAGGCCTGGCAGGGAGGAAACCAAAGAAACTGGTACCCCAATCTCACTTTTCCCACTCCCTGGCTTTCTGCCAATGCCTCCCATTTGATGCAGTCCAGAAAGATGGGTTTCCTAGAGAGCAGAGTTGGATTCAGAGGGCCAAGTAGAGTATCAAGTATACCTGTTATATAATAAGGATTATATGTGTATATATGTATTTATTCATATGGTACATGCTTATAAGCAGAAAGCCATTGTGTGTATATATATATGTGTGTATGTATTTATGCATATGGTACTTGTGCCTACAAGCAGAAAGCTCTTAATCCTTTCAAGAAACTTTACAGGCATTATTCATTTAATATTCATAAAACCATTTCAAATGAGTTGATATGGTTTGGCTGTGTCCTCACCCAAATCACATCTTGAATTGTAGTTCCCATAATCCCCATGTATCATGGGAGGGACCCAGTGAGAAGTAATTAAATCATGGGGGTGATTACCCTCATGCTGTTCTCATGATAGTGAGTGAGTTCTCACACGATTTGATGGTTTTATAAGGGGATTTTCCCCCTTTTACTTGGCACTTTTCCTTCCTGCTGTCATGTGAAGAAGGATGTGTTTGCTTCCCCTTCCACCGTGATTGTAAGTTTCCTGAGGCCTTCCCAGTCATGTGAAACTGTGAGTCAATTAAGCCTCTTTGCTTTTCAAATTACCCAGTCCTGGGTATTTCTTCATATCAGGCTGAGAATGGACTAATATAGTAAATTGGCACCAGGTAGTGGGATACTGCTGTAAAGATGCCTGAAAATGTGGAAGCACTTTGGAACTGGGTAACATACAGAGGATAGAACAGTTTGGAGGGCTCAGAAGAAGATAGGAAGATGGGGAAAGTGAGGAACTTCCTGGATATTTGTTGAATGGCTTTGACCAAAATGCTGATAGTGATATGGACAATGAAGTCCAAACTGAGGTGGTCTCAGATGGAGATGAGGAACTTGTTGGGAACTGGAGTAAAGGTGACTCTTGCCATGCTTTAACAAAGAGATTGGCAGCATTTTGCCCAGGCCCTAGAGATCTGTGGAACTTTGAACTTGAGAGAGATGATTTAAGGTATCTGGTAGGAGAAATTTCTAAGCGGCAAAGTGTTCAAGATGTGACTTGGGTGCTGTAAAAAGCATTCCATTTTATATATTCACAAAGATATAATTTGGAATTGGAAATTGTTTAAATGGGAAGCAGAGCATAAAAGTTTGGAAAATTTGCAGCTTGCCGATGTGGCAGAAAAGAAAAACTCATTTTCTGAAAAGAAATTCAAGCTGGCTGCAGAAATTTGCATAAGTAACAAACCAAATGTTAATCACCAAGGTAATGGGGAAAATGTCTCCAGGGCATGTCAGAGACCACGACAGTCCCTCCCATCACAAATCTGGAGGCCTAGGAGGGAAAAGTGGTTTCCTGGGCTGGGTCCAGGGTGCCCTGCTGTGTGCAACTTGAGTCCCAGCTGCTCCAGCCATGGCTAAAATGTGCCAAGGTACAGTTCAGGATATTGTTTCAAAGGGTGCAAGCCCCCATCCTTGGCAGCTTCCACTTGATGTTGGGCCTGTGGGTGTACAGAACACAAGAATTGAGTTTGGTGAACTTCTGCCTAGATTTCAGAGGATGTATGGAAACACCTGGATGTCCAGGCAGAAATCTGCTGCAGGGGCAGA
This sequence comes from Macaca nemestrina, assembly GCF_043159975.1. Taxonomy (NCBI): domain Eukaryota; kingdom Metazoa; phylum Chordata; class Mammalia; order Primates; family Cercopithecidae; genus Macaca; species Macaca nemestrina. The sequence goes on along the minus strand of NC_092131.1, from coordinate 28,971,450 downwards.
GCCCTCATGGAGAACCTTTGCTAGGGCAGTGCAGAAGGGAAATGTGGGGTTGGAGCTCCCACATGTAGTCCCCACTAGGGTACTGCCTAGTGGACCTGTGAGAAGTGGGCCACCATCCTCCAGAACCCAGAATCCACTGACAGCTTGCATTGTGTAGCTGGAAAAGCTGCAGACACAAAACAGCAGCCATGAAAGTAACCAGGCGGGGGACTGTACTCTACAAAGCCACAGGGGCAGTGCTGGCCAAACCATGGGAGCCCACCTGTTACATCAGCATGCCCTGGATGTGAGACATGTAGTCTAAGGAGACTTCAAGGTTTAATGACTGCCCTATTGGATTACTTGCATAAGGCCTGTAGCCTATTTGTTTTGGCCAATTTCTCCCATTTGGAATGGGTATATTTACCCAATGCCTGTACCCCCATTTTATCTAGGAAGTAACTAACTTGCTTTTGATTTTACGGGCTCATAGGTGGAAAGGACTTGCCTTGTCTCAGATGAGACTTTGGGCTTGGACTTTCGAGTTAATGCTGGAATGAGTTAAGACTTTGGGGGACTGTTGGAAGGGCATGATCGTGTTTTGAATTGTGAGGGCATGAGATTTGTGAGGGGCCAGGGGCAGAATAATATGGTTTGGCTGTGTTTGCACCTAAATCTCATCTTGAATTGTAGTTACCATCATCCCCATGTATTATGGGAGGGACCCAGTGGGAGGTACTTGAATCATGGGAGTGGTTACCCTCGTGCTGTTCTCATGATAGTGAGTGAGTTCTCACAAGAGCTGAAGGTTTTATAAGGGGGTTTTCCCCCTTTTGCTCAGCACTTGTCCTTGCTGCCACCATGTGAAGAAGGACTTGTTTTCTGCTCCTTCTGCCATGATTGTAAGTTTCCTGAGGCCTCCCCAATCCTGGTGAACTGTGAGTCCATTAAAGATCTTTCCTTTATAAATTACCCAGTCTTGGGTATTTCTTCATAGCAGTGTGAGGATAAACTAATATATAAGCCTTATTATTCTCTTGTGATATAAAAAATATGTTAATGTGGATGTGTTTACAGACATCTTTTGTATTCCAGCTCAACAGCCCAAATTCTTTTCTTTTCACCTTCTATAAAGAAGAGTGATTCTTTCTTGCTGGAAGAGAGAGTAAGTTAATTGAGATAATGAATAAGTGAGTGAGAGAATAAATGAATTATGTAGGAGGAACCAAAAGCACACAGCTGGAAGTGGAACAGGAGGTTCTCAGCAATTTCAAAAATGAAGGCACCATAGCAGTTGAAATGTATAAAGGGAGTAAAGGCAGGTTGGGAAAACAGAAGGGAAAAATAGTGTTCATCTAGACTGTGTGTCAGATTACTTCTAATGCCCTTCAAGGTACTTGAGTGAGGAATGTAATTTCCTCTTATGTTTCTATTGGTATTGGGTTGTCATTTTGGATGAGGCTCAGCTCAGAGACTGAACCACATGGTGTCTGCGTTTTTCAGGGTTACACTCACTTTGCATTTATTTTAACTGAGATTTAAAGGGGTTAAGCGCCTTGCCTAAGATCACATACTCAGAAAATGCAGAGAACTTACTCCAGCCCAGGTTTGTTGATTCCAGATACATTAGTCTCAATTCAGCTTTGGCTGAAGTCATCTGTGATGAATTTGTTGCATGATATAGTTTTCTTTTAATACATGGTAAGTATATAGTGTACCCCCTTTTGTAGCTGGGTAGATTAGTTATTTAAATTTCTTTTGTAAAGAGGATAGATTAGTAATGGTCAAGTGTCATTGAGTGATTCAGATGAATAGTTCCATGATTAAATCTTGTTTCCTTTACTTTTTGTATAATGCTAATGTATCCCTTAAAATAAGAATTCCATTTATTTTTCTTCAGTTCATTTAATCATGGCATTGTTACCATAAGAAAATTCTTCTCCTAATGGTTTCTTACTGCTCTTAAAACCTTTTTTGAATCCCAGACCAAATCTCTGTGTTATATGTCACCAGTGACCCACCCTTACTTTCTCTCATTTACTGCCTTTGATAAGCAGAAAGCATTTATTTTTTGGATATTTTTGCTTTTTTAAAAAAAATAAATAACATTGATTTTTAATCCTGGGATATAGAAGATAGCTTAAAGAAAACAGCAGTGTAGGTGGATAGGAATTACCACCAACAAAATATCTTCTGGGTATTTGATCTATGAACTTTGTTTACACTTCTGCCCACATCAGTTTTTGTAACCCTTCCAACTTCCTCCTAAGGGCAAACTCACTGACATTTCCACAACTGTTCACCTTTCTGATCCTGATAGGAGTGCTATATATTTTGTTTAGATTTTTAGACATGATAAGACTATTCACCTATCCAACTTGAATCTGTGGCATTTTATTTTCTCATTAATTTTAAATTCAGGATTTAAAAGAGATACATACATAGTGATAAAATGACTTGACTCACACCCTGCATTATTCTAAACCAAAATTAAGTTTGTATTAATACATTCTCTTTAATCAAGGATAAATTCACATGCCCCATTGTAGTTAAGGAGGTGGTGAAGAGAAAGTTGAAGCCAAATAGCCTATATCTTAATTCTAGATCAGCCACTAACTAAGTGTGCAATCTTGGACAAGGCAGTGAAACTCTCTGGGTCTCAGTTTTCTCATTTCTATTAAAAGGACAATAATAGTACCTATTACTTAGAGTTAGGAAGATGAAGTTAACAAAGTAATAGTGTATAAAAGCATACCTGATGCATAGCAAACATTCAGTATATATTGTCTGCTATTATTAAAGCTCCTACACTTATTAGGTAGATGAACTTAATCAGATTATTTGACTTTAATAAACGTCAATGATCATATTTATAAAGTAGGGATTGTAAAATATAATGAGGTGTGTTTACATGCGTCATAATGTGAAGTCTATTATATGTAAAATATATAAATATAAATCACATATGTAAAAAGTACATAGCCATGTTTTGACTCATAAAGAGCATTCATTAAATGTGGTTATAATTTTTAAAAGACATTATCAGTAATATTATCAGTAATAAAACAAGACCTACAAGAAAGGGTAAGGGAGAGAGTATCATGTTGTATAAGGGGAGTGTTGATTTAAAAGCCTTAGATTAAAATCTGCAAATGAAACTAAATTAATGGTGTTTTGAAATGATTTTAACCACCAAACAAATTGCATTTAATACATAGTAATTACTTTATTATCCCATTAAAATAATTACTTTTAAGTGGCTAACACCTTCTTTGACTACCCTACCTGTAATTGCAGTAACAGGCTACCAATTGTCTTTCCAAATTTCTATGAAGTCATTAGCAGCTTAATAGAGCATTAGATGAGAACGTCTGAGCGTTACTATGCTGACTTTGTAAAATTGTAATCCAAAAGCAAAGAATCTTGACAGGTTAGACAGTTGGTTTGATCTTATTATTAATGCACATAAGATGTATCTTAAGTTATTTTAAAAATGAATTTATAATAAGATTTCTACTTCTTATGTCAGCTAGAGTAAACACTAGCTAATGAATAACCCTCCTAAACTTCAGCAAACTAACCCAAGAAAAGCTTAATTTTGGTATTAGTATTGCTCACTCACATAAAGCCCAAGCAATTAGGAGCAGAGGAAGGGATATGAGGGTTTGCTCTATAGAGTCATACAGGATGCAAGGTGACAGAGGTTCTGTCATCTCCAACACAGGGCTTCCAAGGTGGTTTTAGCCAAATCCAGCTAGCCAACATCTCTGGAAATGACAAGCATCACTTTTGACCATATTTCATTGGTCAGAGTTAGTCATAGGGTGCCTAGTTGCAAGGGGAGTTGGGAAATACAGTCTGGCTGGCATTGCTTTGTTGCAATAACTCAGTCCTATGGAAAAGGCGCACAAATATTTGGCGGACAGTAAATGATCTGTGTCATATCCTTATTACACAGATCCACGGTAGTAATGTCTATTTTTATCTCCTTTTCTAATTCCTAGTAAATAAGCAATCAAATAAAAAGAAATGAAAACACTGAACTGTATGTCTTCATTTGTCTCATCCATTATTGTATGTGGTGCCTGATACAGAGTTTAATATATATTAGATATTCAATAAATGTCATGAGTTATCAAATGAACATCTATTCACTGCCTTCTTCTCTTCCTCATTTCCTTTTTTCTTTTTTTCTTGCTTCCCTTATATCTCTCTTTCTTTGTTTTTCTGATCCCAAACACTTTAGAGGCTTTATTTTCAGCTAGATGCTATGATAAGTGATTGAAGAATCAAAGATATATTTAACCTTGGGGAAAGTCATAACGAGAATAAAGGAAAAACCATTAACATAAAGTATTAGTAAACATTTTTAAATTACTGATTTCATTAAAATATTTGACAGTCTTAGGAAAGACTAAAGAATCATTTTGGGTTCATCTGCTAGACATGGACAAGCCACTTCAGGAAGTTTAACCTCCTTCTGTGTGCCTTGGGGTTTAATCTGTGCTAGTGATACCCCAGCCTTGACAGAATTGCTGCCCCCATGGCCCAGGCTGTGGGATTCTGCACAGGCAAGACCACTTCATGGTGAAAATTCTCTCAAGTTTTGCTGTGAATCATACCATAACCTAAGATCTATGTTATGGTAAACTGGATACTGTAGTGGTGGAGGATGTCTAGCTTTGTTTTATGTTACGCAGAGTTTCAAGAGTTTTCCTATAAGCCTCTTTAGTCTTTGTTTATTTAATATGCTCCAATCCTACTTACATCCCAACTGTATTCTTTCTGATGGCGATGGAGATGATGGTGTCATTTATTTAGCACTAGCGACTGTGTGCTCAACACTGTACCAATAGTTTTAAAACTATTATTTCTTTTATTCATCACATGAGCCCTATTGGGTATTTAGAGATTTGGAAAATTATGTTCAGATAGATTTGGTAACTTGCCTAAGGTCAGACATGTTAGGAAAAGGCAGAGCTAGAATTCAAATACAGATTTGACTGACCTCAAAGCTTGTGTAATCACCACTTAGGCTGATGATTTGTTTAGGCTATTGAAAGAGAAAGATTATTTTATCTTTCTTTTTTTTCTGGAAAGAGGGATGTACACAGATCTTTTAGTAGTAAAATTTTGCCACTACATTCAACGACAAAAGCAGCAGTTACTTTTGTACCAACCTAATAACTTTTTTTCAAAAAGTATGGTGAAGCTTGACTAAAACATAAGTGTGTGGATGCCTGATTTTTCCCCAGTGTTCAAGAACCTCAGGGTTTTCCTGAAAGTGCTATAGACATTCCAGGGACCTCCTAAGTTTTGAGCATTGCATTATGATGAAGATTAGGTTCATAAGTTTTATCAGATTTTCTAAAATATGAGTAAACATTTTTTAAATCCAAGGTTTGCTGCCAAGTTCTCTCCTCTGCAGATCCTGGAAAGAAGATAGAAATGGCTTCTAACAAAAAGGAGGGGAGGGTTTCCAGCTCCTTTCTAATTCAGGCTCATTGGAGGAGGAAGTGGCATGGGGGGCGATAGCAGCAGTTTTTATATCTGAAGGAAACTGAAAACAGCATCTCACTAGGGTGGCCAGGAGCTCTTCTGCTGCAGTCTCTGTGTATCCAGAATGCCTGGGATTGGATTCTTGTCCTGTTGCCTCTGACTTCCTAAAAGTGGCCTCTGGGCCCTCTTTATTTATTAAATCATCTGGGTATGATCTGGCTCTGATATTTTGGCATTTGGGAGTGGCAGACCAAGCTCAAGTTGCAATAGTCCTTTAAAAAGATGTTTCTAAAAGCCAGTTATGCACTGACATTTCAGAAAGAACATTTGTGCCTAATTTCCAACTGCCAAGTGATAGTTCATCATTCAGCTTTATATTGGAGGCCTTCAGGCTTTGATTTATTTAGGAAACATTGGTGAACAATGGGATCATGATCTGCAACATGACAGATGTAGAAAGTCCATGTTCCCTGAAGGAGGTTTTCTGGAGACTCCTAACAATTAAGAGAATCTGTTCTGTTTCTAAGTTGACAGCAAATTATTGAATTCTGAGTATCCAGAATGAGTTTGGGGAGTAAGAGTTGTGAAGGGCAGACATTAACTGCTTATTTAAGATATAATGCCTGTCCTTTAGAAACTTATAGTTTGTTAGGGGATAATGTCCTAGAAACAATGTAAGACAATTTGTTACCAAATGATAAATAGAACTCTGGTTTAGTACAATTTAAAGTTACAGTCTTTTAAAACAAAAATTTTCTTTCTGTCCAGGAAACTAAGTTTTCCTCTTCTTTGAGGGCATGGAGAAGTGCTGAGCAGTGTGTTACTTTTCCTCTGTTCCCTGGTTTGTTCCCCACCCACCCACGTCAGTTTTTCCTCATGCTTGTCTTTATTGGAACCCACAAAGCTTATTCAAAGTTATTATCAGTTTCTTCCTTTTTGTGAAGAAAATTCAATTTTTATGAATTAGATTTTTAAGATGGCTTATAATATACCCATACAGCCAGGTATAAGAAAATACCTGGTAGCTTCACTGATGCAGATGACAGATACCTGTAGGAACTTACAGTCTAGTTGGGAGAGTAATCACACACACACACACACACACACTCTCTCTCTCTCACACACTCACACCCCAGATTTGGCATGAGAAGAGCAACACTGAAGTTGGTATCTGCCTATTTTGTTTATACTCGTGTGACCTTGGGCATGTCACTTAATTTTTCAATGAATTTTCTCATCTATAAGATGGGAGATATCTTATATCCTAAGGCTATTGGTTATGTCATATGGAATTTCATCTGACAAAATACCTTAGAAATTGTAAAGTATGATACAAATATTGACTTTCATTTTCTAAATCATACATAGCAAGATGCAGGTCTAAGTTTAATTGTTGTCACTTTTAGAATTGGGTTTTCACATCATTCCATTTCTTATGATATGTAATATGACAAGCAAAAGATCTTGTTCAAAGGGGAAGAACAAATAAGATTAATTTTCTGCAAATCCTTTAACATTTTATTATCCATCTCTTCACTGGGGAAATTTGTCTAGATACATTTTCCTAAGTTGTTCCATCTTTCTGTAAATGGCTATTGACCTGCTGCGAGCAGTTTTGCTTTCAGAGAAACATTGCGCTTGGTGTGTGATTTGAGTTTGGCATCATGACCTTATTTCCTTTGTACTTGACTGCTTCACTTCACCAACTGCATCCCTGATTTTGACATTATCTGTGGCTAGCTCCTTTCATGATTTTGGGAATGGCTACCTCTCAGTTTTCTGAATATTTTCTAGTATCTTGCTGTTACAATGTAGACATTGCAATAATGTTCTAAAATTATACTTACATTTACTTACTCAACACAAATTTAAAGAGTACATGGTAAGAGCTGGTACTCTGAGTACTGAGCACTGAGTACCTGGTAGAATCATTAATACAGAAGACAAAGCTCTGGCCTCAAGGATTCTGCAGTACAGCAGCAGGAGGTAAAACACACATGCCACATTTGTTTACTACAAGTGTGGGGGGTAGATGGACATCCCCTAAAAACATGTGTTCCCAAAACCTGTGACATGACCTTACTTGGAAAAAGGGTCTTTGCAGATGTTTGAGTTAATAATCTTGTGATGAGATCATCCTGGATTGTCCAGGTTGGCCCTAAATCCAATGAAAACTTTCTGTAAGAGACAGACGAGAAGACACAGAGGCATGTGAAAGAGAAGGCCATGTGAAGATAGAAGCAGAGATTGGAGGGCTATAACCAGAAAGAATGCCCATAGGCAGCAGAAATTGGAAGAGGTAAGAATTGGATTGCTCCCTAAAGCCTTCAGAAGGAGTGTGACCCTGTCAGCATTTGGATTTCAGACTCTGGCCTTTAGAACTCAGAGAGAAAAAAAATTCTGTTGTTTTAAGCCAGTGACCTTGTAGTAATTTTTTTTTTTTTTTTTGAGACGGAGTCTCGCTCTGTCACCCAGGCTGGAGTGCAGTGGCTGGATCTCAGCTCACTGCAAGCTCCGCCTCCCGGGTTTATGCCGTTCTCCTGCCTCAGCCTCCCGAGTAGCTGGGACTACAGGCGCCTGCCACCTCGCCCGGCTAAGTTTTTTTTTTGTATTTTTAGTAGAGACGGGGTTTCACTGTGTTAGCCAGGATGGTCTCGATATCCTGACCTCGTGATCTGCCCGTCTCGGCCTCCCAAAGTGCTGGGATTACAGGCTTGAGCCACCGCACCCAGCCTTGTAGTAATTTTTTAATGGCAGCCATGAGAAACGAATACAGCGAGGAACAGGATAATCTACAAAATACATGAATTATACAAGAGCATCAGAAGTTTGTGGAAGCTTAGTATAAAATACCTGTTATTGAAAGTGTGATTGTTATTATGTAGTCAGTCTGGAAGCACTTAATTATGAAAATATCATTGCCTGGTGTGTATCAGTTATGTTTATAATAATATAAATAATAATCTAAGCACACATTATGTCCTATAATTTTAATTTTGCTCTAACATCTCATGTTAAGGTTTAACTGTAGGTTGCCATTTCATGAAACAAATGCCAATTTCTCATGGAGCAATGTTTTCCAAGCAGAAGAAATTTATCTTTCTACCCACACTGGGCTGCAACCTCACTAAAATTACAAGCAGAAAGGAGGTCTGTATTTCTATAGCTTCTTCTTGTCTTATCTAGTAGTAAATGCTTATAAACTTGACATTTTCCAGTTACAAACAGAAGTAATAATATCGTAATAACAAAAGGGAAGATCCAATCCTATAGATCCTACTGATGGTGATAGAGTAAATCAAGGAATTTGGAAGAAGTGGTATCTAGTTTCACAAGTTAAAAAACCAAAATTATCTTCAGGCGTTCATAATTTTAGTGTCATGGGTTAAGGTGTTTGGGGGCAAAATGAGTTTCTGGCTGTGGGATGGATTTGAGTGGTGATAGCAATCATTCAATAATAGAAGCCACTGAAGCAGCATTGCTCTCCCTAATCAAAATGCTGCCATCATACCATTTTGTTCCCAAAATATGCTAAAGGTAAGGCACCAACGGTAATGAGGAGTAGAGGTAATTTTTAAGTACCATAAAAGTTTACAATATTAACATTTACATTTGTTAGTTTTGTCTGGCTTAGTTGGTGGTGACTTCAGATGGTAACTGCGTGAAATAAGATTTCTAACCCCACATAAGACAGGGTGGTGTAATCTTTCTGGGAGGGTGCCATGTCTGTCTAATATTAATACAATAGTGCACCAGTGGCAGCTTCTTGGTTGGGCCAAGTAAGCCTTCTCAATGTATTTACTCCTTCAGTCTTTATAACAATCAGGAAGCTGTAATTATTGTCCATATTTTACTAATGAAGTAACTAAAACTTAGAGAAGATAAGCAATTTGTCTGAGGTCATGCTCTAGAAGTGAGCAGAGCCAGAATCTGAACTCTGGCATGATGACTATAGCATCTGTGTTTTTATGCACTACTGGTAGGTATGGGTGGTACACTGGAGACTTAGTAAGGATCTAGATGTGAGTAATGTCTACAGTGATGTCAGGGAGCTCACTGCACATCCATGACATGAGAAATAAAATTCCCATGCTTCCCTGTCTTGAAGCTGAGGCAATATATTACATGGGTTAACTAAAAATTCAGGCAGAATGAGATATTCATTACATTTACCACAAATGAACACAGATGGACACTCTTCAAATAAAGCTTCCTATTGAATTTTAATAGTGCTTTCCTGCAGAACGCATTTGCAAAATGGATCATAGCATATTCATATTTTCCTTTAGCTTACCAAATGTGAGATGATTAAGAAACCTGCTTAAACTTTAAATATTCTTACCATACGCATGCATTTTTCAAATGTACGTGTCTGCAATAAATATTTGTTGAATGAATATGAATGTATATACACAAACATACATGAAGCAACAGGTACACACACATTTAATTTGACAAATATTTGTTGAGTATCTACTGAATATAAACTTGGGCTGAAGAGTTATGGAAACACAAAGACAGAATTCCTTTCTATTCCCAAGGAGCTTTCTAAGGGGAAGTGAGACATGCTCACTCTTGTGCTGGTGGCAGTTTTCAAAGTGTGGTCTCTGGCTCAGCAGTGTTGGCATCACTTGTTAGAAATGCAAATGCTTGCGCCCCACCATACACCTGCTAAATCAGAAACTGTGACTGGGGGTCTAGCAATTTATGGTTTTAAAAGTCCTCCAGTGAATTCTGATGCACATTAAAGTATCAGGAACATTGGCACAGGAAGGGGTTAATGTGCTAAAGATTACTTTCTCATGGGGACGTCTGAGAAGGCTTGAAGAAAGAGATTGTATTTGAGCAGGGTCTTGAAGAACAAGTAGATTTTGGCTGATATAAACAGAGAAGGGGAATAAAATAAAAGACAACAGAGGATGTCAACTTAGTTCGTTTGAGTTGGCTTATAGGCTGCCCATGGATGAAAACCCAGATTAAAGTCAGGCAATGGAAATCCCTGAACAACATGCTTGTGAGTTTAGACATTATTCTGAAAGAAATTGATAGTCATTGAAGGTTTCTGAGTGGGTCAGAAGTGTGATCAAAACTACCTTCCTTTTTTTTTTTTTTTTTTTTTTTGTGCCCAATGAATGTAATTCAGCACTTCTACTGAGTTCATATTAACAACACTTGACAGTTGTAAATACGTCTTTTCTTCCTCATTAAAAACACTTCAACATTAAGAATTATCTATAGGTTTTGGCTGGAATCATGTTATCTCTGCTCTTTCTTGACTATTCTGACACAGCATGCAACTTAATTTCAACAACTCGGTAATGCCCACATCTTCTGTTTGTGTATGTGTGTGTGTGTGTGTGTGTGCACGCGCGCGCGCACGCGCCTATGCATATGTGTGTGGTGTTTGCTAAGAAGGAGTCACACGGCTGCGTTTGAATTCAGCTGAGCTTTAGGAAGCTGCATAAAAACAAAGAAAAAATGTTGCTGCTTGCTAGTGCATTCTTTGTTATGTAGCAATCAGAAGGATGACTGTGCTCTGAAGTGGTGCAGGTGGCCTCTTCTGATACTAATTCCAGCATCTCAACTAGTTCAGCATCAAAATGGAGTTCTCTGGAAGGGAAATAATTCTGTCCCTACCCCTGATTGCTCCTATTTGTCCAGCATTGTGGGCACCTGCTTGGCCACCCACCTTCCTTTTCTTTGCCATCCACTTGCGTCATCTTTCTCTTTCCCTGGGTCAGGCTGTATATTTCAATCTATCCACACCCTGCACAAGCTCATTCATTCATGGGCTTTCTCTCTGCAGTTTTCATTGTGCCTCCCTTTATCGGCATAATTGATTCCCTGCTTTGCAAGAGCAGGTGGATGCGTTGGTTTATTGCTTTAAAAAATCCCCCCCTTTTCTCTTTTATTGCACTGATCTTTAGTCAATCTTTGGTTCAGCCAGCTTGTTCTCCTTCTATTGACAAATCTCTCTCTCTGTCTTTCATAATGGTGGTGGGAGAGTCTGTGCCAAATCTCCTGTTGGTTGAAGAAGGTGAAAGTCAATTGATAAAGTCACCGTGATTTATAATGTTCAAATCGGGGAGGGATTGAGTCATGAAGACCAGAAGTACTGCTTATCATTTAGCTTATCTGCTGAAAGGCTCCATTAGACACTAATGAAACAATCTTATTTATCTTCCCCACATCCTAATGGAATTGCAGAATTGATAGTAAAACCATTAAGCCTTCTTGAGCATGTCTCATCTAATGCTCCAGGATCATTGTTACACATTTTTATTTTTCTCAATTTTGGATTTTTTGAGGGTGCAAATTTACTTAGCTGAGAAGTTTAAAAGTCCTTTATTCAGTCTAGTACAAAGTGTCCAGATAGAAACATACCTTAGTGATATTGTGGGTGCAGTTCCAGACCACCACAATAAAGCAGATACCACAATAAAGCAAGCCATATAAATTGTTTGATTTCCCAGTGCATATAAAAGTTATTTTTACTCTATTCTATAGTCTATTAAGTATGCAATAGAATGATGTCTAAAATACAATGTGCATACCTTAATTACAAATATCGTATTGCTAAAAATTGCTGATGATAATCTGAGCATTCAGGGGGTCATAATCTTCTTACTGGTGAAGGGTCTTGCCTTGATTTGATGGCTGCCCACTTATCAGGGTAGTGGTTGCTGAAGGAGGTTAGGGTGGCTGTAGCAGTTTCCTAAAATAAGACAACAATGAAGTTTGCTGTATCAATTAACTCTTCCTTTTATGAAAGATATCTTTGTAGCATACAATGCTGTTTGATAGCATTTTACCCACAGTAGAACTTCTTTCAAAATGAGAATGAATTCACTCAAATCTTGCAGGTGCTTTATCAACTGAGTTTATGGAATATTCTAAATCCTTTGTTGTGATTGCAACAATGTTAATAGCATCTTTACCAGGAGTAAATTCCATCTCAAGAAACTACTTTCTTTGCTCATCTATAGAAGCAACTCCTAAAATCATTCCAGTGTTATCATGAGATGGCAGCAATGCAGTCACAGCTTCAGTTTTCACCTCTAGTTCTAGTTCTCTTGCTACTTCCACTACATCTGCATCTACTTTCTCCACTGATGTCTTGAACCCCTCAGCTATCCATGAGGGTTGGAATCAACTTTTCCAAACTCCTGTTAATGTTGATATTTCAAACTCCTCCCATGAATCAGAAATATTCTTTATGGCATTTACAATGTTAAATCATTTTCAAAAAGTTTTCCATTTGCTTTATCCATATCCATCAGAGGAATCACCATGTCAGCTCTAGCCTTACAAGGTGTATATTTTAAATAGTAAGACTTGAAAGTTGAAATTATTCCTTAATTAATGGGCTAGAGAATGGATGTTATGTTAGCAGACATGAAAACAACATTAATCTTCTACTCTCCATCAAACTTATGGAATGACTAGGTGCGTTTTCAATGAACAGTACTATTTTGAAAAAAAAAATCTTTTTTTCCCCTTTGCAGTAGGTCTCAATAGTAGGCTTAAATTATTCAGCAAACCATTTTGTAAACAGATATACTGTCATCCAGGCTTTGTTGTTCCATTTATACAGCACAGGCAGAGTATATTTTGCTAAATTCTGGGGCCCTAGGATTTTTTGAATGGTATGTAAGCATTGGCTTCAACTTGAAGTCACCAGCTGCCTTAGCCCCAAATAAGAGAGTCAGCCTGCCCTTTGAAGCCAGGTATTGATGTCTCCTCTGTAGCTATAAAGGTCCTACATGGCATCTTTTTCCTATATAAGGCTATTTCATCTACAGTAAAAATCTCTTATTTGGTGTGGTCACCTTCATCAGTTATCTTAGCTAGATCTAATGGATAACTTGCTGCAGCGTCTACATAAGCACTTACTGCTTCACCTTTTACTTTTATGTTATAGAGATGGTTTCTTTCCTTCAACCTCATGCACCAATCTCTTCTAGCTTTAAACTTTTTTTTTTCTGTAGCTTACTCACCTCTCTTATCCTTCATAGAATTGGAAATAGTTTGGGCCTTGCTCTGGATTAGGCTTTGGCTTAAAGGGATGTTGTGGCTGGTTTGATCTTCAATTCAGACCACCACAACTTTCTCCATATAAGCAATAAGCTTGTTTCACTTTCTTATCATGTGTGTGTTCACTGGAGTAGCACTTTTAATTTCCTTCAAGAACTTTTCCTTTGCAATCACAATTAGGTTAACCGTTTGGCACAAGAAGCCTAGCTCTCAGCCTATCTCAGTTTTCAACATGCCTCACTAAGCTTAATCATTTCTAGCTTTTGATTTAAAGTTAGAGATATGAGACTCTTCCTTTCGTTTGAATATGTAGGCCTTTGTGGGAGTATTCACTGGCCTAATTTCAATATTATTGTGTCTCAGAGAATAGGGAGTCCCAAGGAGAGGAAGAAAAATGTGAGAATGGCCAGTAAGTTGAGCATTCAGAAGACACACAACATTTATTAAGTTTGCCATCTTATATGGACATGATTTGTGGTGCCTTCAAAGAACTGCAATAATTACATCAAAGATCACTCATCAAGGATCACAATCTCAGATATAATAATAATGAAAAAGTTTTAAGTATTGAATTACCAAAATATGATGTAGCGACATGAATCAGGCACATGCAGTTGGAAAAATGGTGTGGATTGACTTGCTCAACCAAGGGTTGCCACGAACCATCAATTTGTTTTTAAAAATGCAGTAGTTGTAAAGTGCAAAAAAGTGAAGCACAAAAACACTAGGTATGCTTATGATAGGTTTGTCTCCTATTCTTCGAAGAGGCTTTTAAAATAGAGTTGATTGCATGGCATTTCCTAGTAAAATCATTTAAAATTAATATGAAATTATGTAAGTTCCCAACAGGGCATTTGATGTCCACTAGAGAAAGTAAAACATAGTTTTTATTTCAGCATAAGAAGCTTATCTCTTCTATCTTGTAAAAAAATATAATAATAATAGAATCAGTTAAACGTGATGATTATTATTACAGTATTTTATGATTCCAATAACTCAAGCACAGCCACTATCTTGAATGTGTCCTAGTATATTCAGCTCCACAGCAATGCCCAGGGTTTCATGTTGAATGCTGCGAAGTTAACAAAGGAAAATGGAGATCTGATTACCATTTCCCAGAGACTGGTTGAGAACTGAGGGAGGAGAGAGATCAACATTATATATTTCACATGACAGAGGTTAATAGGAGCTTTTATAGAGAACCAAAATGCATTGGTAGAAAAGAGAGAGCCTAAGTCCACTTGCTAAAATCTATAGAGGCCACTTAAAGGAAGTATGAAGAATTGAATGTTTATCAATAAGTTGGAAAGAGGAGAGGAACATTCAGAGCAGAGCAAACAGCATAGAAATGGAAGAATACATGAAGTATTTGTGAGCACTGCATAGTTCAGAGGGAATGGAGATGACGGGAAGTGGTAGAACATAGTTAGAAAAGTAAATTGGGCAGAATTGGTGAGCAATGGGTAACTATTCATGGCTTTGAGCAGAGTTTGGCAAACTATGACTTGTGGACCAAATCTAGCTCATTGTCTCATCTTGTAAAGAAAGTTTTATTTAAATACAGTCATACTCATTCACTTATGTATTGTCTGTGGCTGCTTTCATGCTACAATGGCAGCACTGAATAGTGGTGACAGAGACTGCCTATAAGCTTAAAATATTTGATATCTGACTTTTTACAGAAATTTTACCGATGTCAGGATTCACGATAATAAAGTGTTTCATGAAGTGTTTGTGCCATGATGGGCCATCCAAGATTGTAATGGACAATCATTGGAAATAAAGATTCTTATAGAGCAGCATCTTGCATGGCACAAATATTTGAATGAATGAAAGAATGCATATTTCTGTTAAGACATCACAGTAACAGTAGGAGGTATTGTTTTTTGTTTCTGGTTTTGTTTGTTTGTTTTTGTTTTGTTGTTGTTGTTTTTTTTTTTTTTTGACAAAAGACCGATGTGAAAATAATCAGAGAGTGGTTCTCTGTTTGAACCACATCCTGTTCTTCAGGGGAGAGACATTGAAAAACATCAGGAAAAGTTTATCCCTAGAATTGATTCAGAGGACAAAGCTACAGTTATGAGAAAGGGCATGTTGGAGAAATGTTAGATAAGATGTCCAGTGAGGCACAGAATGGGGTGACACTGGGAGTGAGAATATCTTTATGGACTCTGGCCATGGCACTTCTCAAATGTTTTCAGTAGTCCTATTTCTATTTTCACAGACTCCTCCACCTCCACTCTGTCCTGGCCAGCACCCAGTTCTCAAGCATTACACACTTATCCCAAGTAATGCTTAGGGAGCTTCCTTTATTGCACCTATAAATTATTCACTAGTTTCAGGTTGCAGTGAAAAGAGGAAAACATAATTAATCCAGAATTATTTCACATATATAAATTTCTTGCTTGGTTTTATTTCATCATCAGGGCTTCCTTGGCCCTCCATGGATGGCATATAGCATATTATTATGCTTAGCAATCTTTTAAACATAATTTCTACATGGGTTACTCACTGAAACATCATGGCATTTATCTCACGTCATGTAGTTTTGTCAGTTTCGATGTTAGAGAACATATTCTGCCTTTCTTTTATGTAGCAATGTGACCAGGAAATCTCATGTAAAATCTATGCCTCCCTAATATGCAAAAATACTGAAAATGAGCACCAGTTCTCCCTTCCTTTTTAATAAATCTAGTAATAATAGCTGGAATAACCACAGGATTTCTAAATGGAGTCAGCATGGCAAAGGAAAATATTGGTGATATATTTATTAAGTCCATGGAAGTTAAACTTCCAGAGAGCTCCCAAGCTAATTGGTACCCCTTGTTCAGGACTGGGGACTTTTAACAGAGAATTCATTGGGTGTTTTAATATCTAGCCTTTTAAAATCTATTTTAAACAAGGACTTTGAAGGATGACTCAAATGCGGTTAAATTTCCATGGAGAATCTGCAACTCCAGCAATGTGAATTCCCCAGGTACAGTGATGATATGAATTGTGTTGGACTTCTTGAATTTCATCTTAAAGGCACAAGAATGAGAAAAGGAAGGAGACAGGAACTGTTTACATTAAGCAGAGATGCATAAGTTTCTTAAGTGGTGCTTTCCAGAGCACAGCTGAGTTTGTGTGTGTGTGTGTGTATGTGTGTGTGTGTGTGTGTGTCTGATATATCAAGCTGTTGGTTATATTCCATAGATTCACAGTGTTTTCCTCCTCTCTATAGTCCATCTCTACTTTTTTTTATAGTAAGTTATTTACTTTGCCCATCTATCTTTTGAACAAATTATCTTGACTGGAAATAACTAGAATACTTGATAATTATAAAAGAAACTTAAAATCCTTTGCCTATTCATTTATCGTAGAATTTTAGGGAACATCTTGGTCTACCATAGGCATTCTCCACCATCATACTGAAAAAAGTTGTGGGGCATTAAAGCAATGTTTGAAAATGATTTTTTTTTTAGACTGAGTCTTGCTCTGTCGCCCAGGCTGCAGTGCAGTGGTGCGATCTCGGCTCACTGCAAGCTCCGCTTTCTGGGTTCACGCCATTTTCCTGCCTCAGCCTCCCGAGTAGCTGGGACTACAGGCTCCCGCCACCACGCCCGGCTAGTTTTTTTCTTTGTATTTTTTAGTAGAGACAGAGTTTCACCCTGTTAGCCAGGATGGTCTCAATCTCCTGACCTCGTGATCCACCCGCCTAGGCCTCCCAAAGTATTGGGATTACAGGCGTGAGCCACGGCGCCTGGCCGAAAAAGATTTTTTAAAATTAGAATAGGTTCATAGTAGCCTCACGCTCTATGTTCCAGCATGCTTCCTGGGGGCGGGGCGGAGAGAGAGAGAGAGAGAGAGCGCGAGAGAGAGCGAGAGCTGGCCCGGAACCCTGGCTTTGACTGAAGAGCACTTTCTGCCTGTAAGTATCATTTCTCAGCTCTAAGCCAGAGAAAAGTAATGGGACTCTTTTCTCTAGGAAATACAGTCCCCATAGATAGAATGAAGCAGAATTGGTGACACATAGGAAAACAATTATCCCTTTGTATTAGTTTATCTAATCCTCTGCCTTGGGAAAGAAGGAAGAGAGGAAAAGAAGAGGGAGGAGAAGGAGGGAGCTAAAAACAAAGGAAAACACTTCACAAGGGTTTGCCCTCTCCCCAAAAGTCAAGACATAAAATAGAATCTATCACGCATGATTGGCAGCCTTGTGTTCTGGTTTTCTTCAATCCTAAGTCAAAGAATTTGTTCCTCTTGATGCTGTAGATAGTTTCACCTGAGAAGATTTTACTCACTTCCGCGTCTCATTTATGAAATGGGAAGCCTGGCTTCTGCCACATGGGCACAGAGTAGATACCCACTAGATTTTGTTGGTTTGCATGTATGGTCGCCAGGGATGATCAGTGCCCCAGTATTCTTGCTCCATCAATATTCTTCTTAAGGAGCATTGCCACCTTTTAAGCATTGGGAACTTAAGGGTTATTATGAATACCCATCATTTTAAGCTAATATACATTCTTTATAGGATAAATGCAAAATTTTCACACTCATGAGGAAAAGGAAGAAACTTTTAGCTGACACATACCATTTTGCATGTCATATAAATGCATTCTGCTCAGTACAAACATTTTTGTGAACTTTAAAAAAAACTTAAATGTTTCTATAAAAAAACTCTTAAATGTTTCTACATAAACTACTTCTTGAAGTTTATATTTGAATGAAAATACCTCAAGTTCTTTTCTACCCTGATTTACAACTATATAACTTTAACTCTTTTTCATTTTTAAGATGTGATATTCCTCTGAATGAGATAAGGTGGAGCTTTTCTCTAAAATTTTCTTGTGTTCAGACCTTTTTTTTCGTCTTCCTTCTGGTCTTCAAAGAGCTACAGGAATCCAACCTAGGAACATTGTTTCCTCAATAATTGGCATTTTCTATTTTCACTGTGGTTTTCTCCAACTTAATTGATGAGATATTTTGTCTTTCTCCATCTAAAAAAACTACAATGACTGACACATTTTTGAACCCATCTTTGCCCGTTTCCATTTTTAGTTCTACAAATGGTGTTAAAAATGACACCATTTTGAAAAAAATCACAACACCTCAAACAGTGGGTTCTTCTAATTTTTTTTTTTTTTTTTTTTTTTTTTTTTTTTTTTTGAGACGGAGTCTCACGCTGTTGCCCAGGCTGGAGTGCAGTGGCGCGATCTCGGCTCACTGCAAGCTCCGCCTCCCGGGTTCCCGCCATTCTCCTGCCTCAGCCTCCTGAGTAGCTGGGACTACAGGCGCCCGCCACCGCGCCCGGCTAATTTTTTGTATTTTTAGTAGAGACGGGGTTTCACTGTGGTCTCGATCTCCTGACCTTGTGATCCGCCCGCCTCGGCCTCCCAAAGTGCTGGGATTACAGGCTTGAGCCACCGCGCCCGGCCCTAATTTTTTTTTCTATTGTTATAGATGAGTAAACTGAGGCCTAAAGAGGGCCCTTAGCTTGTGGCTGGCATCTCAAGACCAAAACACCTGCGTTTGAAGCCCCTGGGAATTTGGCCTTTGGAGCCGTTAGCAGCTTCTGAGCCTAGTGAGCTTGTGGCTTCAGGTCCTGTTTAGGTCCTGTTTCTCGTTTAGGTCCTGTTTCTGATTTATGGAGAAGTTTGTCTTGTTTTGAAGGCAGCATGCTCCTTCATTTTTTAATTTATTTTTATTTATTTATTTATTTTTACTATCTGTCATTACTACGTTTGGTGCCAAGTTGGGGCCTCAAATTTTGAACTTATGACATGTCTGGAAAATCCTTTTCTCTCTCTTCTGCAGGGTGCCCATAAAGCCTGGGATGCAGACAAATATATGTAATGTCATTTAAATTTTTACAAATCTGTAAAAAATAAGATAGTATTATCAACGTTTTCATACCTTACAGATACCCTTTACTTTAAAGAAAGTTTTCCTGAGAACTAAAAGTAAAAATACCATGTCCTCAAGTCCAGGGAGAAGGGGAAAGGGCTGAGAAAGAGAAGGATAAAATTATCTATTCATGACATCACTGTGATAAATTGATTGAACTGTACTGCTTATTGAACGCTTGATCTTACTAGGGTCTCTTCATACATCATCTCATTATTCCTCAAAATAAGCCTGGTAGGTTTGATGAGCCCATTTGACAGTTGCACAAGTCCAAGGATATCAAATGGCTCGCCCAACGTCACTAAGACGTGGGCTGAATAGGCTGTTCAGTCTGGTCACGTCAAAAGCCCTAGTTCTTTTCCCTATAAGCTAGAAATAATATTCCATCCATTTTTTCACCTACCTCGCAGCAAAACCAAATGACATAAAAATACTTTTTTCTATCTGCTTCTGCTCATGATACATTTAAAATGCCTTATTCATCAGTTAATTCCCCATCTCAGACTCAGGTAACCCTTGATGGGGATTTGTATCTACTTTTCTCTGTATTTCTTGAATCACTTATTTTTCCATGTATCAGTCTCTGTGGATCCAACTTTATGATTTCCTTGACCATTTAAATTGTCTTTTATTCTTTCATTTTTCTCTATCACATATCTTGGCTCTGACTCACCTGCTTTCCCTTTGTATTTCTCTTTTAATATTTTACATGTATGTATTACCCCAACTAGACAGTGTTTTCAAGGGAGAACTTATGAATTTTTCATTTCTTTCTACCGTGACATCAGACATCTTTCTGATGTCATAGCTTATGAAATAAAAGTCTATAAGTTTGTGACCTGGGTAAAACGTAATCATTTTGAGACTTAATGATATGATCTCTATCAAAGTTATTGTTAACTGCAGTTCATTCTGCTATTTTTATATTTGATGATAATTCAGAATTTCATGTCCCCTTCTATAATACTTCACATGCCAAACAAATTAATTATGTTAAAGACAGGCAAGGAAGCTCCCGGTCACCTTCCCTGCTTCAGACCCAGCTTCAAGGTGGGCCAGATGGGGAACAGGCTGTCGCCTCTGTCTGAGTTCGAGTTGCTTGTAGCCATGCCTGACTGTCCTGGGGTGCCTCTTAGCTCCAGTTAGTTTCTGAATCCTCAGCAAGTCTTAAAAGTCTGAACAAGAATTTCCTTTCTTACTCTGTTGCTTCATCTTTTTCCTTTCTTCCCTCAAATATTCAGGATGGAGGAGAAATGGCAGGCTGAGCCAGCAATCCATCTCACTTGAAACCTATTTGAAGGTTGTCGGGTACGCAAGGGGGCTAGAAATAGGGACTGAGAGTTTGATTCCAGCATGAAGACCAGTCATCAGTACCGATCTACCTTGTAGTGTGGTAAATAGACTTTGGCATCAGCTAAATTATTTCTGTGAGACTGAAGTATTTTGATCGAAATAGACAAGTAAGCAAAGGGATTTGCAAAAGAATTCTGTTTTCTGGCACAGGCATCTCAATGAGGCCTTGTGCAGAATCTCACATCCGAGCGCCCCCTGATGGCAGCATATAGACACGCCTCACTTTCTGTGGCCAAATTACTCCATGAAAGGAATAGTTCCTATATTTGACTTTAAGACCTTATTTCTAATTATGTTTTAACCTGGGATGTGTTTGGTCACCACTTATGTATTTGTTTTTCATATTTATTTGATTTCTAATTATCTGTGATAACAATATTAGATTATAAAGTGCATTTTATGAAGCTATTTTAAAATAAAGTATTTTAAAATGTTTTGTTGGAGAGATTCAAAGTAGTAGAGTGCTTGAGGAGAAATAAAAGCAGGGGAGGAATAGCAGATAAAGGGGGAGGAAGGGGAGGAGGAGAAGTTATAAATATAAGATTAGCTCCTAATTCTAAAACATTTTTCTTTATCTAAATATATGAACAATGAACTCCAAATTATTTAATGGTTTCCCATTGACTACAGGATGAAATTTAATATTTTAGCCTGATGTACAAGGTTCTTAAAGATCTATTCTTGTCTACCTGAGTCCAGAGCCCCCAGCCCTACAGCTGCCCACCTTGAATTTTATGCTCTGGAAATACTAAAGGATTACAATTACCTAAATATAACATAGTTATATTCAGGAAATACATCTGTTAAATACATATAATATGTAACTATGTTGCTCATGGATCTGTGACTATGCACACTGTAGTTCCCTCTGTCTGGAACATATGTACTGCCTCTTATCCTCCTGCAAAACTCATCCTTTTCAGGATCATCCTTTCATTTCAGATAAAATGTTATTCTCTCTGTGAAGCTTGGCCTTGATTTCCCTCAACTCCTGCTCTCCACAAGTTTCCACTTTATACTGAGCTCTTACATTGCCTTGGTCATTCTCTTTCTCTTCTCACTACCTATATTCTGGGGGAAAGAAACAATGAAGTTTCATCTTTTTTCTTTCTGGTTTTTTTTTTTTTTTTTTGACAGAGTCTTGATCTTTCACCCAGGTTGGATTGCAGTGGTGTGAGTATAGCTCACTGCAGCTTTGACCTCCTGGGCTCAAGAGATCCTCCTGCCACAGTCCCCCGAGTAGTCGGGACTACAGGCTCATGCCACCACAGCTGATTATTTTCTTTGTAGAGACAGGGTTTCGCCATGTTGCCAGGCTGGTCTCAAACTCTTGGGCTCAAGCGATCTGCCTGCCTCAGCCTCCCAAAGTGCTGGGATTACAGGTGTGAGCCACTATGCCTGACTGAAGTTTCATCTTTCTAGTCCAGCTTAGCATAATACCTGGTGCAGGTGCATAAAACGTATGTGTTAAATTGCATATATCTCATTTCCTGAATGGAGCTGAAATAAAGGAAACAAAAGTTAAATATTTTTTTCAGGAGATGCAGAAATTTGTAACTCGCTGAAAAAGTAACTTTTTATTAGGACTTTGCCTGTTAAATAATTACACACTTTAGTCTTTCCTCTTAAGCTAAATTACTATTTATTATTGACTTTACAGAGGAATAAACTCATGTCACACTCATATGACTTTTTGGACCCTAGTGACATGTGACTAATAGGTAAAACAACATATAACGCTGGGAGCAATTTGTCCAGTGGCCCAATTTTATATTATGCCTCAAATGAAGTGCTATTTAAAGAAACATGCATTTCTTGATTTGTTAGTCGTCACTGAGCCTCTGCACATCTAAATGTGTAGGGAATGACCATTTAGAGGCAAAGTCTGTGTGATGTTACCAATTTATAGGGTATATCAATGGTTCACATTTACGGCACACTCCCCTGATGCCAGGCACTTTACACACACTGTCACACCTTATCCTCGCCATCACTGTATGACATTAGGACAATTACTATGTCTATTTGCAGATGAAACTGTAACTCAGAGAGATCAAGTGATATGTCAAGATTATTCAGATAGTAATAGGCAGGCTGGGGTTCAAAATCAGGCAGTCTGGTTACAGAGCCTGGCCAATTTTTAGGGCAGTGGTTCTCAACCGGGGGCAATTTTGCTTCTCAGGGGATATTTGGTAATTTCTGATGACATTGTTTTGATTGTCACAACTGGGAGAGAGGGTGTTGCTGGCATCTAGTGGTAGAGTCCAAGGATGCTGCTGAATATCTGAGTACACAAGACAATCACCACAACTAAGAATTATCCAGCCCAACATATCAATAATGCTGAGGTTGAGGAGACCTGTTTTATGGTAATAATCTGGGTAGAATTCATGGCAATTGAGTTTATACACCTACCAGTCCTTAGCCTTTGCTGTTTTCAGCCTGTTGCATTTCTTTAAGTGTCATTTATTTTCATGGCTTTGACTATTAACTCTATAGAGATGATTTCCAAAAATCAAATATAGATGATTTCTAAAGAGAACACTGACCTCTCCCTCGAATTCTAGCTTCTTATTTTCAACTCTCAGGAGACCATTTTTATTTGGATGATTTGCTGACAGTTCCAGTAAATTCAAAGTACCTGTCGCTCCTAATTTCTCCCTCTGTGTCTTTGTCCTTTTTGTCCTAGATACTGTTATTCTTTTCATTAGCCAGGATTGAAACTCTGATTTATTTCCTCTTCTGTTTTCCATAGTTCTCCTGACTTCATCTCCAATCAGTTACTGAATATGAATGACCTCTCCCTACATGGCTTTTCTTAATTTATTCCTATTTTCCCTGCCACAATGCTGACCTAGGTCTTTCTCACCTACCATGTGGTTTTACTGTAATTGTGTTCCAGCTAATCTTCCTGACTCTGTTATTTTCCTCTTTCAACGTGATCCTGCATAACCACCCAGTTAATCTCCTAAACTAACTCTTCAGCCATGTATCCTTTTGTAGTGCCTTTCTGCCATTGAGTTCAGGGTGGATTGCATCTTGCATTTAATATTTTTCAGGATTTGGCCTGCACCCTGCCATCTTCACTTGAACCAACTCCTCACCTTCTCTCAAATATACTGTGCCTATTTCTGCCTCCTTTCCTTTGCCCAGCCTGTGTTCTACAGAGGATCACCCTAGCTCCTCCACACCTACACAAAAATATCATATTCTTAAGACCTAATCTTGACCATTTGCCTTCTCTTTAGTTCTTCCTGTTTACTGTGCCACTCACCCTGGTCCTAAATCATATGTTCTTTCTTTGTATTTTTATTTAAATATTTTATAGGAACATACTTTGTCATCCCAACTGGACAATTCATTTTTGCAAAGGAGAACTAATACATTTTTCACGTTCTTTCTCAACACCTGATATCATAGCTTTTTTGAATAAAAGTCTGTTTGATCTTGGTAAAATGTAATCATTTTGAGAGTTTATCATGTATAAAATGATAAAAATTGTTATGTTCTACAAAGCATATTAATATTTTACCAATTTTCAAAGGAGAACTAATACATTTTTCATTTTCTTTCCCAGCACCATAAAAAATGTTATGTTACTCTTATACAAAGCATATTAATATTTTTCCAATTTGAAAGATAATCCATAATCTGTAGATTTTCTAGAGAATACATGAAAATACTAAAACTAAAGTGGGTAGAGTTTATGTGAGTATTATATTCAGAATCAGTATTAGGGGATTACCAAAATTGTTACTTAAACCAAGATAAACAAATTTAAAGCAAATACAATTTGGTGGAATAGAAAATTGTAAGTTTAAGGGCAGTGGCTAAAACTGGAATAGTTTATGTTCTGTAAGGGGAATGGCTAAATAAAATTTAAAAACACATTTTTAATGTTATTGATAGATAATTAACCCATAAAAATTGGTGCATTGGTCATTATTTAGACTAATCTGTTAAAGTTGATTATCACACAATCATATTTTCTCTTAGAAGATAAAATATTTATGATACTTAGTAAAAATGGAGCAGAGATTTCACCTTTATATTATATAATTATAATTTCAATGAATTAATGGCAAATTCATCAAAGGCTATTTACATTCTGTTCCACTTAAATTTTCCAGTTTTATGTTTCAGAATTTTTCTTTACCCTGTGCCCTGCACTCCAACCAGACTGAATGAACTACCACTACTTTCTTCCATGATTTCCCATACCTACTGCCTCTGTTATTTCTTCTATCCAGACTGCCCTTTCCAATAGTTTTCTCTGTGTCTACACCCCTTCCTGACACCACTCAAATATCATCTCCACCACCAACTTGCCTTGATCCCTAGAAATAATCAGGCCTTTTTCTGAACACCCTTAACCATTTATTACTATTTTGTGGCACTTACTTCACTGCCATGTCCGATCCGTATGAATGGGCATGACATAACTTTTCGACCAAACAATATTTCATTGGGGAAAGAATTGTCTCCAGTTATCTTTTTTTCCTCTGGTCCTAGGCAAGCAACGCCATTGCAATTGCTGCACAAAGGGTGGAAACTGAGCTGGTTTCAATGACCAGGTTCAGAAACTTGAATTCATTTTCTCTGTGTGGTTTTTTCTTTCAAACTTGCTTTCCCCACTTGGCTGGAGCTGGGGCCTAGGTGGATTCAGGCTTATATATAGCCATATGAACAGAAAGGAAAGAAAAATTTTTTTCTGCCAAAACTTTCCTATTTTAGAAAAATAGGGAATGGCTTTGTTAACTGTGACTTGGGGCATGTGCTCATTTCTGGAGCAATAACTGAAGCCAACAGAATATGGTACAATAATTCGCTCAATCTGGGCTGAGACACTCCTCAAAGTCAAGGACTCATATCTGTTACCAGAAGTAGGGAAAACAGTGCTGGGCAGACAAAGCAACTACCCCCTTCAAAGTAGAAGATATCTTTCAGAGTCTCAGTGCATACAATTATTGGCATTTTCTTTATTTTTTTTCTATTTATTTTATTTATTGTTGAAATTGGACTGCATATTAAATTTTGGTTTTAGTTTTCTTATCATTATGGTTAGCTTTGTTCCATGGCTCATACATTCTTCTTAACATGTATGGTGCTCTTCATAAACATATGAGGTGCTTTGGAATAGTATCTCCTGAACACATCGGAGATATCACCAAGAAACAAATTTGACTTTAGGTCACATGATGACTTTTCTGTCTCCATCACACCGGTTTTTTAGCTGGTCAGAGTGAGGATGAGTCTAAAGGGGAAATTAAGTATCAAGTGAGCTTTGAATTATGTAATGTTAACAAATGTTTAGCATTACCATTTTCTAGAGTGGATTTTTGTAGGAACACTTTCCAACTTGTATGCATGTTTCCCATGACACATAGAGTTCAAAATGTGACTACTTACAGATTGCTTTCCAGTTAGTATATTTAAGATAGCACAGCCTACATTACATGCCTTAAGAATGTAGGCTATGTCTACTTAATAGGAAGAACATATTTTTTAACTTTTAAGTGCAGGGGCATAACTGTAGGTTTGTTATATAGGTAAACTTTTGTCATGGGGGTTTGTAGTACATATTATTCAGTCACCCAGATATTAAAGCTAGTACCTATTAATTATTTTTTCTGATTCTCTTCCTCCTCCCACCCTCCACCCTCTGAAAGGACCTAGTGTGTGTTCTTCCCCTCTATGTGTCCATGTGTTCTCATCATTTAACTCCCACTTATAAGTGAGAACATGTGGTATTTGGTTTTCTGTTCTTGCATTCGTTTGCTAAGGATAATGGCCTCTAGCTCCATCCATGTCCCTGCAAAGGACATGATCTTGTTCTTTTTTATGACTGCATAGTATTCTATGGTGTATATGTACCACATTTTCCTTATCCATTCTATCATTGATGGACATTTAGGTTGATTCCATGTCTTTGCTAGTGTGAATAGTGCTGCAGTGAACGTACGCGTGCATCTGTCTTTTGATAAGAAATAACATCATACACGCAAACAGCTGCTAGTGTTTCTTTGTTAACACTTTTTGTGCTTAACATCTTTACAAATATTTATGATTAAATTCAATCCTCTTATATCTTTCCCACTACAGAAACAAGTAGTGTAGAGTTGTATGAGACTCCTGAATTTGTCTAGTCCAATGTTTCAAGCTTTTCAGAGGTTTCTTTTGCAAACCCATAGTAGTCAGTCATGATACTTTGGTTTAAATACATCTGATTCTATCTTCATTTTGCTATGGGGAACTTTCTGTCTCACCAGTCAGCTTTTTCCATTGTCAGGTATTTCTGATTGTTGGAACTTCCTCCTCCCACCAGTCTTTTTCAGAATCTGCTGTCATATCTGTTCTCATATTAATTATAATTTTTCTTTCAGAATTATATTTTTAAAAATTTGCACGTTTATGAGATGTCTTCAAAAAGTTCCTGGAAAATGTGCATTATGAAAAAACTGGGCGTAACTTAAAAATTTTCACCAAGATAAATTTGTACTAACTTCTTGTAATATGTCTGAACAGGATCTAGTTTGAGATACTAAGAATGATAAGACATTAGTTTGAATAGAGGCCCTATCAGAGCAACATGAATTCTATTAATATTTCAGCAGAACAAACATCAAATTTATGGTGAGGCTTGGTAGAAGAATGGTGAGATCATTGATTCTTTATGAAAAGCTTATGGAGACAATGCCCCAAAGAAATTAGCAGTTTTTAAGTAGAAAACTCATTTTAAGGAGGGACAAGATGATCTTAAAGATGAAGCCTACTATGGCAGACCATCCACATCGATTTGTGAAGAAAACATTCATCTTGTTCATTTCCTGATTGAAAAGCCTAGGTGATTAACAGTAGAAACAGTAGCTAACACCATAGACATCTCAATTGGTTCAGCTTACACAATTCTTACTGAAAAATTTAAGTTGAGCAAGCTTTCTAGTTGATGGGTGCCAAAACTGTCATACCTGGATCAGCTGCAGACAAGAGCAGAACTTTCAATGAAAATTTTAAACAAGTGGAATCAAAATCCTAAAGCATTTCTTAGAAGAGTTGTAACAGGAGATGAAACATGGCTTTAGCAGTACGTACCATCCTGAAGACAAAGCACAATCAAAGCAATGGCTACCAAGGGCAGGAAGTGATCCAATCAAAGCAAAAGCAGACTGGTCAAGAGCAAAGGTCATTCCAACAGCTTTTTGGGGCTGCTCAAGGCATTTTGCTTGTTGACTTTCTGAACGTCCAAATAAGAATAACATCTGCTTATTAAGACTGTGTTTTGAGAAAGCCACATTTTTAGCAGAAAAATGCCCAGGAAAGCTTCAATAGTGAGATATTTTTCATTATGACAATGTTCCTTCTTGTTATTCTCATCAAACAAGGGCAATTATGTGAGAGTTTTGATGGCAAATCATTAAGCATTCACCTTGCCATTGTGATTTGACTTCTTCTGACTTTTTATTGTTTCCTTCTCTTAAAAAATCTTTAAAGGGAATCCATTTTTTCAAGTAATAATGTAAAAGAGATTACATTGGCATGATTAAATTCCCAGGATGCTCAATTCTTTAGGGATGGACTAAATGACTGGTATCATCTCTGACAAAAGTGTCTTGCCCTTGATGGACTTTATGTTGAGAACAAAGTGTGTATTTAAAATTTTTATCTACTAGACCATGAAGTTCATGGAGTGGTTTTAGATCTGTCTTTCTCTGTGTCTGTTTATCTGTTTATCCATCAACCTATCTACTCACCCATCCATCTACTATCCACCTACCTACCAATCATTTAGTCATATAAATTTATTTGAACATCTGGAAAAATGATTATATCTCCCTCTTGCCTTCTCTTTACATATAGCTAACTATACTCAGATATTTGAGTCATTCTTAGTATAATAATTTTCTTACTGCTGTCCATTCCCATTTTATTTTTTAATGTGTTCATGTTCTTTTAGAAATATGCTATCCAAAGTAAACCCACTGTTCTTGCTGTAGGATAGAGTTCACTGGGCCTTTCCATGCGGTGGTGTGGACTTTTACTTCCATTATAGACATGGCAGGAAGAGCCCAGTGACTGAGAGCCTGACTGCTTGGATTTATACTCTGGCTCCACCTCTCACTGGCAATGTGGCTTTGGGCAAGTCACATATCCCTCTGTACATAGTTTTTATCATTTGTGGGGTGCAGGTATAAGTGGTGGGTGTCTTGGAGGGTTGCAAAGAGGAGCACTTCCTTGGCCAATAGTGTGCCCTCTGTCGTGAATATTTCCTGCTATCATTGTAACTTAACTTTTGTTGCTATTTTAACAACCAAATCATGACTACTTGTTATCACTCTGGGCCTTTAAAGTTGCTTCTTTTCCCACCTAGAGCATTTTTCCCTGAGATAGTCACAGGGCTGGCAACCTCTAATCTTTTAGCAGCTTGAATGTCATTCCTCCAAAAAGCCTCCCTGACTGCTGTTTCTGCCCTTGCCCTGGTCACTCTCTAGCCCTGGGTTTATTTCATTTTCTTTATGGATCCTATCACTGTCTGAAATTCTTCACTAATTTGTTTATTAGCTTTCTCCCTCTGCTGAAATGTAACACACGTGAGACCAGAGCCTCCTTAGTCTCATTTGCCAAATGTTAACAGCAACCAGAATCATGCCTGACATATAGCAAGTGCACCAGAAACTTTGTTGAAAAAAAGTTTTGGGTCCATGAAAACTTCCAGACATATTTCAGATGACTTTTTCTTTTTAACTTAATCTCTTGCATCCCATATCAATGCAATGGATATTTGAAAACCAAATCCGGAACCTGAATTTATCCTCAATAAATTTGACTTATCATATTCTGTTCAGAGTTCTGGTATTCCAGTATTGTTTGGAATTTAATTCTAGACTTTATAGTAATTAAGATAATTTATGGTAACAATAATATTATGCATGCATTGAGTGTTTGCTACATATGAAGCACTTATAAATTTTTACATATAATCTCAAATAATTTTTAAAACAATCCTATGAAATACATAACATTTTATTCCCATTTTTATAAATGAGAAAGCTGAGGTACAATGAGGGCTGGTAATGGGGCAAAGTACCACAGCTAGTAAGTTACAGAGTTGGGATTTGAACCCAAGCAATCAAATATCATCAACTGAATAATTCATCAGTGTCATGAGGAATTTTCTGAGCTTTGTATGACTTGAAATTTTGTGATGTTTTATCTGTATCTATATACAAGTAATGATAAGATGCCTCATAATAATACTAAGCCTCTGTGATATTTCAGTACTCTTTATTCTGGTTACTACTGAATCAACAATCATTATATTTTTGTCATATTGTCAATGAGTTCACTATCCACAGAGTTGAGCACATAAGGCTGCTGTGGAAAAGGGGGTAAACGCTTATTAAAAGCCAGAATAGGCAATGTGGCATTCCTGTGAAGCACTTATTAGTATTTTCAGCAGAAATATGTTTTACCAAACCCATTTTGCTATCATTTGAAAGCATGTTATTTTCTGCGTGTTCACATTTGACCTTATTTCCCAGAGTATTTACAGAAACTTGCCACAGTAACACATACTAAAATAATGGTGTGATATACAAGTAAGAATAAAAAGTCTGATCTAGAGAAAAATAAGAGTTAAACACGAGATCCTGGAGTGGAGGATGGTCTGAGAGAGAGAGAAATATTTAGGCCTTAAGGAAGCACACAAGGAAGTTCCCTTGGTTGAGTCACAAATTGGTATTTTTTTTAAAGCTTCCTGGTGGCCAATAAAGGAATAGAGAAACAATCAGTTCTTACTGTCAATTAGAAAAAGCTCTACCAGTTATTCAAGAGAAACACAGTGTAGCTTGAGACTATATGTCTCCATAGGCCTTTTTGTAAGAAGTGTTTAGTGATATAATTTCCTCTATAGCATACCTACAATGAACTGCTTAGTTTCATGTTGCTGCATCTCATATTGTCCTTTGCTGAAAGCTGAGAGCATGACACTAAAACTTGATTCAAGGGAAGAAAATCTGTAAACGATGGAAAACGCAGATAGTATGGTCAAAAGGTTAAAAAGAACTTAAAGGACCATTTATTCTTCTTACATCCTCCATAAATACATAGCTTACCTGGGATTTTGAATAAATATGGGCAGCAGACCATTCAAATTAAGATTATATGGAAAGCGCTTGGAGTTTCTGAGTGGGTTGCTGTTGGATCCATTTGTTTTAGAAAATGAATGAGAAGACATGGAAGATTATAGACTTTTCTGGAAATTAAGAACCTAACCAAGATTTTTTTTTTTTAATTAAAGGGCCCTGTCCATATCTATACATAAGCGAGAAACTGACTTTATCGGATGTCTCTAGTGTTTATTCATTCCTTGTTCCTTCATTTATTCTTTCAACAAATATTTATTGAGCACCTACTATGCCCTGGATACCTAAACTATAGAAGTGAATAAGACAAGTGTGATCTCTCCTTAAACAGACTATACATTTTCAGGGGGAAGGCAAACACTAAACACGATACTAATTATACAGTTACAATCTTGATAAGATCTACTGAAGACAAGTACAGGTTGGAAAGTAAGCACATAAATGAGAAACTCAATTCCATTTTTACAGCTTCCTTATATTATAGACGATGTTACTGCTAAGATTTTTTTCTTTTTCTTTTTCTTTTCTTGTTTTATTTCTTTCTTCTTCCTTTTTTTTTTTTTTTTTTTTTGAGACAGAGTCTTGCTGTGTTGCCAGGCTGGAGTGTAGTGGCGTGATCTCGGTTCATTGCAACCTCCACCTCCCGGGTTCAAGCGACTCTCCTGCCTCAGCCTCCTGAGTAGCCGGGACTACAGGGATGTGCCACCATGCCCAGCTAATTTTTGTATTTTTAGTAGAGTTGGGGTTTCACTATGTTGGCCAGGATGGTCTCAATCTCTTGACCTTGTGATCCACCTGCCTCGGCCTCCCAAAATGCTGGAATTACAGGTGTGAGCCACCATGCCTGGCCACATCTAAGATATTAACAGCCTTCTAATAACTAAATCAGATGTCCTCTTCTAATCTTTACCAGTGTTCATATTCATTGGCATGGGAATGTAACGATGAGGTTTAAAGTTTCTGCTTGTGCCTTTGTTTGTAGCAGTGAAAATCTTTTGTTTAAAGCCTACTTGAAGTCCATAAATACAAAACAGATAAAATCTGCACTGCTTTGTTTGGAGATGCCTCATGGGGAGGTGGGAGCTCTGGCTTTCCCTACACTTGGCAATCACAGGATCATCTTTTCTTGATCCCCATGGTGCTAGTTTGGAAACCACTATTCTAGAAGTCTCGTTATTATCAACCATTTATGTGTTGGCTCCCTGACAGCCGTAAAGACTCTGCCTGGGCTGACACGTCCCAGTCCTATTCCCAGTTCTGTGCTGGAGTCTCTGAATACTTCTTGAACTGATCTGAGCCAAGAAAGAAAGTCAGGAATCTTTGGATTTGTGAAACCCAAACTGGACCCTCTTCATTTGCTGTGATTTCCCACCGATGATTACAGTTCACCCTCTACTTCCTACCAGGTCTCCAACTGCCACCTCATTTATTAGTCCATCTCCTGTGTGTGCATGGAATGGTGAGAGAATTTAGAGAGAAAGGAAGGTGATTGCATCCATCAATTGAATCAATGTGTTCTGGGCTCCAAATATGTGCTAAGCATTACCCAAGGAAGCTGAGGGTACAACAATGAACAAAAGACACAAAAATACCTGCACTCCTGGAGCATACATTCTAGTGGAGGATATAGACAATAAATACATAAGAAATTAAGACTGTATAACAGGTGGTGATAAGTTCGTTGGGGAGAAAATAACCAAAGAAAAAAGATAGGGTATGTCAGGGTGAGGAGGACCAAGGTTTACTATTTTAAAGAATGAGGTAAAAGATTGCCTCACTGAGAAGGTGGCATTTGAGGAAAGATGGGTAGGAATGAGTGATACAAGAGTCTGCGAGAAAAACATTGCAAACAGAGGAAGCAGAAAGTACAATGGAGCTTAGTTAGGAGCCTGGTATGTTTAAGAAACAACAAAGAGGTTGGTGTGGCTAAAGCAAAGTAAGAGATGAGACTAGAAAAGTGGCAGAAGAGCAGATCCTGAACGGTCCTGTAGGCCTTTTTTTGGACTTTGGGTTCTACTCTCAGGAATGACTGGGAAGAAAAGTGACACCATCTGTCTTCAGTTTTGAAAAGATCACCCTGGCTACTGTGTGGAAAATGGAATGAAGGGGGAACGGGAAGTGCAGGAACATCATTTGGGAGTGGTTGACACAAAACAAGTGAACAATAAGGGGCAGGAGAGGGGATAATTTTTTCAAGTAAGCCTGTCTCTCTGTTCCAGTTGATAGGAACAAATGGTACAACTTAGCAGAATGTCCAGTAATAGAGGAGAAAGAAAATAAAAAGTCAAAGATAGTGAGATAGTAAATGAGTGATAATTGAATTAACGGAAAAGGAAATCTTGGAAAGAGATGTTTTTGTCTAAGGGCCAGTTGTGAAAGATGACCCTGAGGCTTAATAAATAGTCTTCCATTGTCGGTGATATGTGCACATGCAGATAATTAAAGATGTGAGAATAAAAATAGAGGGAAAGTCAAGGATTGAGTTTTCAATTTGAGAGTTTCTATATATGGAGTGTACTGTGTGGTTTATAAAATACTGGTATTTAATATATTTTATTACTATATAAATGAATGAACCACCTTTCCAAAACATCTTTCTACATGTGAAGCAAAAAAAAAAAAAAAAGTGAACAGAAGGAACAAGAGTTTAGAGAAGTCAAAGACTAGTATTCAATTTTCTGTTTACTACCATTTATTCAGTGTTCAGTGTCCATGAAGTTATGAGAAATATTCTAGATACTGGAGATGCAAATATAAATGAAACACAGTTCTTGCCCTTAAGAAGCCCACAGTCAAATGGAAAATATATAGAAATAAATAGCACTGTAATGTGATAGGCAGACAGGATTACTTAATTGTCACTGAAAGATTCTGATCAGAGTTACCCTCCATGCAGCTTCTTGATGGATGATAGGGAGGGTCAGCAACTGGGGGGTGGAGAGCAGAAAGGTGGGTCTCAGGGAAGAAGTTCCATGTGCCAAGATACAGAGGGGTAAAATCACGTGGCCTTTTCAGTATAGGAAAGCAGTGATTCACAGAACTTAGATGATACCCCTTGACAAGATACAAAAGACTCCCCAGACAAGACACTCAAGAGAGTATCTTGAAAATAAGATCTTTAAGGAGTAATTCAATAAAAATTATGGCTTTAGGGCGGACCGTAATTCAATATGACTGGCATCCTTGTAAGAAGAGAATGGCCCTATAAGAAGATACTCAAGAATTCCAAGATAAGACACTGTTGTGTCTTGGGAGACATTCTTGTCTTGGGAATCTTGAGTGTCTTGTCAAGGTATATCATCTGGTATAAATAGCTCGGCTGGGCATGGTGGCTCACCCCTGTAATCCCAGCACTTTGGGAGGCCGAGGTGGGTGGATCACGAGGTCAGGAGATCGAGACCATCCTGGCTAATACAGTGAAACCCCATCTCTACTAAAAAAAAAATACAATAAAATCAGCCAGGCGTGGTGGCGGGCACCTGTAGTCCCAGCTACTCAGGAGGCTGAGGCAAGAGAATGATGTGAACCCGGGAGGCAGAGGTTGCAGTGAGCCAAGATCGCGCCACTGCACTCCAGCCTGGGTGACGGAG
Source organism: Macaca nemestrina (assembly GCF_043159975.1). NCBI lineage: Eukaryota > Metazoa > Chordata > Mammalia > Primates > Cercopithecidae > Macaca > Macaca nemestrina. The sequence goes on along the minus strand of NC_092131.1, from coordinate 28,936,967 downwards.
TGAGACTCCATCTCAAAGAAAAAAAAAAAAAAGAAAAGAAAGAAAATAGCTCAATAATTGTAATAGCCTTGAGAATATATTTTACATTACTTACTGTCCATACTGGGACTGTTTTGATCATGAAAGGGGCACTATTAATAATTACACTGGAATGGGTATAAATTAAAGCAGTCCTGGAAAACCCAAACGTATGGTCAACCTAATGCTACCTGTTTTCCTGCATAGAGGGGTTATAATTGTATTAATTGATGGTGCAAACTGGGTGCTAAAGGTAGTGATACGTTTCTCTGCTAGAAAAATGTTCCAAAGGAATGAACCAAGACAGTTAATGCAAAGTTTTGGTAGACGGGAGAACTACTTTTAGATGGTAGGTCATAGAAGCTTGTCTGAGGTGAAGACTTTGGGCTGAGTCCTGAATACAAACAGCCCGCTATGGGAAGCTCCATGGCAGGAGTGCTCTAGGGAGAGGGAATCCCAAAAACCCTTTGTGGAGGTCCTTCTGTTAGAGAAGACCTGTTTGGATGGAGAATACAGAACCAGGGGGCTTGGGAGATGAGGTCCGAGACATAAGGAGAGGCTAGCTCATGTTCAGCCATGTATGCATGGTGGGGAATTTGGGTTTTATTCTAACTGGTGGAAGCACAAAAGGTGACAGAGCATACCTCACATACTAGTTTACAAGGGCTGCCTTAACAAAGTACCCTGGACTGGGTGACTTAAACAATAGAAATTTGTTTCCTCACAGTTCTGAGGGGTGGACCCAAATCAAGGTCCTGGCTGAGTTGGTGCCTTTTGAGGGCTGTGAGAGAACGATCTGTTCCAGAACTTTCTTCTTGGCTTTTAGATGGCTGTCTTCTCCCTGTTTCTTTACACTGTCTTCCTGCTGAACATGTCTGTGTCCAAGTTTCCTCTTCTTATAAGGACACCAGTCATATTGGATTAGGGTCCACCCTGATGCCATAATTTTAATTGAATTACTCCTTAAAGACCCTATCTTCAAATATGGTAAGCCTCTGTGGTATTGGGGGTTAAGATTTCAACATACAAGTGTTTGGAGGGACAGAATTCAGCCCACAACACCTCATTAAGCCTGGAAGGCACTGTAAGAATATTCAATTAACTGGATAAGAAGCACTTAAACCTAATTTTTAAGAAAAGAGGGATAAAAAGGTATACCATTTCCAGGTATAGTATGAAGGTCATGATATAAAACAGAAATAAGCTTTATAGAAGGGGACAAAAAAACACTGGGGCTTACTTCAGGAGGGAGGGTAGGAGGAGGAAGAGGAGCAGAAAAAATAACTATTGGATACTAGAGTTAGTACTTTGGTGATGAAATTATCTGTGCAAGAAACCACCATGATACGAGTTCACCTCTACAACAAACCTGCACATGTGTCCTTAAACCGAAAATAAAAGTTAAACAAAAAGAAAGAAGACTTATTCAGAGGTCTATATATAGCCTTATATAAAGGACTATATTAAGAATTCTTGTGAGAAGTCATTCTTTAGGCGTCAGGCATCTATAGACATTTAAACAGAGTCTGTGTGTAGCAGTCTTGAGCTGCTGATGAAATAAGGTGTAGAAGAGTGGTGGTGCCAAGATCTGGAGTGGAGTGGTAGGATCCTGACTGGGAGCACCCAGGGATGACTGTCCTTTGTGCACAGGTGATAGACAAAACAGGGGGAATGAGGTGTTGAACACGGAGGTACACGAGGAAGGCTCATCCGCTCTTCAGAAATCCAGAATCCTGAGTGTGAAAACAGACTTGAGAGCCTCCACCTGACTTGGTGGGATGCCCTTCATAGGAGACATTTTCCTAATGTACATTACAAAGTCAATCTAGGAGCAATGTAAAAGTGATCATTATCTTAACCTGAATATTTTCTGGATATGTGATTTAAAAAAAAGAAAAAGAAAAGAAAAAGAAAAAAGCCAGGCATGGTGGCTCATGCCTGTAATCCCAGCACTTTGGGAGGCCAAGGCAGGCAGACCCCTGAGGTCAAGAGTCCAAGACCAGACTGACCAACATGGAGAAACCTTGTCTCTACTAAAAATATAAAATTAGCCGGGCATGGTGACACGTGCCCGTAATCGCAGCTACTCGGGAGGCTGAGGCAGGGGAATCACTTGAACCAAGGAGGCAGAGGTTGTGGTGAGCTGAGATCACACCATTGCACTCCAGCCTGGGCAACAAGAGCAAAACTCCATCTGAAAAATAAGTAAATAAATAAATAAATAAATAAATAGAAAAGAAATATCTTTGTTAGGACAAAAACTAGGACAAATCTGCTAGCTTTAATTTCTAAAAGTCCTCTTGAAAGCTAAATTCTAGTCATTCCATGATAAAACAAGTAATGAAACAAACAGAAAAACATTTTATGCAGAAGAACAGAAGAGAGACCTTGGGCAGAAGTAACCATGACACGTTGGGGTTTGTATAAGTAATAAACCCTGAGATACATGCCTTAAACTTTAGATTGTCTGAGATCAGTTTAAGGCAAAGATAGAATATTATGACTAAAGAGTGTAAAATGAACTGCTGAGCATACAAGTACCATACAAAGGCCCTTCCTTCAGAATAGAGCTGATCTATATTCTTTCTCTTGATTTCATTTTCTACTTAGGAACTCAGTTCTCGACAGGCCACATATACGATGAAGGTCCCAAATATTACAATATTGTATTTTTACTGTATATTTTCTATGTGTAGATATACAAATATTTTCTATTATGTAACAGTTGTCTGCAATATTCAGTACAGTAACATGCTGCACAGGTTTGTAACCTGGGAGCAATAGGGCATACCATATAGTTCAGGTGTGTAGAGGTTACACCATCCAGGTTTGTGTAAGTACACTCTATAAGGTTCACACAAAGATGAAATCACCCAATGATGCATTTCTTAGCATATTTCCTCAAAGCTACGTGAAGCATGACTATATAAACATTGAGAATATGAATACACATAATTTCCACCAAAGGAAAGCATGTAACTCCAAATATAATTGGTAAACTAGTATTAAAACTTTTTAAATGTGGTTCTCAGTATCTGTTATATGAGATGCACTTGTTTTACATAAAACAGAGCAGACGAACTATTTGTTTTCCATCACTAGAATATTTTTCTTCTAAAACTTTTGGCCTATTTGGGATTGAAATAGATGACTTCTAAATTTACATCCATTGCTAATATCTATAATTCTGTGTATTACAGATAATTGGCTAATTACCTGAGTATGGTGTTGCTTTTTTCAATTTATAACAGTTTAGACCTTTTAGGATACAGTTGTTGAAATATGGCACCAAAACACTAAACATCTCATATTGATCATGTGTCAATTTACCTAACCTTGGCAATTATTTTCAATATCTATTTTCTGAGGAAAGAGATGAGTGGTTATTATCAGATTACACAAATAGAAAAGAATTGGAGTTTAAGTAAATATTTTGTTCTAAAATATCAAATGGGCATTTAAGCTAAATTGGGAGAAAACAATCCTTGTGAATTTTACTGGATGGACAACATAAATGACAGCAACCCTGTTCCTCTATTTTCATCATAGTCAAAAAATGTTTTAGAGTTTACTACTTCTACATATCTCATTTAATTTTTGCAATGGTTATTTTCTAATGCATGTTTTATAGATGAGCAAACAAATTGAGAAGTTAAGTGACTTGTTCAAAGTCATATATGTGAACACATGTTGAACATAACTTATTTGGCCTTATTACTATAATGCTCATTAGAATATCTTTAAAAATAAGGGGCCGGGCGCGGTGGCTCAAGCCTGTAATCCCAGCACTTTGGGAGGCCGAGACAGGTGGATCACGAGGTCAGGAGATCGAGACCATCCTGGCTAACACGGTGAAACCCCGTCTCTACTAAAAAATACAAAAAAAAACCTAGCTGGGCGAGGTGGTGGCGGGCGCCTGTAGTCCCAGCTACTCGGGAGGCTGAGGCAGGAGAATGGCGTGAACCTGGGAGGCGGAGCTTGTAGTGAGCTGAGATCTGGCCACTGCACTCCAGCCTGGGCTACAGAGCGAGACTCCGTCTCAAAAAAAAAAAAAAAAAAAAAAAAAAATTAAAAATATATTTTTTCTGTCAGTTGACGTTACACGATTTTTATTTGAAGCTTTCAAAATTAACGGTAATAATAACTTATTAAGCACTTATTATATTTCAGTCACAGTGCTAAGGATGTCATAGTCATCATCTAATTTATTCAATTTGAAGGTATGCCATTCTCTGAAAATGGCAATGTACACTTATAATTATTTGCAGCATAGCATTCCACACTGAAAAGATGAAATAAAGAAGCTGAATTTTACTGTATCAATTCGGATAGCTTAGGATCTTCTGTGGCAACAACCAGCATGTCTTACAGCTTAAAACAACAATGTTTATTTCTCATCTACCTTACATCCCATCTTTGGTGTACCTAGAGTTCTGTCTCATGTCGTCCCCATTCAGAGACTCACGCTAATGGAGCAGCCACAATCTAGAACCTGGCCAGCCACAGTGGTAGAGGAAAAGACAGACTGGTGAACCATTCTGTGATCCCTAACACTTCTGCTCAGAGGTGATACCAGTCACCTTGATCAAAGCAAGTCAATGGCTACACCAAATATCAAAAAGTGGGAAGTGAAATCTTACAACATGCCTGAAAATACTGGAAATTTTTATTTTATTTTTATTTGAAAAAGGTATAAATTTTGATTTTCTGTATTCAATCACTTATTCATTCCAACAATGACTTATTCACCCAAAGCATTGAATACTGTATTTTTTTCTGACAACCACTTCTCCGGTTCTCTAATACCAACTGGGTGCCCAACAATTTCATTCAATTCTGATACTACCTGGAATTAGCATAGATCCCACAGGATAAGGGCTCAGTCTCACAAGACTTCTGCTACTCTAGACATCAGCTGTATATGGAGTGCCCAGGCTACCCACAGTTTTGTGCAGCTGACTACAAATTAAGGGTTCTCATGACCCCCTCCACCCCTCAGTTTCCATAATTCAGTAGAACCACTCACAGAACCAAGTCATGTTCTTTATTTGCAATTATTGGTTTATTATAAAGGATTCAACTTAGGAACAGCAAAATTGAAGATATGTATTGGACAAAACATGAGGAAGAAGGACCAGAGCTTAGATGCTCTTTCTGGGCACACTGCCCTGCCAGCATGCTGATATGTTCACCAACCTGGATGATCCTCAAACCCCGTATTTTACAGTTTGGTGTCCAGGATTCATTAAGGTAGACAAGATTGATTATACATTGCCCATTGGTGTTTGAACTCAATCTCCAGCCCTTCTCTCCAGGAGGTCAGGGACTGGGACTGAAAGCTCTGTTCCTCTAATCCAATAGATTTTCCTGTAATCAGTCCCCATCCTAAAGCAAAAAGCTACCCTTTTCTCCCCCATGAGTTATTTCATTAGGGTTCTTAAATAAAAGACTATACATTGGGAAGATTTTAGGAGCTTTGTGCCAGGAAACTGGGAGGAAGATTTTTTTTTCCCCCGTACTACACACAGCCACATGCTGAGCTTGGTGCAAGGCACAGGGGATACAGTGGTGAATGGAGCAGACACAGTCCTTGTCCTCATGAAACTTCAAGTTAGGCAAACTTGTTGAAACAAAGATCAGTCTAGAGAAGTTAGTAAAGCTGAAACAGAGATAAATAAAACATGAGCTTGATTCACAGAAACATTTACCTCCATATATGAATAACATCAGTTCGTAAACTGGGAGGAGGAAGGAGGTGCTGGGTGAGGAATGGACAGGAAAACTGGAGAAGTCAACACTGAATTTCTAATGACCTAAATCACTATAAGTTTCATCTTTTTGACATGGTGATGGTCAAAGGTTGGCACATTTTTCTTATTGAAGGACAGGATAGGGTGGTAGGTGGAGGAACCAGGAAAGATTAGTCAAACAGAGAAGATGCCTTGAAATTCTATGTTAGATTGTCATCTAGGTTATACAGCTCATGGAAAAAAAATACATGCATAAAATTGTACCCACATGGATTAATAGATACACAAATTTTTAAACTCCTAGACATATGAATCAATGATTTATTAAGTTTATACTACTTATATATGGGATGATTTGATATTGCTTACTTTGTTCTTTGAATTTTGCATTTAGGAGATTTGTAGTATGAATTTCTTGCAGAAATCTTAACATTTCCTTAAAAAACCACCTCCCTAAAATAATCCTTGAGGAAACATATTTGTCGGAAATGTTCACATCATATTCCTTTTGTTCTGGTTTATCTCATCCTCCTTGACTTCTCCACATCTCTAAGTAGGAAGTTATTTATTCCTGCTGAAGTTGTAACCCTGGTGATTTTGCTATCAACTTACAAGTAACTTCCTTTCCATATGACCACGGCATGTAAGAACGTTGAGGTTTTCTTTTCTCTAAATAAGAAACAATGCATCTGGAATATTTTATTGTCCTATATGGATATTCTATACTGAGTGAACACTTTCCTCTATTAAAACATTAACAGTCATAATGAGATTCAGTCCTATTGTACCGACCTTGTGAATAAAACAAGATGCTCCAGTCTGTAGTTCAAACATTTTGAACTTCCCAGAATATAATTAAGTATAGAATATAGTTCTTGTCTTTCCTTGATAACTTTTTGAATTTTTGTTATAGTTTCTAAAATATCTTTTCTACTTTGAGGGTAAGGTCACAAAACAAAAAAATGTGTATCAGAGTATGTTAAATATGCTTATGTTTGTCAGATCAAATTTCTGCTGTGTATGGGCCTTCATCCAATTTAGATGCAGATGATATAAGGGACTTTGAATATACTATATTATTATTCAGCTGACTTCTCCAGTAAATAATAGTGCTCTTCAGGAACAGAAAACCAAACACCATATGTTCTCACTCATAAGTGGGAGCTGAACAATGAGAACACATGGACACAGGGAGGGGAACAACACACACTGGGGCCTGTGTGGGGAGGGGAGCAGGGAAAGGGAGAGCATCAGGATAAAAAGCTAATGCATGTGGAGCTTAATACCTGGGTGATGGGTTCATGGGTGCAGCATACCACCATGGCACATATTTACCTATGTAACAAACCTGCACGTCCTGCCCATGTATCCCAGACCCCAAAATAAAATAAAATAAAATAATAATAGTGTTCTTTAGTGTCTTTCATGTGAATGGAAGTTTTGCAGACATTGTCACAGCAGCATTTTTTCCTGTAGGTTTCTACTAAGTGGTGCCTTCGTCTTATGGGAAAGGTGTCTCAGTCTTATTCCATTCTGCTTCATTTATTGTTGATGTGATGATTGCTGCCTAGGTAGTATGTGACTTTCTAGGGACAGGGGGTCAGATTTGTCTGGACCTCTCTTTCTCTGAGGATCTCCTCAGAGGAAGAGCCTTTGACCTTGAGTGCTGCCTCGAGCCCACAAGCACCTTCTCAAGGTTGAGCACACCCTATTGCTTGACTCAGTGAAATACATTGAATATCCTGCTTACACTTTTTGTTGTACATCTCTTTGCCCTCAGACTAGCTGCAGAAAGAAAAAGAGAGAGATAATACATTTTTATATTTCCTGTTCTTGATGTTGAATGAGGCAGTTTATCTTCTAAACAGCTGCTCTGAAGGTTTGAGTATGTTAGATACACTAAACGTAACAGCATAGAAATGAAAAAAAGGAGGTTGGCAAACTGCCCTCTGATCTTCTTTTAAGGCTTTTGAAGGATATAGGTTATTTCACCTTTTAGTGGCATCCCACAGAGGCTGAGATTTCACTTAGACAGAAAGGCTTTGATGTGCTATTTTGTATATTAGTGAACAGGTTCACAAAGATGTCATTCTCTAATCAATGCTCCTGCTCCCACAAGACAGAAGAGAATTGAGAAATTAAGGAAATGCCAAGAGGTAGAAGAACATCCAGGATCTTTGGTGGAGATCTTGCTTTGCTATGTTTCCTTTCTTCAAGTTATTTGATCTGTGAGTGTGCCTGAGCATTTATTGTACAACAGATACTGTGCTAAGGTTTTATAAGCTTTGTATTGCTTAATGTTCATGGCAGCCTTGGGCAGAAGGTACTATTAGAGTAGGAATGCTACTATAATCTTCCAGCTGGGTTGACATTAATTCCTTAACCTGCTCTTTTTGACTTTTCTTCTTTAACCTATTGATAATCTAATTGTCCCATATTTCTGTAAGGCTATTCTAAGGTATTTTTTGAGATTCCTTATTAAGACCATTAATATGACTGGGCATGGTGGCTCATACCTGTAATCCCTTTGGGAGGGATCCCTTTGGGAGGGAAATACCTTTGGGAGGCTGAGGCAGGTGGATCACCTGAGGCCAGGAGTTCGAGACCAGCCTGACCAACATGGTGAAACCCCATCTCTACCAAATATAAAAAATTAGCTGGGCCTGGTGGTGCATGCCTGTAATCTCAGCTACTTGGGGGGCTGAGGCAGGATAATCGCTTGAACCCATGAGGTGGAGGTTGCAGTGAGCTGAGATTGTGCCATTGCACTCCAGCCTGGGGAACAAGAATGAAACTGTATCTCAACAAACAAACAAACAAAAAATATCTTTAATGCGTGTAAGTATAGTAGTGAACAGTTATTATGGGCTTGATAAGTACCAGGTTTTATCCTAAGTAGTTTATATGCAAACCTGATAACCCCAAGCAACCATGTAAAATAAATATTATAAGCCCTATTGTTTTTTTAAATGAGGAAGAGATAATAAGAGACATCCCCAAGCTCCCACTGATAGAAAATACAGACACCAGGATTTGAATCGGGCCCATCTTACTACAGAGCCTAAGGATTCAACGTCTACTTTTCCAGTTTTCTTCATGGCCTATTGTCAGAGTAGAAACACTAAGAAACATTATTTATATTCTGAACATGAGCTGTGCTCAAGAAATTATTACTTCATCTTCTTGATGATAACAAACCATTCTCTTTCCTAGCAGTCTTTTCTTAAAAATTTTAGACTAGTGACTTCAAAAAAAAGTAAAGCAGTAAAATATGTCATCCTTTAAAGTCTAAAGATTTGAATTTTAAAAGTTTTCAGGCTAGAGAACAGAACTTAGTGTAATTTCTAGAAGTGAAATAACTCTTGTTAACATCAGATGCTGCTGATACGCAATCCAAAAGGGATTGTTTAGACCCTAGAAGCTTCAAATAAATTGAGTCTCAGAAATAGGGGGGAATTGAGTCACACAGTTCTGATTGTTGTTATCAACCTACTGCAGAGGAACAGGAGCGCCCTTCTGAAAGAGTTCAGAGCTGAGTGTGCGTATTCACAGGCATGAATCTCTGGCACAGCTTCATCTTTATAATTCCAATAGCAATGGCAAACAAGAAGACTTAGCGTTTCACTTCAGATTTCATTAGACAGAGAGCCGTGTTTACAATCAGCTGACTCATTTGAGCATTCTGACAAGCTCTCAATCATATCTGGATCTGCTAGGTTGTCTTTTAAAAGAGGAAATATTTCAAAAGAGATAATATTCCTATAAGCTGTGAAAGTCTGTCTAGAAATCAATTGTTAAGCGACCTATAAAGTTTAGAGCAGAAAAAGCTACAAAATGAAGTAAATTTTTATAGTGGTTTCTAGTGAGAAACAATGTATGCCCTAGGTGCGGTGGGCCATGGAGAACATTTATTATGTTCTTTTTGTGTGAACACTGATATATGAAGAAAAGAAAACCCAGCTTTTGCTTATAAGACTGCACTTGCCATGGTACACTTCAAAATTCACACATGCTTAGGGAGATTATTTACACATATGTGAAGCAAGGGAAATAAAATAATGTGAAAACATAATAGTTAAATTTGATGGTGCAGCTCTTTTTTTTTTTTTTTTTTTTTTTGAGACGGAGTCTCGCTGTGTTGCCCAGGCTGGAGTGCAGTGGTGCGATCTCGGCTTACTGCAAGCTCCGCCTCCCGGGTTCACGCCATTCTCCTGCCTCAGCCTCCCGAGTAGCTGGGACTACAGGTGCCCGCCACCTCGCCCAGCTAGTTTTTTTTTTTGTATTTTTAGTAGAGATGGGGTTTCACCGTGTTAGCCAGGATGGTCTCGATCTCCTGACCTCGTGATCCACCTGTCTCGGCCTCCCAAAGTGCTGGGATTACAGGCTTGAGGCACCGCGCCCGGCAATGGTGCAGCTCTTTTACTTCTATTCTGGATTAGTATTTTTGCCAAACCCTCCCTGTGTCAACACAGGTGACCCCTCTGAAAGGAACGTACCAATTATAGTTGACAAAGGGGCTTGGTGCACTGAATCCTGAGAAATGATCTTAAATGACCTCCAGGATTTAAATATAGTCATTGAAAGGGGCTGAACCAATGAGATGATTCATAGCTTCCACATGGAGCCATCTCTATATGCTAAGTACGAGGCCAGTCCTCATAAAAGCCCTCCAAGGAGGGCAATAGCACCGCTGTTACCAGCACAGATTCCTCCATTTCCTAGCTGTGTGACCTTAAGGAGAAATATACACTCCAGAAATCTGCTTCTTCATCTCTGAAAAGGGCACAATAATAGGCACCCATTGTAGAGAGGATTAATGGGATAATTATTTAAAAACTCACTGAAGTATTTTGTTTACATAGGGACTATTCAATAAACATAGAAATTATAATTATTATGGTGGTTATAATTCCCCTTTTACAGCTGAGGAAACTCCCAAGACCACAGAGTAAGTGGAAAAGTTGAAATTGGAACCTACCTCTTTTGACTCCAAACCAAGTGTTCTTTTTAATAGGTACAGTAGTTCCCACCTATTCATGAGAGATACCTTCCAAGACCCCCAGTGGAAGCCTGAAAACGCAGACAGCACCAAACCCTATATACACTGTGTTTTTCCTACATATACCTATGATAAAGTTTAATTTATAAATTAGGCAGAATAAGAGTTCAACAACAATAATTAAAAAATAGAACAGTTGTAAAAATAATCTTGTCATAAAAGTTATGTGAATGTGGTCTTTCTTGTATATTTCTGGAATATTCTATTTAATATTTTTGGACTGAAACTGTGGAAAGCAAAATAGTGAATAATACTGTAATTAGTGTTCATTGAAAACATAATTTTGGCCAAGTGCAGTGGCTCACACCTGTAATGCCAGCACCTTGGAAGGCCAAGGTAGGCTCATCACTTGAGCCTAAGAGTTCAAGACCAGCCTGAGCAATATGGCGAAACCTTGTCTCTAAAATATATATTTGTGAATCACCATGCTTGGCTAATATATTTTATGCTTTTTTATAAAAATATTTTATATTTATATATATAAATATATGTTTATATATTATATATATGATATATTTATATATCATATATATAATATATTTATATAATATATATATATTAACCAAGCATGGTGATACACTCCTGTAGTCCCAGCTACTCTGGAGGCTGAAGTGGGAGGATCTCTTGAGCCCAGGACGTTGAGGCTGCAGTGAGTCGTGATTATGCCACTGTACTCCAGCCTGAGTGTTGGAGTGAGACCCTATCTCAAAAAAAAATTATTTTTTCAGAATTCTAACCATATGCCAAGCACTCTGTTGGGTGCTGATCAACAAGGTAGACTAAGTCTTTCCTTATGGAACCCACATTCCAGCTGCCTCTGACAGTGCTTTTCCCTATGGCACTCAGCATCACGATTCCTGAGTCCTCATCGTGCTACAGAACATTCTGTAACTTGGAAATCCTGAGGCTGCCTTGGGGAACAAGCGTAAGGAGGAGAGTTTCCTCAGAGCAAAAAGGAGGGAATGTTTTTCCTGCAATTAGAGAGTGCAGTGACAGTGGCAACCACAGTAGCCTCATAGAGCACCAGGGATGGCAGGGAAGAAAGTGAATGCTGACCTCAGCTGCACAGTGCTAGCAGCTTCAGCAGGTATTATACTACGTGGTACTTACCGTTATTTCATACAGTGTTGAGAGTTTTGACTCTTGACCAGAATTTCTGGGTCTGTATTTTACCTATGCTGCTTATGCATTTTATGATCCTATGTGGGTTAAGCTTTTTGTGCTTCATCTATAAGATTGAGACCATTATGACATTGATTTCATAGGTACTTTGCAGACAGGATTACCTATCTGAGAGAAACTTGATTTATTTCTTTGATGCATGCAAACTTAAGCTTGCCCATGCTCATATTTGTGGGTTTTTCCCTACACAGGACAGTGCAGTGGTTAAGGCACCACAGTTAGTGTCATCTCCACGTGCCTCAGCCTATCTCAAGGTCTCCTTTGGACAGTTCTCAAATGAATGTCTGCCTGAGTCTCTATATCTGGGGGAGTCCTCTGCCTGGGGAAGCTTATCTGGCCATGCTCAAGACATGAGGGCTAGAATTTGTAGATAAATAAAACAGCTTCCTTGCCCCTTGGAGGTGATTCTCAGATGTATTACACAGTCTCTCAGAGGCTCCCTGGTGGTATCAAATCTCAGTTGTCCACAGCAATAGAAGGGCTGTTAACCAGGTTTCCTCCCTTCTCTATCTCACTGCCCCACTTCCTCAACTTGCTCTCTGGTATCTTCTCCCAAATAAATGCCCTGCTCCCAAATCCTTGTCTCAAGATCTTCTTTTAGGAGGAACCCTGGGTAAAGGGTTACAGATTTTAGAGCAGGACTTCCTCCTGCAAATTCTGACTTCATTACATACAGGGATTTTTTTTTAATACTTTAAGTTCTAGGGTACATGTGCACAATGTGCAGGTTTGTTACATAAGTATACATGTGCCATGTTGGTGTGCTACACCCATTAAGTCATCATTTACATTAGGTATTTCTCCTAATGCTATCCCTCCCCCCTCCCCCCACCCCAAGACAGGCCCCAGTGTGTGATGTTCCCCACCCTGTGTCCAAGTGTTCTCATTGTTCAATTACCACTTATAAGTGAGAACACGTGGTTTTTGGTTTTCTGTCCTTGTGACAGTTTGCTCAGAATGATGGTTTCCAGCTTCATCCATGCCCTTACAAAGGACATGAACTCATCCCTTTTTATGGCTGTGTAGTATTGCATGGTGTATATGTGCCACATTTTCTTAATCCAGTCTATCATCGATGGACATTTGGGTTGGTTCCAAGTCTTTGCTATTGTGAATAGTGCCGCAGCAAACATACGTGTGCATGTGTCTTTATAGTAGCATGATTTATAATCCAATACCCAGTAATGGGATGGCTGGATCAAATGGTATTTCTAGTTCTAGATTGAGGAAACACCACACTGTCTTCCACAATGGTTGAACTAGTTTACAGTCCCACCAACAGTGTAAAAGTGTTCTTATTTCTCCACATCCTCTCCAGCATCTGTTGTTTCCTGTCTTTTTAATGATCGCCATTCTAACTGGCATGAGATGGTATCTAATTGTGGTTTTGATTTGTATTTCTCTGATGGCCAGTGATGATGAGCATCTTTTCATGTGTCTTTTGGCTGTATAAATGTCTTCTTTAGAGAAGTGTCTGTTTGTATCCCTCACCCACTTTTTGATGGGGTTGTTTGATTTTTTTCTTGTAAATTTGTTTAAGTTCTTGGTAGATTCTGGATATTAGCCCTTTACTTAATTTTTGTTTTGAGTTCAGGGTACATGTGTAGGTTTTTTATATAGGTAAACTTATGTCATGGGGGTTTGTTATACAGATTATTTCATCACCCAAGAATTAAGCCTAGTACCCATTAGTTATTTTTCCTGATCCTCTTCCTCCTCCCACCCTCTACCCTCCAAAAGGCCCCAGTGTGTGTTGTTCCCCTCTATTTATTCATATGTTTTCATAATTTAGCTCCCACTTGTTAGTAAGAACATGCAGTATTCAGTTTTCTGTTCCTACATTAGTTTGCTAAGGATAATGGCCTGCAGCTCCATCCATGTTCCTGTAATGCACACGATCTCATTCTTTTTTTATGGCTGCATAGTATTCCATGGTGCATATGTACCACATTTGCTTTATCAAGTCTATCATTAATGGGCATTTGGGGTGATTCCATAACTTTGCTATTGTACAGTGTTTTGGCGAACATACACATGCATGTGTCTTTATAATAAGATGATTTCTATTCTTTTGGGTATCTACCCAGTAATGGGATTGCTAGATCAAATAGACAAGCAAACGCTAAGGAAATTTGTTACCACAAGACCTTCCTTACAAGGACTACCGAAGGAAGCATTAAATATGGAAAGAAAAGACCGTTACTTACAGTTTTTAAATTAAGGAAACAAGTAAACACTTTGTTATTTCAATTTTCTCATGTCTAAGGAAGATATGATGATAAAAACTACATGACATTTTTTGTAAAGCTTAACTGAAATAGTACCTGTCAAGTGTTTCTAGACCATTGTAAGTTTTCAATAAATGTTAGCTTTTATTATTATTATTATTATTAATGTCAGCCTACCTTAAAACTTCTTTAAATAGATGGCATGAACAGCTGTAGATAACTGCAGGGTGTAAAAATTCTGGCAGCTTTTTTTATACCTGTTTAAACTCTTTGAGCTTAAAGCTCTTCAAGTTCCCTGCTGGCCTGTAAGTAATAGACCCATGTCAGTGGAGGAGACGTGTAGATGTTAAGAATGAACTAAGTTTGTAAGGTAAAAAGCCAGGCTTCCTATGCCTCAGTAGATGGTCTGATGAGGACGCTGAGAGAGAGTATCATGAAATGGAAGTGAAGTGGATTAACAAGAAAATTCATGTTCCTGGCACACTAAGGTGATAAGTAAATGGTTTTCTGTGGCTTTGCTAAAACTTTGAAAAATTCAGTTAGCAACACTGTTGCCTAAACATAGTATGGTATGTTAAGGAGGATTCTAACAAGCATTTGTTAAGTGCCTATTATAATTAAGACAAATATGATTTGATTTCTGCTCTCAAGTCTGGTGGGAGAGATAGGTGTGTAAACAGATGAATTACACCACGAAGTACCACTGCTGCACCAAGACAGGCAAATAATTCACTTGAGCTAAGGCAGGGAAGAAAGACAGAAGGGGATTTTTGTATACTTTTATCTGCACTGAAGGTGGCTTTACAGATGAGGAACCTGAAGCTCAAAGAATGTATGTCAGTTCACTAAGGCATGCAGCTGCTAAGTGGGGAGCAAGCATTTGAATCAAACTTTCTTTCCCCAGGGCTGCCTCTATCATGCCAGGCTGTAGTGGTGACAGGGGGAAGGGTGTAGTGAGCCATCTTCTAGGTTTATCTACCCCTGAGAGCAAGAAATCCTGGTGGTTCTTTCTGTATATAGTCACAGAGCTCCAGGGCATGTAGTACTTAGAATTTTCTATTTGCTCACTGCACAGGAAATGGTATGAAACTGAGGTAATTCATACACATATAATTTGAATATAAAGAAGAAAAGGATAGAGGCATCTGGATGACCTGATATTTAAAATAATAAAAGGAAAATGTTTTCCTAAGCAAGATCAGTGGTATACGATGAATAAGTTGTGGTCAGGAATCATGTCCCCAGAATTTTGACTTTTATCCTTTCATTGATTCACAATATGAATTTGTTTTTGTTTGTTTGTTTGTTCCTAAATATCCTTCACTAGAAGGCAGAATTAATCAACCCTTGTAATTTAATAGATTATTTGGATAAAAAACTACTGATATTTTTATTCAAACATGTCAAGACCTTGGGGGTATAGCATGGGATTTGGGGAGCAGGTTGGTTGGTGGGGGCAGTCGTCTAAAGAATCAGTAACATTTGAGTGCCTAAAATATTAATTATCATCCTACCAGCAATACTGTTTTCTGTCCTTAATGATGAAATAGGAGATTAGAATATAATAAAAAGAAAACAAGGACATAATTTCTGTGCAGTAATGATAGGACTTCGTGATATCACATTTAAAAAATAGGTGACTTTTTGAGAGAGGAAGTGAGGAAAATAAACCAGCATTTATTGAATGCTCGCTGCAGGCTTCTGTACCATGGGTATTAATAGTCCCATTTTACAGATGAGGACCCTGAGAATCATATATTTAGTGTCAAGTGCTTTACCTAAAAGGGTAGAGGTATAACTAGAACGAAAGTTCAATGCTTAACTCTGAAAAAATCTGTTCTCTTTGCTACAGACCATGTCATCTTGTTGAAAATATCCCAAAAGATCTGGGGTTGAATTACGGTACCAAAGGGGAGAGGAATGTAATATTGCAATTAGATGATGAGAGATTGTCTTAGGAACACTGAAGTACACTATCAAATTTTGGGAAGCAGAGATAAATTATGTTGCTAAAAGCCAAGGAAGGCTGGGCGCAGTGGCTCACGCTGTAATCCCATCACTTTGGGAGGCTGAGGTGGGTAGATCACCTGAGGTCAGTAGTTCAAGACCAGTCCGGCCAACATGGCAAAACCCCATCCCTACTACAAAATTAGCTGGGCATGGTGGCAGGCACCTGTAATCCCAACTACTCAGGAGGCTGAGGCAGGAGACTCGCTTGAACCCTGGAGATGGAGGTTGCAGTAAGCCAAGATTGCACCATTGCACTCCAGCCTGGGAGACAGATCAAGACTTTGTCTCAAAATAAATAAATTAATTAATTAATTAATCTTTTAAAAAACCAAGGAAGCCATTTGGCTAGAAAGCGTGAGCTTGAGAATTGGATAGAAGTGGGGGAAGTTAGGCTCTGTGGCACTGGCTGGTGGAAAGTCTGCAGTCAGCACTTTGATCAGGTCAAACCCAATAATATTTTTGCACTCTTATTTTTCTGTGTCAGGTGCTGGCAAGCAAAACTGAGTAAGGAAATAATAGTTTTCGGCCTTAGATTTTAGTTAGTTTGAGGACCTATTGATAAGTGGTCCAATTTTTGTGTTTAATCTAGAAGAAACTGAAGAATGCAGTTTAATCATCACAATTGAAGTAGCGGATATGGGATCAGGGTCTGATTGCATTGGATACAATATTCCAAGATCACTGAATGATACAACTCCTGCAAAAAGAATGCTATGACAATATAAACATAAAGCCGCAGGGAAGTGGACAAAGGTCTTAAGGGTAGGAAAAAGGTGTGGGCACATTTGTGAAATGTAGCAGAGCAGTGGGATTTGGACTTTGCAATATACTTGTGCTATAGGACTGAAGCAGATGAGCATAGAATGCATGCCATTAATTCTTAGCCTTGAGGCATACCTTCCCAATAATGAGGAGAATGGAAAGAGGTATTTTTAATATATCCCTTCCGCCTTTATATATATATTTTTTTATTGTTCAGTGAGGTAGAACCCTGTATAAAGAGGAATTCAGGGAATCTATTAAGAATCCAGGGTACCGCCGGACACGGTGGCTCACACCTGTAATCCCAGCACTTTGGGAGGCCGAGGCGGGCAGATCACGACGTCAGGAGATCAAGACCATCCTGGCTAACACAGTGAAACCCCGTCTCTACTAAAAATACAAAAAATTAGCCGGGTGCGGTGGCGGGCGCCTGTAGTCCCAGCTGCTCGAGGGGCCGAGGCAGGAGAAGGGCTTGAACCCGGGAGGCGGAGCTTGCGGTGAGCGGAGATCGCGCCACTGCACTCCCGCCTGGGTTACGGAGCGAAACTCCGTTTCAAAAAAAAAAAAAAAAAAAAAAATCTGGGGTACCTTTCATGTTCTAGTCAGAGTTCTTGGAGTTATTGAATTATACAAATATGACATCCCAACACGTACGGTAGGTATTAAAATCTAGGTGTGGGACAGGAAAATAGCTCATAGGCAATTCCAATTTTTGCAGTTGAAATTTGGCCTGAAACACTGACTATTTGCATCATCTGTCCCTCCTTTATGAGCTGATGATGCCCACTGCTTCTCTCACATGGCAGGTTTTACTTCGTGCTGAAATAGCATATATCTCTGCCTCCAACACTAGATTGTGTGTTTCCTGAGGGCAGGAGCAGTGTCACCTTTTTGACTTTCTAGCACTTAAAACAGAATGTGCCTCATAGTTGGAGGTCAATACGTATTTGAATAGAAGAATGCATGAAAATATAAATGTTAGACTCTTCCCTTATGGTTATTGTTTTAGTTTATAAAGGTGATGTAAACATAACCCAAGATCACATAGCAATTTGGCGATTCTCTATGAATTTTCTATAATAGAATATTTCAGTAAGCACAATATACTTCCTGTTTTAACTCTGTAGCTAACTGACCTTTAGTTATTTGACAGATATTTTTCTGGCAGGCAAGGTGCTAAACATTGGGGGTTGTCTGCAACTGTTTTTTATTTTAAGGGTAAAGTTTCTCTTTTAATTCAAATTTGTTTTTCAATTGACTTATACATTTGTCTGTATTTATAGTGTACAACATGATGCTTTGAAGTGTCAATAACAAAATGGTTAAACCTAGCTAATTTAATCATAATTCAAAGAGCTAGATTTAACCATTTCATTATCGACACTTCAAAACACACAAACACACATAATGAAATGGTTACATCTAGCTAATTAACAAATACATTACCTCACGTAGTTATTGTCTTTGTGGTGAGAACATTTCACATCCACTCTCTGTGCATTTTTAAAGACACAGCATATCATCATTAACTGTAGTCTCCAGGCTGTACAATAGATCCCTTGAAATTATTTCTCCTATCTAACTAACTGAAAATATGTATCCCTTGACCAACATCTCCCCACTCCCCACCCCCAACCACCCCAGCTTCTGGTACTCACCCATCTTCAGCTGTTTGTAAATACCTACGGTTGATATGGAAATGCATTTGCTTAAATATACTGAAGGCTGTGGATTATTATAATATAGTCCTTTTATGTTATCAAAGAGTTACTGTTCTCTGAGCTTACCTTAGTTGGGTCTTGTAAATTGAGTGTTATTTGAGAACAGAACACAGGAGGGCACCAGAGAACAAGAAAACAACAACCAAAAAACCCCCAAAAACCAAAACACTGAACTTCTGGCTCTAGAATAGAGACCCTGCTAAATTTATCGTCTCTCAGCAGTCCATTTCCATTAAGTCTTATTCTTTAAATACCATGAGGTATTTTTAAACATGAGAGCTTTCCAAACTTTCATTAAAGGAAACTGTCCCTTTCCCAGACAATGCCTCCGGCTCAGTCAGATGCCCAAGCATGACCAGAAAGAGACGTGGATGAAGAGAACCCAGGGGACTCTTTGCACACATGATGCTCTAAAGCATTTTCAGGTCTCCCCTATGGACCCAGCAAGAGTGCTATCTCTGAGGAGGAAGGCAAATTGCTGGACAGATTCGCAAAGCACAGCATCTCCAACTCTCCTACAGATGCCTTTACTCCAGTGCCTCAGCCAGCAGCAACAGGTCACTCTGTTGGTGATACCCAAGGGTGCCATTTAAGAAGAAATAGACAATGGGCTTAAGTGTTCACTCACCTCCCTGTGCTTCCCTGGGCCTACAGAAATGGCTCCTGGGCAAGTGGGAGAGGTTGAATTAGTCACTGTGGCTTAGAGGCTGCAGTGCCTTATCAATTTCTGACACTGAATTATGACTAGAATTTGAAAAACATCAAACATGGCTTCCACGACATAATAGTCTCAGCTCAGCATGTCACTGGGAGGTTGTAGTAGTTTGCAGATGACGGTGATCAATGAAAACTCAATTTATTTGACTCAAAGGGCTGTGGATATATGTACGTGAAGATGTATTATATAGCCCCAACCTGCTGCATCTGGCTTTGGAATTCTAGGTCCACATTTCTGAGTATCTGCTAGTCATTTCCATGTATAGAGCCATCCCTTGGTATCTCCAGGGGATTGGTTCCAGAACTTCAAAGGAATCCAAATTTGAGGATGCTCAAATCCCTGACAAAATGGCATAGTATTTACATATAACCTATGCCCATCTTCTCACATACTGTAAAATCATCTCTAGATTACTTGTAATACATAATACAATGAAAATACTATGTGCACAGTTGTTACTGTTTCGGGAATAATGACAAGGAAAAAGTTCTGCATGTGTTTAGTACAGAGGCAAGTTTTTGAGAATATTTTAAATCCGGAGCTGGTTGAATCCACAGATGTGGACCCCTCAGATATGAAGGATCATCTGTTTATCCTACCATCTCATACTCAGGATGTTTAAAATAGAGTTAATAGGTGTTTCTTTCTCAAAGGTGTTTCTTTCTGAAACCCAGCTCTTTTCTTTGTTTCATCTAAATTAAGTAGGAAGACCAAGTTTTCCAGGCTGGAAAAGTGTAAGTGATCCTCAACTTTGTCCCTCCACCTTCCATTCCTATCATTCAGGGGGTCACCTCAACCATCTCTTCTATTTATACCTTTCATTCATTTCACTCTGCTATAGAACACTTTGAATTCAGGATTTATTTGCCTCTTTTCTTAGTAAGTTCAATGGCCTTTCTGTACTTTTTCTGTTCTGGTCTTCATGTAATCCACTTCACATTCTTTTTTAATTCAACTTCCCAAAGATTCATCATTGCTTACAGGACAATATCCAATTCCTTAGCATTACATAACAGTCCATCTATCTTTCCTACCTTAGCTCTCACTTCACAGCTTGTAATCCCTCTCCTCCCCAGTGCACACATACACACCTACCTTCCCACTGTGGTTCGTCTTCTGGCTACTGGTTATATTTTGCCTTCAATTATCTCTGCTGGATATGGAATAGCATAGAAGTTATGCACGTGGGCCCTAGAACTAAACTAGGGACCTGCAAACTACAATCAGCAGGACAAATATTCCCCACCACCTCTTTTCATAAATAACCATTTACTGGAACTCACCCAGGGACTATGGAGAAACAAGGAAGAATTTCACAGTAAAAGATGCCAGAGGAAAAAAGAGTACATATTATATGGTTACATTTATATAAATCTAAAAAGTGAAAACTAATCTCTAGTGACAGAAAACAGATCCCTGGCTGTTAGAGGAGCAGGGAGAGAAAGGGATTGCAAAGAGCCATGAGAAAACTTTTGAGGATAATGTATACGTTGCTTATCTTGACTGTGTTGATGTTTTAATGGGTCTACTCATATATCCAAACTTATAAAATGGTACACCTTAAATATGTGCAGTTTATCATATTTCCATTGTACTTCAATTTAAAAGAACACATGGAGAACATTCAGCATCCAGTGTTCTCATAGTCTCAGCAACAGTTAGCCTGAAGAGTTGCTTGTGTCTTGATAGCGAGATCACTGAAGTAATTTCCACAGTTCAGGGTTATCACTCCATTGCTAGTTCTAAGAATCTTACACTTTTCATGCGTTTGGTCTCTCATCAAAGATGTAGGATGGCTGGACTTAATCATCTTCAAGGCACTTTTCAAATTTCTAGAGTCTCTCTGCAGGGCACAGTGGCTCACACCTGTAATCCCAGCACGTTGGGTGGCCGAGGTGGGTGGATCACCTGAGGTCAGGAGTTGGAGACCAGCCTGGCCAACATAGTGAAACCCCATCTCTACTAAAAATACAAAAAACTAGCCAGGTGTGGTGGCAGGCACCCGTAATCCCCGCTACTCAGGAGGCTGAGGCAGGAGAATCACTTGAACCCAAGAGGCAGAGGTTGCAGTGAGTCCAGAGCACGCCATTGAACTCCAGCCTGGGCGACAGAGTGAGACTCTGTCTCAAGAAAAGAAAAGAAAAGAAAAACAAACAAACAAAATTTATAGAGTCTCTCTGATGTCCATTTTACAGGTTCAGTCTACAGATATTTTGGTGGTACCTAAACTTATTCGGGAAGTATGTTAGTGGTATATAAATTTACATGCCCAACCTTTGCTGTAGTTGATGCCTCTGTTGCTAAAATACGTTTCTTTTGTAAGTGTTGCATCCCTCTTTGAAACAGCAGGGGCTCTCCTGGCAAAACAGTCCTATAAGCAGTAGTGGAGAAACCGGCCTGCTCACTGTTCTTGTTTTGGGTAAATTGCCCTTCTTAATTGAACATTATATGATTTGGCTTCCCAAACTTGTGTTCTCCTTTTCAAAAATCTAATAGTAATAGGGTGTATTTAGTTAGGTTCAAAATCATAATTTTTAAAAAGAAATGCAGGAAAAAATTCAAAGGATGTTTAATGAGAATATGATAGACTTTGAAATGGAAGATATCACCAGGAAATTCTCCATTTCTTAGGACTATGTAAGTGACACTGACTTCACACAGTGGTTTTAAGGTTGAGTGTACTGTTACAGGAATATGTAAGCTGCTTAAAACATCTCACAACTCATGGTCGGACAATGTTCCCTTGAGAGGAAAATTTACTGGCGTTTCTCAAAAACCTGACTGCTTAAAATCCAAGTGATACAATGCTGGCCTTGCTTATTTCTAGGGAAGTTGCCTTAGCAACCTACTAGCATTAAGTTGCTTAAAGGAACGTGTGTTTAACATTGTTATAAGTCAGAAACAGAGAAAACAGTTAACATTTAGACAGGTAATTATTACTGGCATCTGGGTAGGCTGTTGGAATAGCCAGGATATGAGTTGCGAATCATTCATTTATTAATCTTCATGGAATTAAATATGGAAAGGATGAATACAGAGGAGATCCTATGCTGGACACATTCTCTATGCTAGTTCACTTATTCCTTACCATATCCCCTTGATTAAAGTGATTATGAGTATTTCCATTTTGTAACTTTGAGAGACTGAGCCTGGAGATATGTAGATGTTTGTCCAAGGTCACACAGCGAGTACCTAGTGGAGAGGAAATTTGAAGCCATGTCTGGCTCACTCAAAATCCTATGTTCTTTCTCACACCCTGCTGGCTCACTACTTACTGTGAGGCATTTGAATGATCATTCAGCTATTTCCTTTACCTGGTGTTTTTAGTTTGCTGGCTTCAGTTTCTTAGGGGCACCCTATTGGGCCACATGAGAGATTATAGAATTATGTTGTAATCATGGTGGGCTATTATCTCTGCAAACTCTCTTGACACCATCAGTGCACCAGGAAGGTTGGATAATCCTACGTGAATGTGGAGAAATCTCAACCTTTTTTTTATTTGACATTAGGATTTTTTTTCCTCTAGGTGGTTTTTGCACTGACTTTGTGGAATTTTAAAAGTTGAGTTTATTTTAGTGTGACAGTAAAGAATTTGGTTCTTAGGACATTTTCTCTTTTGTGTGCCTGGAGCTTCTAAATCTTGTTTAAACCTTCTTTTTGAAATAGATGTCACATATCTTTGGCTGTAAGAGGAAGTCAGGAGTTGTTCTCTCTGCTTCCAGACCCACTCCCCAGCCACGTAGACTTTGTATTTGAAGGTCCAGAGTGATTTTTCTAAGACAGTAATCTGACACTGTCATTCCCAGCAGCATGTAGAAAATCACCTTGACACTCCAGGTACATTCAAGTGGGCTGCCCCAGAGGTCATGAAACAAAAAGTCTCCTAGACCAAACTAAGATGTGAAATTATAAATTCTTTATTAAATCAATTTAAAGTACACTTTAAGCGTAAATCAAGAGGAAAGTGATTGGTTCAGTGAACGTGGAAGAGTGTGCAAATGTGATAGAACGACTACCATATCTCAATCCTTGGTTACACAATGTTCAACTACCTTGCTTCCCCCTCTGCCGTGTTAGTCTTCCCTGCTGATGAAGTAGTTACAAGAGCCAGAGTTGAGATTAAGAAAGGGATACGACAGTTGGGAAACACTGGTTCTGTTACACCATTGCCCTCCTGGAGAGACACAAGGGCAAGTATGTCTGGCCATAGCTATCACTTGCCAATTAGCCTGGTGACCAGATATGTTTTATCTCTATGTATCAACCAGAGCAAATGTGGGGCCAGAATGGGACCAAAATTAATGTCACCGATGGGTTGACCCACTTAGGGATGAAGGTGTCAACAGAGATGGTCTGAGCTTCATAAATATTTAAGATGTACTCTGTACTTTCATCCCTTTCTATGGGCAAGTAACTCTCTTGTTTCATCCTTTTTATCTTTGTTCAGCACACGTGCTCTTTTTATTTTCTCTATGTCTGACAGGTCTCAGAGATTGTCAATTTGATCCCTACACTTTAACCCATTATATGAGTTCCATCCAACTTTTTGTTGCTTGCTATAACAAAATCGAATAATCTTAAATAATGCAGCAAACACACATTGCAGCCAGTTTAAGATATTTTAAGAGTTCCTTTTGATCTAGGAGATAAAATACAAAGTTTTCAGGACAGCAGGTTCTTATAAACAGGTTCTTACAATCTCCTCCTGGCTATCTCTTTAGACTTATTTCCTCCCTCTGATAAAAATGCCCTCCACTTCCCTACCACATGGAACTATTCAACATTCGCTGAACTTGCATGCTCTCTTAATCTTCATACATGGTCGTTTTTAAAACCTCTTGTTTACCTGGAGCACTAGTTCCTGCGCATTCATTAAAAAGCATAAACTTTGCTTTCTCTAACAAGTATTATTTGAACACCATTATCTTCCTAACCCCAAACTCAGACCCAAATGTGCATGTGTACATGCACACACACACTCCCAAACAGCTTCCTCTTTCCCTGTGTTCCTTAGGTATAATGTAAAGAATTCATACTAGTATTAAAGCACTTAAAACATTGTATTCCATTTTTATATCACTCTCTACTCCGTTAGACTGTAAGAAACTTTGATCCAGGGATCATAATATATTTCTCATTTTATCTCCAGCCACTAGTCAATGTCCAGTGTTATAAATAAGCAGTAAATATTTGATGAGTTGTTGAGTTAATGAGTAATAACAAATAAATGTTATTGTACAACAGTTTGGCAGATATTTGTTCCTTGAATAGAATTATTTTTATAATTGTCATTTAGAAATTCAGTTTATATGGGATATTTTCCCCCTTATTTCTTCCCTTGAACATTTTCCCCCAACTACCATGTACTCCCATTACTAGATTTTTATAAATCACTGAAACATGTTTTCATAAATTATTAATAGCAGCAAGTAGCACTGATCGGTTGGGTACCTAATGTGTATCAAGCCATGAATTAGAACTTGTTCTCCACTGGTCCCAAGAGAACTGGATCAGTTCACAACCCTGCATAAATGGTAGCTAGGATTATGATTCAGTAGGAGCATATGTAGCCTCAAACAGGATAATTAGTTGTAATAAGCACATAACCACATTTTCTCCCTGTTTCTGTGTTAGGTGATGGCAGTCAATTCACACTTTGAATTTCAATGTCCATAAGCTGTATTTAAATACATTCATATAAATGCATGTCAAGTAACTACCATGTCTAGGCCTTGAACTAGATTCTGAAAAAAGCAGGCACAATCACTGGCCTCGTGGAGTTCATAGCCAGCATCACCTTAAAATCAATGAGAAGTACAAAGTCAGGTTATTGAGACAAGGATGACCCACCCTGCATCTAACTGGGGGACATTGAGTTCTCACAGACATTACAAGCTGATCCCAGTCAATATAAGCTCACTGTATAATCAACTACCCCCATACACAAATGTCCCCTTCTCCAGTGGCTTCATCTAGGGCTGGCAGGGATTCACCCTTCCTTACTCATGGTGCTTCTCAAAATTCCCCTGCTGCCTCACCCAGCCACCCCCATTCTCACCAAGTCTAAATATCAGTTCCAAGAAGCATTTCTCGTTCCTCTACCAGCTTGTTTTTCCCAAACCTTCACTCCTGCTCCCTCAGAAGCACCACTGGTTATGGAGGTCTGATCTGAAGTCCTACCCATCACTCACACATCCGTCATCCATCCAGAAGGCAGTTTTATATAAACCCAGATAAGCCTGGCTTTGGATCTACTTACTAGCTATTTACTGTTGGCTGAGATAACTGAACATCCCTGTTTCTTACTGCTGTCATCTGTAAAATGGGATAATAATGCTTACTTCCCAGTATTCTGAGGATTAAATATGAAGTCTCAGTACAAAGTATAGCAATGACTTTATGCCTCATTATCCCCACTGTCTCCCACAGTCATTCGCTCTAGCACCCCATGCCATCTTTGGGATTGTCCAGTTAGCCCCTGAAGTGGCGAGGATCCTATTTCAGTGCTTGTATTTAGAAAGAACCACCACCAGCTAAAGGGGGGTAGAGAGGAGGCATCATTTAGAATCTCTGAAAATCTGAAAAAGCTTGCTTCTAGGCCAGAAAGTAGAGAGAACTGTGAGACTGTGTCCTAGCCACAGTAGACCAATGTTGGACTGGAGATGATAGGTCGTCTTAGTGGAAAGTGTGGTGGGGAACCAATACGGCACAGTAGCTCAGAGTGTGGGCTCTGGAGCCAACATAAGAAGAGTTACCCTAACAGAATATAGACCACAGAGTTCTTCCCTTCAAGTATGGATTCACCATACATCCTTCAAACCTCCCAAGTACTTCCCTTTCTTCCTCTCTACCAACCTGCTTCTTACCAACCTTCCAAAGTCCTGTTCTTGATTCACCCTAGTCTCACCTATAACCTTCAGAAGCCCTGTCTCTGACTCTTAACTCTTCCTATTTTGACACTGAGCCTCTACTTTCAGCTTTAGGAGCCACAGTGAGTGTTTCAGAGCTGAAGAATATCGGAGCCCATATGTCAGACATGAAAGATTTGGGAAAACAGGGCCAGGCACAGTGGCTCACGCCTGTAATCCCAGCACTTTGGGGGGCTGAGGTGGGTGGATCACGAGGTCAGGAGATTGAGACCAACCTGGCTAACAGGGTGAAACCCCGTCTCTACTAAAAATACAAAAAATTAGCCGGGCGTAGTGGTGGGCGCCTGTAGTCTCAGCTACTTGGGAGGCTGAGGCAGGAGAATGGCATGAACCCGAGAGGCGGAGCTTGCAGTGAGCCGAGATCGCACCACTGCACTCCAGCCTGGGCGATAGAGCAAGACTCCATCTCAAAAAAAAAAAAAAAAAAAAAAAAAAAAAAAAAAAAAAGAAAAGGTTTGGAAAAACACATAAAAATATTCATTGAAATATGTTTTTGAAATGATTTATTCAAGTAGGATTGGGACCTAAAAATTTTCCGAATATATCAGAATGGGGCAGTAGTACCAGGAACATATAGAAAGGAATAGAAAAGTTGATCTCATAGAAATCAAACGTAGAACAGAGGATACTAGAGGCTGGAAGGGGGAGGGGGAAAATGAGGGATAGGAAGAGATTTGATAAAAGATTCAAAATTACAGCTAGATACAAAAAATAAGTGCTAGTGCTCTAGAGAGCTGCAGGATGACTAAAGTTAACAATAATATACAGTTTCAAATAGCTAGAAGGAACATATTACATATTAAATGTTCCCAAACAAATAATGATAAATATTTGAGATGATGGATATGCTAATCACGCTGATCTGATCAATATATATTATGTGTATCAAAACATCACTATTTACCCTGTAAGTATGTACAATTATTATATTTCAGTTAAAAAAGGAAAAGAAACAAATATTCTGAGGGGATGACCTTAAGAGAGATGTTGGAAGAGAGGGAGGGTTGGGTAAATAGGAGATGTCTGAGAGATACCGTAGAGGAAATTTGAAATAGAAAAACAGAGCCGAGGAAAGAAAAAAAGATGAATCAAAAATTAAATTCAAATTATATGATGATGGTTCAGGGAGCAACACATGTGTAGAGAAGGAAATGAGAGGCTGGAACTTTGGGGGAACCCCAGAATTAAGTAATAGACAGGGGAAGAGGCAGGGAGGGGAGGTTGCTCATGAAAGTTCATACATGTGGGGTGGGGTGTGATGGCTCACTCCTGTAATCCCAGCACTTTGGGAGGCCAAGGCGGGAGGATCACCTGAGATCAGGACATCGAGACCATCCTGGCTAACAGGCTGAAACCCCGTCTCTACTAAAAATACAAAAAGTTAGCCAGTCGTGGTGGCGGGCGCCTGTAGTCCCAACTACTTGGGAGGCTGAGGCAGGAGAATGGCATGAACCCGGGAGGCGGAGCTTGCAGTGAGCCGAGATAGCGCCACGGTACTCCAGCCTGGGAGACAGAGTGAGACGGTCTCAAAAAAAAAAAAAAAAAAAAAAAGAAAAAAGAAAAAAGAATTCATACATATGGGAAAACCATGAGACAGCCGTGTCACTGAAGATGGGAGTGGTTGCTGAAGCGTAATGGTGGTGAAGAGGACTGGAAAATGTTCCTTATGCTTGGCAATTTGCAGATTACTAATAACCAGATAGAACAGCAGAGAAAATAACTAGCTGCCAAAAGATTGGTGGGGAGGGCTTGGAGAGCAGAGGAACCTGGGCTCAGCAGCAGTCATGGGGGGCTCTGTGAAGTCTGGGGGGGGGAGCACTCTGGTGGGATACTCTAAAATGTCAAGGTGAATGGAGAAAGCAAGGGAAAGAGGCAGGGTTATGAGAAGGGCTTCTGTGAGTGGTGAAATTTGAAGGTGCCTAAAGAAAGCTAACAGGAAAAGTCTGAGGTTTAGAAAAGAAGCAAGATCACTGTTAAAATATACATCTCTCTCAAAGAATGTAGAAAAAGGATAGGAAGTGGAGTCAGAGGAGAGTTTAGTCTTGGACAAGGTGGTGGGGTCCTTACTCTAGTAACAGAAGCGAAACTTTGGGTTAAGTTTGTAAGGAAGGGATTTCATTTGTTTACTCAACAAGCGTCTGAGTGTGTAGATGCAGACATGGGCGTTTTAGACCTGGTTTTCAAGGTGCCTCCAATCTGGTTGGGGATGTGGATAACTGAAGAATTAGTTTACAACAGCCTGAAATGAACCATGAGGGATACTGACTGGGGTGTCGAAGGGTGAGAGGATGGCAGGTGGTGAGCGAGACATTCCAGAGTTTCCCTGTGAGTTACAGGTTGGGTTAGGACGGAAGTGGAACTACCTGCAGAACAATAAAGATTGGCCAAATATCTGGAATTTCAGAAGCATCAACTTTGGGAAACGGAATTTGCTAATGGAGTGGAGTCTGATGCAGTTCAGTTCTTCACTTAATTTCTCCTGGTATGCAGACCAAAATTATCTGAGAATGATCTTTTCACTTCTGTTTACAAAAATGCAAGCCACCAGTAGAACCACAGGCACCAGTTAACAGTGCAGAGAGCACTGGACTGGGAGTCAGATCTCGGTTGTACTTATGTGGTCATGGGAAATTCCTTCCCCTAGGTGCAGAGACTCAGGATTTGCTTTAGTAAAATGAAGGATTATTCTTTATTGTTCTCAGAAAAGTGGTCTGAGAATCGCCTGTGTGGTGGGCTAAGTATTGTTTCCTAAAAATTCGATGTCTACCCGGAACTTCAGCCTTGTGACCTCATTTGTAAATAGTGTCTTTGCGAATGCAATTAGTTAAGATGAGATCATACTGGATTATGGTGGTCCCTGATTCCTATGATGGTGTCCTTATCAGAAGAGGGTACACAGAGAAGAAGGCAATGTGAAAACAGACAGAGAGTGAAGGAATACTTCTATAAGCCAAGGAATATCAAGGATTGTGAGAAACCCCCAGAAAGTAGGAAGGGACAAAAATGATTCTGCCCTAGAGCGTTTATGACCTGCTCACACCTTGATTTTAGACGTCTGACCAGAACTGAAAGAGAACATATTTTTGTTGTAAGCCACTAAGTTTGTGATAATTTGCTGCAGCATCCCTAGGAAAGTAATACCACCTGCATCCAGAATATCAGGAATCTTATTAAAATGCCACTTCATAGAATCCATCCCAGATCTTGTGAATCAGAAATACTGAGACTAGAGCCCTGAAATTCAAACTATTAACATTATTCATATGTTTCTTATGAAGTTTTAAATGTGAGAACCACTGGCCTAGATGATGCGTTAACAGCTCTGAAAAATCTTTAAGTTAAAATGACAGGACTATTTTATGCATTTAGATGACATCCTCCCGGGTGACGTGTGTTACTTCCCATCCTATAGTTATCACAAACAGAAGTATTTATTTTATTATATACAAAAATAAGCAGATTGCTTCCAAACTACATGCTTCTAAACACGTTCATAGGTTTTGTGTTCTGGCAGCATTTTAACGATAAAAATATTAAGGGTTTTCTTTTTTCCAGAAGAGGTATTTGTCTCTGAGCAGTTTGACAAATATTAAAATTTCTTTTAATCTGTGTTCTCCCATCATTTTCTGGATATGTTTCTTTCTTATATCATTTTAGCTGGCCTTTTTTTCCTCTGCTTTTATTCATTTTCTGTGCACTCAGAAGTTAAAGGCATATCCATTGTATGTATTTATTTAATAGTTTTGTACTCTTTATCCTGTAGGGCCTGTGGAAAACATTTCACCATGAGAATTAGTCATTGCATCTCTGAACCATCCCTGATACATCTCTTGGCTAATGGAGGCTACATAGTGTAGTAGTTAAGGGCAAAATGGAACGAGGCTGCCCAGGTTTAGTCCGCAGAAATTAGGTTATGCAACATTGGGCAATTGACTGAACTTCTTTCTGTGTCAGTTTTCTCAAGGGTAAAATGTGGTTGTTAATGGGACCCATGTGTTAGTCAGCTCTGCTCAGTTATGCTGCAGTAACAGATGCCTCCCTGGAATCCTAGTGACTTAAATGAGCAGAGCTTTATTTCCCACCAGCATTAACATTCATCCTAGTTCTGCTGCAGTGCTTCTTCTTGCCTCTTCATTTCTGGACCCTGCCTGAAGAGGCAGCTCTAATTTGTCACATCCTGGATTTGTGGCCAAGGAAAGAGAGCTAACAGAGCCATGTGGTGGCCCTCAGACCTTCTAAGTGGTTCACACTATTTCTGCTCACATTTTCTTGGCTGTGAAGCACGTCATGCAAAATGCCTGACATAAGAGGCAGGAAATGTAACCCTCCAGAAAGGGTGGACCTATTTGGAAGAGGCTGATAGGAAAGGACAGCAAATATTGTCAAAAATAATATAATCAACTATAGCAACTTTATGGGATTGATGTATTAAGTAAGTTAATATAGGTAAAGCACTTAGAATAGTGTCTTATGACTATTGTCTGGTGATCTGTTATTGATAGGGTCTTGTGCAAGTATGTGAAGACATTAATTCTTTATTTGAGAATCCAATGTGCATGCCAAGGACAGTGCTATTTAGAGTTCAGAAAGATACAGAAATGAAGGTCTTGGTCTATACCTTATGGAATCTATATAATCCTACATGAAGAATGTGAAGAGGAACAGACAGTTGATGACTCTTCCAGATGGCCTGAGTGCCCACCAGCAGGGTATCCAGTGGACACCTCTGTACCTGTTCTTCCACATGATTGGTTTTTATTTGTTCAACTCCCCTAGTAGACTCTAAGCCCCTTTAGAACAGTGAGTGTATCTTTTTCATCTTTGCACCCTGGAAACTTTCACAACACCTGTCTAGTAGGTCATCAACTTTTAAATTAAACCCCTCCTTTTTTATACAGTCTGAAAGTCGGGTGGTAATTTCACTCTCTTAGGTAGGAACAGTTTTCTTCGCTTGATGTCCCAAGTTAATGAGGAATTCAGGGTGCAGGGAGGAGGCAGTCAGCAGTTTGAAGTTTACATCTGTGCTATGCCCAAGCTGTTGCAAAAAGGCATGAAGACAGCACATGGAAATTAGTCCTGTTTGCCAACATAGTCAATTTTGCATGTGTCATACATGGCCAGGCTTGCTGCATTAGGAGCCAGTTGCATTTAAGTCTTACTTAAGGGGAAACAAATACATTTGAATTGAAAGACACTTGATTTATTTCTGTTGATGTTCTGGTTTTAATTATTTTCTCTATGTGCATGTCTTGCAAGTTTTATTTTTGTGGGAACTATAAGGATATGATATTTCTAGTGAGATGGAGAGCTATAATTTCTCAACTTTTCAAACCTACATACATATTATTTTAGGAAGGACAAATCTCATCATCTTAGTTAACAAGAACCAGAATAGAGTGATAGTTCTGCTAATCCAGCCTCCTGGGTCTTGCAGTTGCATACAGCAGATATTAAGAGGATAAGAGAGTTTATCCAGGAGTAAGACCATTCTGTGTGGCAGCTACCTCTGTCCACAGTGGGTGATCAGCTAATGCCATCAAGCTCATAAGCTGATAGGCCTTGTAATTACCATGCCAAAGAGGCTGCAAATATCCCTCTTTTCCCATTTTTACCTTGTATTTAGTACTTTCTATTGTAGGAAGGAGGTACTGTAAACACCATGGAGGTTGATCTGAAAATGCCATATTCCCAGAACTTTTTGTCTTGGGATACTTCTAAAGTCCAATGACTGTATTTTTTTTTTTTTTTTTTTTTTGAGACGGAGTCTCACGCTGTTGCCCAGGCTGGAGTGCAGTGGCGGGATCTCGGCTCACTGCAAGCTCCGCCTCCCGGGTTCCCGCCATTCTCCTGCCTCAGCCTCCTGAGTAGCTGGGACTACAGGCGCCCGCCACCGCGCCCGGCTAATTTTTTGTATTTTTAGTAGAGACGGGGTTTCACTGTGGTCTCGATCTCCTGACCTTGTGATCCGCCCGCCTCGGCCTCCCAAAGTGCTGGGATTACAGGCTTGAGCCACCGCGCCCGGCCATGACTGTATTTTTATATCTATACATAAAGTCCCCCATCCAGACGGGATATTCATCCAGAATATGTCAGATAGAGCCTGAAGGGTCTTTGGGTATCAAGAGCATATCTCTTAGATTCTCGCTTGAATAGACTTACGCTATTTAAGAATGATGGTAACCTCATTCTTGGCAGTAGAGTGAATTAGACAAATTAACAAATTAGAGTTCTCAAAAGTCCTCCAGGGTTCAGAGTGAAGAGCTGTGCGATTGTGCTTAGAGACCTATGCCACTTCCTCACAACCCCAGGAGTCTAGTCAATTTTTGGTAATTTACAACCATGGTCCCTCAGCCTGCCCTGAGTGCTGACAGCAGACTACTGCCTTCTGTACTCTGTGGGCTTCATGGACTCTAGGCAGCTATTTAGGTTAATGGGAAGTGATCTATCTGTGGAGTCAGGACAGGCAGATATCTAGGTTAATGGGAAGCAATCTATCTGTGGAATCAGAAAGACTGGATTCTTTACTTAATTTCACAATTCAATAGCTTGTGATCTTGGGCAGGTCACTTAACCTCTTAATCTCATCCTAGGTAATTGACGTTACCTACCTCATGCGATTGCTGTAACATTTGAGTTACTGCGTGGGACATGATTGAGTGCTATGTAGGTTTTATCTTAGTTTGAGTTCCCTTGAGAGCAAAGCCTGAGACAAAGACTTAGGTGAGAGAGTTTATCCGGGAGTGGTCCCCAAAAGCAGAAGTGAAGGAGCAGGGAGGGTAAGCAATGCAGAAAGAAACACCAGTGTGAGTGTCCACTGTCAAGATTCCTGCTCTAAGCACTGCATAGGTGGGAGAGATGAAGGCGTTGCTGTGAATGCCTCCCAGAATTTTCTGCTTAAAACATAGGAGGTTGGAGTATTTATTCATGGACTCCCTCCCACTCCCCATTCTTTGACATTTACCCCTAGGGTATTCTCACCCTCACTCCCATTTCTTGGTTGCTCTTTCTTGCAGGCAGGGCAGGTACCCTAGTTTTAGAGAAGGCCCAAGGACTGGCCATGCTTGAAGTGGGGGACCATCAAACTTTGAGCTCGCAATAACTGTGACCTGCTGCAGTGGCTGAAATCTGACATTGGCTGAGGGAATATGATGCCAGGCGGCACATGATGCAGGGTCTGCTGCAAGCACATACAAATATGATGATATTTTTCATAGTCACTTTCATTTATAATATACACATTTAACTTTCTTTTTTTTTTTTTTTTTTTTGCTTTATTAATAGGTTCTGTATGGTAGGCCTGTAACCTGGTCTTACAAATACTTAAAAAAAAAAGGCCAGGTTATATTCTTCATTATCCTCCTAGAATTAGATTTTCTGTTTCATAATTAGCAATAGTCTCCCATATCCTCCATGCCCTTTACCCAGCCTCACCCTATTCCTCTTTCAGTCCTGAGACAGAACAATTCAGGGATGTAAACATGGAGAAACTGTGAGAACAAACCCGAGTGGAAGGATTTTTTCAGACAGGCTGACTAGAGTTTGAGTCCCACAGCTGCTGAGCTTGACAGGTCCCAGAGCTTTGTTCTGCCTCTTGATTTGTAAAGCTAGGATATAGTATATCAGCTGCATGCTACAAAACTAAATGAGACTACGTGTGCAGAGCAACTGGTAGTTCTTTATACAGGCTACTTTCATTCCCCTGTCACTTCCCCAGAAAGCTGCGTTTTCTTCTGGCCAGGAAGAATATATATTAAAAGGAAAATTAGTGACTTCACTTATATGTGCTGCCTGATATCTTTTGGTTCCAAATTTGTCTAATTCACTCTACTGCCAAGATCCTTCTGCTCCTCTTCCTTCTCCCCCTCTACCCTCCATAAATTTACTCTCCTTTAATTTATACATCCATTTCTATGTATTCACTTATTAATTCAATTATATGTATTTACCACTATATGGACTACTTTCCTGAATTGGTTGAATCTGTCCTATTACTAAAATACATTTCGCAGCTCCCTTCAGCTCCCCTTCCATTTCTTCTCTCTCCCTCAACCCACCCACTCATTTGTTTATTTAATTTATTCAGTTTTATTTATTCGCTCACTAGTTTTTTTCTAATACATTGGGCACCTTCTTGGTGCAATGTACCATACTTAGTTTTTGGGGATTACAAAGGTAGCATATTCTACTTCAAAGGGCATATAAGCCAATTTTTTTTTTAAACTACAATACAAGGAATAGAGTGGCCATTTGCCAAATAAAATTTTTATTGAATTACTGAAGCAGTGAACTCTCAGCTGGGAGGGTCAGGGAAGGCTGAGAGGGATGGCTGCAGATAGAAAGGTTATAAAAGCAATAAAGGGAGACAAACGTAAGCTGTATTTTGCCTTCCTTAATTCCTATTTAAAGCAAAATATTAATATTAATGTACTAGACCTTTCAATTCATAACTGGATATATATTTTTTTCTGCATGCTAGGGCAAAAAGGTCAATTCACAAGAAAACAGACTTAAATTAGAAATTTATTAGGGGATGGTAGGGAGCAGGTCTTATGGCATGTCCTGGTTAGAATCTCTTTAGCTCAATCACCTTCAGCTTCAAAATCTGTGACTTTAGTGCTAAACCGTAAGATCACACAATCAAACTCAAAAACACTATAATACCTAAAATCATTGTAAGAAATCTAATTTGTATTAATTGTACCATTGGAAAAGTGAAGAAAGTTCCAGTATATTTTATAACATTTTTTTAAAACAAGAGTAGAATCAATATCCACAAAGGGATCTTTCTGCCTGTCCCTGAGAAAATTGCCCTTATCTCTTGAAAAGTGGTTTCATGGAGAGAGATTATCATAAGAAAGCTTGAGCCTGTCCACAGCTTACCACTGCTGAGCACTGCTGTAAATTTATGGCTTAAGGTAGAGGTTTGGGAATACATTGCGGACAATATTCTTTCTCATTTTTTGAGGAGCCATTTGTTTCTTTGGAGATATATCTGCCCCAGATTCATTCCATTTCAAAATTGAGATGCTCCATTCTCTCAGCCAAGATGAACGGATTCATTTTACACTGTGATCACAATTTAGAGATGCTATTGAATGGGCTGCCAGTGTTTGCTTTGTAATGTTAGGGGCACTCTTTGTTCTTAGTCTTAAGGCATGGGTTAGAGCACATAACAGAAACCATGCAGGAAAGACAAAAAGAAGAAAGAGAGGGGTGGAAGGAAGGAAGAAAGAAGGAAAAAAGGAAGGAAGTTAAAAAGGAAGAAAGGGAAGGAGGGAGGTGGGTGGGCAAATAGCAACACTCAACAATCCTGCATCATCAATAGATAGTGGTGGCCTGAGGTATAAATTAACACTATTCTAAGAAAAATCAGGCAAGCAGTGAACTTTGATTCACACGTCTCAGCAGGGGGAAGCTGCCAGGAGCTGGTTATCAAGTGTGACTCACAGGAGAGACACGATACCAGAAGTAACCTTCTCTGGCTAGTAGGATCAATCATGTCTTACTTTTTCCTGGAATCTTTCCCTTTTAAGTGAGGCTGTTTTCATCTACCCAGTTTGGCAGAACAAACCCTAGGAATCAAAACTGATCTCTCTCTTTACTTCTCCTACTACCAATTCACCTCCCAAACCAATCTCCAAGTCCTGTTGACTCCACCTCTAAAATACATCCCAAATTTTACAACTTTCATTTCTACTGTCTCCTAGTTTTAGCCTAAATCATTTTCATCTCTTGTCTTTAACAGCTTCCTAATAGATCTCCTTGTTTCCATTATTTCACTTTTGATCGAATATACCTATGGCAACCAGAGTGATTTTCAAAACTTAATTGAGATTATATAATCTCCTTACTTAAAACCTTCCAAGAGCTTCCAGTACGTGTTGAAGAGCTTTCAGGTTCTGTGCTATGTCATTAGGACTTCATGTGGTCTGGACTCTGCCTACATCACCAGCTTTGCATGACTGGGTCCTTCCTAAATGCACCTTCTCAGAGAAGCCTTCTCTGATCATCTCATTTCGTACCTTTCTACCCAACCAAGTGTTCAGCATAAGAGTAGAGAAGTCACCTCAAAGAGGTCTTCCTGGAACATTCTACAAAGTAGCCAATCCTCAATCCTCACTCCCCACCCCAACTACTTTTCATCATACTACCCTGTCTTATTTTAGATAGGGTTGACAGAACTCAACCCTATCTAAAATTATCTCATGTTCCTTAATTTGTGTATGGTCTATCAGATTTTCTCACCCCAAAGTAGACTGTAAACTGTGTAAGGCAGGACGCTTTCTGTCTTGTTTATCTTTTCAGCCTCCACAATGAGGATCAGAATGAGCATCAGAATGTGACCACTATGCCTGGTTGCCTTCTGGTGTTCAATTAGCATTTGTGAAAGATGTGAATAGATAGTCTTGCAAAACTTTGGCAGAGGTGAGTAACAGTACTCTATTAATACCCTGGGAGGCTGAAGCAGGGGATGAGGTGCAGAGAAAGGGGTGAGTAGTCTGTTGTTGAACTCGTTATATGTGGCAGTCTCAATGGTATGTTTGCTTATTAAAGCCTGATAAATATTGGTGGTGTTTTAAGTAGAAGCAGGGGCTCCTGGAGGGTGCTCAGGCTAAATAGCTGGGTCGCTTGTCTTTCTCACACCTCCCGGGGAGACTTCTCAGTAGAAGACTTCAAGAAAGCTCCCTGCACCTTCCACACCTGTTGTAGGAGGTATGACAGCTATTCCTGAGCCTTAAGTACTCCAGTAAGAATGAAATGATCTATTTGAGGTGTTTTGCCAAACTGGCTCTAAAAAAAATTATGATTTAAAATGTTTTCTCCAGTAAAAATGAACGCTTTAAAACGAAGTTTGTAAAAGCAAAACAAAACAAACAAAACACCTCCTCAATCTCTGTTGGGTTAGACACCCAAAGAAAACAACCAGAAGCTGAAATTTTGTGGACAGAACATAAAACGCCTTTTTCCTTCTCTGTCCTCCTCTTCTTCGTTCAGTCCTGTTCTTTTTCCTTATCATCCCTGCTTTTACTTGTCTGATCTGTTTTGTCTGGGGACGATGCCTAATACAATGTGTGATGCTATGGGCTTAGTGAAATGCTTGTCACAGCTCAGCTAGCCTAGCCAAAGGTGCTGGTGGAAGCAAAGGTAAGTTTTCTTTTTTGATTTATCTTTGATGTCCTTCGAATCTAACATAGTCCATCACTTTGAGCATTTATTAACCATATCATTTAGATGTATAATTATATGCATCTTTCACTATGCCTTTCTAAAGGGGTAATTTTCATATATTTTACGCACTGTAGAAATTTTGGTTCATGTGAAACATAGTTTGATGGGAAATCAAGTTACCGTTTCATTTCCCTCCTTGAATAAATAGAAAGATGGTCAGGTGAAGCAAAGTGATTGTGATAGAGATATCACCCCCTCCCTCCCCAACCTCCACCCAAGCAAAAAAGTTTCCAATAGTTCACCATACACTTTTGGAAACAGAGCTTTGTGGCATATGGAAGGAATTTCTACTCCCTGCGTATGAGCAAAACCATCTGGTTTAGTTGGTTCGGTCAGGTCTTAGAAATACATTGACAAACACATGTATGTCAGGGGTAACTTGTAGTCTTGCTGCTTATATTGCTCCTGGGGGGAATAACAAATTCATGTAATATGAACGGTCTAGTTTTTAAGAAAATTGAAATAAATTAAAAATAATTAAAATCCACAGTTCACCTTATGAAGGTGTGTGCTTTTAGTAATGCTCAAATATAGATTTTTAACATACACTCCGATTTTCTGTCTGCCAAAAGAGGGAAAAATCTGATAATATCTGAGGTCATCTTCCTCCAAGCAATCAGCAATGCATTATCTCCTAATGTTTCTGTTTGATTTCATTATTGGTTCTGGCTTCTAAAAGAAGTAAGGGTTCCATAGGGTTATTGTAGGATAGTCAAGAAAAACAATCTAGTCTTTGTATTTCATCCATGATATCTTATTTTGTATCCTCCATTCAACAAAGAATTAGGTCGTCTTCTGTGAAACAAAGCCTTACCTCAAAGAGATGGTGTTAGATGAGTTTTCAATAAGGATAGCTTGTGTGAGCATTTGGCTGGTATTACGCAGGGCATTCATTAGAGGCTCTCTGTTCTACAATAGTGAACAATTCAACACTATTTTTACGAAGTTCTGCATCCCAGAAATCTTTTGCATCTTTATTCCAGGCATGAGTGTCATTACCTGGGAAATTCAACTGAGGAGTCTTAGGTAATTTATTAATATTCTCTACTTAGATCCATCAGTGATAGTTTAAGCAGCCTCAAGAGAATCAAAGGATTTTTTGTGATCAATATTTATTACTTAAACTATAAAAGGGAAAAATACATGTAATACATATATCTAATATGTACCCAGTTGCAGATCATAACTTTCCTAGTTATAAAAATACAGGAAAGTTGATGGTTTTGAGATCTTTCTTAAGTTCCCACTAGTTTCATTTTGAATTTCAGTGTTTTCTTCTTTTTGTCTGAACTATCCTTTGCTTACATGAAGAACTCTTTACATTCATTGTTTCACTGATGCTACTTCACTGGGTTTTTTGCTTGAATAGGCCAGAAAAAGTAATCCCTAGACCAGATCATCCTGAAAAGTTTGTATATTTCAACCTTCAGCTTGTGTCTGCATCTTGCATTACTTATCAATTCACTTTTATTCTTGGGCTACTGATTAGGTTTGCTCCTCCTCTCTCTTTGCCTAGATTTCCTGCTGAGTTTAAACATCACTTTTCCTCTGTAGAATGACTTGACCTTTTGACTTGATTAAGGATAAACGCCATTGACTCTCCACTTCTGGAGGCCAGGAGTTTTACAAAATTCCACTGGGACTTACTTATTTATTGTTTGAAAATGAATATCAAATACCATTCCATGTCATTTTGATGAGATAAGTATGAATCTTGTTTTTTCTACTCTAAGAATAATAAGAATTTTTGCTGTTGGAGGTATCAAATGCAACTAAATAGTAGGGCATGAGAAGCTTCAGTTTTGTGGGTTTTCTTTTTTCTTTTTTTCTTTTTCTTACATTTTTATTCGTTGGCCATCACATTCCAAAGTTTTACAGCCAAATGGACAGTTAAATATTTGTGTTTGATTCTGACCACTGTGAATATCTCAAGGATAGCATAAAAGCTGACGGACCTCCAAACGTTAGCATCATTGGGCTGAAAGAAAGCTTGTTTTATAACTCTATGGGTAATGTGACACGAATGAAGCAATGTTCCCAAATTACTATGTTTGTGTTAGTCATTTTCCCTTATCTTGTCCCCAATCATAAAAATTAAGCGATGTACAAAAATTGCCTAAAGAACAGATGCCACCTTATAGAAGATGTTTTAAATAGCCCGTACTTGTAGCAGTTCTGCCTTCATAGCTAATATTCTCCACGTCTTTCTTTACTTTTTTCTTTCTTATTGAAGCATTTGCATGTAGAATAAAGAGAATAAAAACATAAAAACCAAAGACAGATTTGTTTTTTCTGGGAACATCTGTTCTTTTTATAAAGTATCCACATGATGTGGTCCATTTTCTTTCAATGCCCTTACAGTTGGCTGTTGTGAAGGCAACTGTTAAATCAATCTTAGACCTGAACTTAATAAGATAATGAAGAGTGGTATCTAATCAGTTGAAAATGTAGGGAAATTCTGTTATAATACATACGTTTTATGTAACATTGAGACAAACATATAAAGCAAGAGAAGCTGAGATGGAATCTAAAATGGTTTATTGTAGAGTTACTTTATTCCTAAGATTCATTGCTCTTTTGGCTTCACTCCCTAATTTTGAAGGCGTTTGGTCCTTTAGGTTTCCTTACTAAATGTTCAAGATTCTTGTCAGTGTGGGTTGCACTTGAGGTTTGGGTACATTCTGACAATTATTAAATATAAGTTATTTGCTGTGCTCATTGTAATTAAAAGAAACTTTTTCACTCTGAAAGGCTGTTTATTTTTCAAGAGGAGAATTCCTCCAAACTTGAACTACTACCATAACTCTTATAACCAGCAGAAAATAGGAATACTAATTACTCAAAATTAAAAGATGTAGTTTGAAATTACCTGGAGATTTATATTCCCCCATATAAAATATCTTCAGTCTTGAATGTATAGGAGGGAGGAGAGTAGCTAGTGACAGTTACGTAATAAAGCTTTCAAAATTACTTAGATAAATACATATTGACCCTAATTGATGGTTACCATAGAAACAGACCTATGTAGACATTGATTATTCAAGCACTCATTAAAGCTCCTACTATGCACTTGGCCCTGTGCTCAGTATATGTTGGAGCCAAGTATATGGTTTTCCAAACAATTTCACATATATCCATAGGGAAATATTAGCCACTTATATGCTGTTATCTTTTTTTTTCCCTAGTCATTTTCAGGAACGGGGCTTTCCACGTATAGACTGACTAATCCAAAAATATTTAATCAGCATCTTTCTTCATGAGCTCAGCTATCCTCCTAGAAAGAGCAAACTTGGTCTATCTTCTGCTTCTATGTAATCTTCTTTGTCTTTTAAATTTATACTTCAGATCAATAACGATATACATCCTAAAAGAATGTGACATTTTCTTTCTTTATTAACTGGATCGTTTTAATGCCTCTGTGTCTCTCTTGCCATCTTTTGCCCCAAGTACAATTCCTGTTACCCCTGATTCTTTATAGGGTTCAGTTGAACCTTAGCTTCAGCGTCTGGAGCGTGGATCTCTTGGGACAACTTGGTTTATTCCTCTATTTAGTGGCACTTTATATTAGTCATACTTTTGTCCTGAAAAGTTTCAGTTTTGGAACTTTGCATCATTTCAGGTTTTAGGTCTTTGGATCCTTTTGGAGGATGATGAACAATGGGAAAATTCTGGGGGCCCTCATATTCCCTTCAGGAGCATTATTTATGATGGGGTTTAAAACTTGACATTATTACTATTGTAATGCTTACTATTGTGATTTCTATGGTTGCAAATCCTAGTAGGACCCTGTGTTAATGGAAATGTCAAGTTAAGGCAGTATGTGTTGCAAAGTCCTTTTCTTGTCCTATTGGTGGAAACTCTCTAAAAGCCAGACTGGTGTATAATGCCAAATGGCCAAATTATTCTAAAGAAAAAATATTACAGTAAATTTCCTATTATCTTAAAGAAATGCATCTGGATTCTAAGACTTTGAGAGATTAATGACTGCTAACTACAGCTTCCTGTAAATGATTGCTTACTGCCATTGGCATTTGAAAACCTTATATCTGAGATAAAGGAAGGCGCAATTTTTTTCATTACTGTGCCATTATCCTTTATGTTTGAATTGAGACTTTTGCACATGGGGATTCCTACGGAGAATCCGTTGGATTAGTAAAATTCGAATGGACTTTGGGTGGAATATAATTCCTTGAGTGCTGCTGGCTCATGTGCACCAGTGTGGTTTTGACAGCCCTGATGCATGAACAGTACTTTGAGAATTGATTCTAACTTTGGCACTTACTACCATCCTTAGGCAAAGGACCAGAGACCCTGTATGCAGGGCAGAAGCTCAATGACAATGAGTGGCACACCGTTCGGGTGGTGCGGAGAGGAAAAAGCCTTAAGTTAACCGTGGATGATGATGTGGCTGAGGGTGAGTATGACGATGGTGAAATTTGTCTCTCTTTTCTCTCATGGTCCTCTCAGTCATACAGTAAGCGAACAGTGTTTTGCAAAACCTTTTATTTTGCATAGTAGAAGTCACAAATCGTGTTTTCTGTAGACCAACTCAGGCAAGGCTAAGAAGGTCTTCCTCTGTATTTTACAATCCCTTTTCATCAATGTGCGTTATGGAAATTACCTGCTAACTATAACTACATATTTATGGGTCTCTCTCCTTAGGCATAGAGTATGTGTCTGGAGAACAGATGTAGGGTTCTACAGATCCTTTTATTATTCAGTCATTCAAAAATCACATGTCAATCATCCTCCCATATGCCAATTCCTTCCATCAGTGAGTGAATCACTCTCTAGCAGAAGAGACGGACAAACCAGAAATTCAGAACATTACAGGTAAAGTACTAAAACAGTGCATGATACTTAGAAGGTGCTGAATAAGGTTTGGTTTAATTAATTACTTATTTAATCATTATTAATTATTTATTCTGCACCACACACCATTTTATAAGGCACTGAGAATACAGCAGTGAACAAACAAGCAAATCTTTGGCCTGGTGGAATTTACATTTAAAAGGGTAAGGAAAAAATTAATGCACCCATTCATATGGAAAGAAACATTCAGAGCTCCACACAATCAATAAGTATTTCCTAAGAGTCTGTTGTATGTCAGCAGCATGCTAGAATTGCAGAAGATAAAATGGAGACAGATGAGATTACCTGTTTCCTCAAATAATGAACCAATCAAGCAGAATACATACGGTTCTGGTATTTGAAAATAGGACCAAAATATATAATGAGATTCTAATTTTGGTGGGTGAGATTATAATTTGTCAATCAGAAGACAGAATTACCCATTTGGGCTGGAGAAGTCAGAAGTGGTTTATAAAGGTAGATCTTCAGCCTGAATTTGATGGTGGATGTAATTGATGAAGGCTGAGGTATGAGAGAGACTATCATCAAGTGCCATTTTACATGCTGTATCTTATAAGTCTTCCCTCTCTGATATTCAAGAGCAGGACACATCTATGAAGCAGAATTCTTATCCATATGGAAAAGAAGACTTGGGGCAGCATGGGGTATTACATATAACACTGTTGGCATCAGATGTGGGCCCTGACATTAACTTGCAGGATATTAGGAAAGTTAACATTCCTGAGCCTTGTTAAATGCAGTCAGTGTCCTAAGCCATCTCGATGGTTTCTTCTGTGAATAAAACAGTGAGGGGCCCAGGGGGTCTAATACAATCGTTGCCAATAAAATGTTTTATGCCTTTGGGATAGATACACTAAACCTCTTTTTCCTAATTTCCTCATTTTTAAAATTGAAATTCTGTTATTTCTATGGCCTTTTCCAGCATGAATATTCTGTAATTTGGGATTTTGTGATTTAATTTTATTTTCATGAGCCTGAGTTTCTATACTTCTGGAATCAGGAAATATAGTAAGATACGTATGTGCATGTGCAGGTGTGTGTGTGTAGAGATGGATAGCCTGTGGATTAAGGAAGAGCATCTAGGCACATATCCAGTGCCCAGTAGGCATTAGAAACTGTTAGCTGTGTTAAGCATATCAGCTCCTTTAATCATCTATCATTCACTATAGCCTTTAAAGGTAAGTGTTCGTAATGTCACTTACCTTTTACAGAAAGGAAGCGTGAAACTTTGAGAATGTTGTATAATTAAGCTCCAAATCCATGTTAGTGTGATTCCACAAAATCATTCCGCTTGCTCTACTTCAAAATCCATCATAAGAAAATAATTTGTCTTACAATATGGGAAAAATATAATGGAACGGGTTGGAGTGAGGTGGGGAATGCATTCGCTTATTAAAGTCTCCTGAGAAACTTACAGGAGGTAGACCACAACACTTGACCTGTCCCCCACAAAAACAAAGACAAACAGAACCACCACCACAATTATCCAAAACACTTCCGTTACACACAGACATAACTTAGAAGTGGGAGATGAAGTTCCTGGTCTACATGTCTGAAGCATAAATTTGCATTCTGAAATGAACATTTTAAAAGAGATGTACAAATGGTTACACTAGGTAGCGCCCACAGCCAACCTGAATTAATTATTCAAGAACTGTATCAACTGTTGGTGCATCTGGATCCTGCAAAGGCCCTGGTAATAAGTCACACATCTCTTGCTCACTCCTCTGGGCTTGTCTCTGAAGGGTGACGGGATTCACAGCCGCTTCTGAAAAGCAGCCACTAGATGGCGACCTCACCCTGATCTCTCCTGACAGTGAGTTCCTTTCATTTTCCCTGGAAAATAAATACTCC
Source organism: Macaca nemestrina (assembly GCF_043159975.1). Lineage (NCBI taxonomy): Eukaryota > Metazoa > Chordata > Mammalia > Primates > Cercopithecidae > Macaca > Macaca nemestrina. Next base: position 28,892,635 of record NC_092131.1, on the reverse strand, counting down.
AAAAGTATAGTCATAAAAAACGACAGAGCTGAGGGTACTGTAATGTGTCTCTCTCAGTCATTATTCTTTTATGAAAACTTTGGAATAAAGGTATTTGTAAATTGCACTTTCTTTTACCACTAATAATTAAAAAGCAGGGCTAAGTCGCGAAATGCCGTTATCCAGTAATTTGATTTTTTGAAATTAATGAAACTTTCATTTTCAGAGATGTCCCCTCCCCCACCCCCTGAACTTCACTGCTGGTGGAAGAAAGCAGCCAGGAGGATAAAGAAATTTGGGAGAGGAAAAGGGCTGTTTTGCTTATGAGCTACAATCTTGGATTGCTTTTTACAGTGATAAGGGGTTGGGAAATTTTAATTTTTATTCACAGAAGTCATAAAATCAGCCAATGAAACTAAAATACCCACAGTCCTCAAGTTATTAAGTACTATCTCATTGGCTTATTTAGTAATCCCTTTAATGTTCTCTAAGACCCCCCAGTGTGTCCAATTTCAACTAGTTTATAGAAATGATGCAAAGAATAGGTCTGACTCACAAGAAATCAAAAGCAAGGATAGAAATAGTCCTCAACCTTGTGTTTATCATTTATTGTAATGTGATTGTATTCTTGGAAAAGCATTAAGTTCGGTTGACAATTAATAATAATGGATTGATCTATGTTTCTATTATTAAGAATACATTACTATACCAAGCATAACTTGAGTTATACTCCTCAGAATTGGGGCCTAATGCTGCATGAACTGCTTCCTCTGCCTAGAACTTCTTGCTAGTACAAAAACTTACCCTTGCTAATATAAAAAATTGACTACACTGGTTTTTGCTGACTTTTCCCGTCCTTATCTACATAGCATATATAGCAGCAAGCTGTACAAAGTCATTTTGCAAATTTTTCCATTTAAAATGTATTTCTCATAGTAATTTTTAAAAACTTGATAAAACGGAATTGAGGAGTGTTAGGTCAAACAAAATGAAATGGAGTTCTTTATTGCAAGGCTTATTAGGAGACTTTAATAAGCTAATGTACATTGCAAATCATTGATAAGTATGCAGTATTTGCTAATTTTTGGGGCGGTGGTTCCAGAAACTTTTTTTAATAAAGCATTTTATACCATACTTACACACTTTTAAAAATTGCTGATATTATGGAGAAAGGGATGTGGGACCAGTAGAGCTAGGCAATTGTGGACAAAATATGAAGATTCTTTACTGGTACTCTATAAGTCTTCGTTTTCTTAACTTCTCTCCTCAAGTCTGGGAGCCATGAAAGGTCAGTTTGCTTCCTCTCAGCATTTCCCATTATTATTCTTTTTTGCTGAGCTCTTAGTTTTGGCCAGGAACCTCATGTGTAGAAATGGTGAGGACCCGAGCCTTGACCCCAAAGCAAATGTCTCAAGCACAAGCCCCTCCCCCGGGAGTTAGGAAAGCTGGTTGTGCTCAGACCCCTCTGGTAGCCACTGTGGGACATACGGAAGACACAAGAGGTGGCTTCTACTTAAAAAGAGCCCATATTCTCACCAAAAAAAAAAAAAAAAAAAAAAGAGAGAAAAATAATAAGTGAAAAGAACATGATTCAATCATTTCAGGGGAAGGGAGGGAAATGAATGTGGCATAATTAGCAGTAGCGCAGTTTAAGCCATAGGTACTCTATGAAGTACTTCACATGAATTGATACATTTAACCCTGCTAACTTCGTGCCTGTTTTACAGATGGGAATCTGAGGCATAGAAAAATCCAATAACTCCCCCAAGGTAACCCAGTGAAGAAGTCTTGGAGGCAGAAGGCAAAGTCAGGCAGTATAGCCCTGGACTCTCCATGCTCATGCACTAGATGCTGTTGCTTCATAGGAATAGGAAGCTACAGCTTGAACGTGGCCAGAATTTTCCATAAGTATACATCCTTCATCACTCTAAGTGCTGGTTTGTGGACTGCTTGTTGGCCATCAGTGAAATATGGAAGTGAATGTGTGACAAGGAGGCAAGGCAACATTGCTGCTTTAGGGAAGGTGCTGGATATATTACCCATGAATTAGATGGAGTGACATTCTGATACTGGGCCATAGGGAAGAAATAAGAACTCCTTACAACAGCTTCTGCATGAAAATTTCACCAGTTAAATTCTACCTACTGCTTTTCTTGGGCAACGATGTGAGGAATAAGTCAAACCTTTTTTCCAAAGACAGTTCATTGTACTAATAAAGATATGGGCTTTGGAATTAGCAGATCTGAGTTCAATGTAGGGGTCTACCATTTACCTGCGTGAATCTTGATCAAACTGCTTAACCTCTACAAGATAAATGTCCTAACCTCTAAAGCAAGAGAAAGATACTTATCTACAATTTTATTGTGATAATGACATTTCATAGTGATTATGCAGTATTTAGCACACTGCCTGCCTTATATGGAATTTTCAGTAGTCTTGGTTTTGCCTTGTTATCTTTCTCCCCAGTTACTTCTCTTTCCCCTGAACTTTGAAAGAAGCTGCTGTGAAGTATGAATATATTTGCCCCTTAAGTGGAAAGGAGGTTCAGTTTGCAGACAGCATTCAGAGGAGATGAGTGAAAGGTTTATGTCACTACTATTGATTAAATGGCACACAGATTTTAAAAAACGTATTTTGTTAATTTGGCATGGGTTTCAAACTTTCAGCAATTGCTCATGCTTTGCCCGGGTGCAATAATATACTTATTTTTTGAAGTCTCCATCAACAAAGGAATAAGTTCCTTTAGCACACCGTGAAGCCAATTAATTTATTTATTTATTTATTTATTTATTTATTTATTTATTTCCCAGATGGAGTCTCGCTTTGTTGCCCAGGCTGGAGTGCAGTGGCATGATCTCAGCTCACTGCAAGCTGTGCCTCCCGGGTTCAAGCAATTCTCCTGCCTTTGCCTCCTAAGTAGCTGGGCGCATGCCACCATGCCAGGCTAATTTTTTTGTAGTTTTAATAGAGATAGTGTTTCACCATGTTAGCCAGGAAGGTCTCGATCTCCTGACCTCATGATCCACCTGCCTCGACCTCCCAAGCAAATTCCTTTTCTAATTTGATTCCACATGGCCTTCTCCCCATCCCCTAGCCAACTCTTAGTTGCGGCTTCTGTGTGAGTTGTCGTGAACTCTCAGTTTGTGTTCCTGGGCTAAGCTCTTAAATCTACCATTAACTTTACTTCTTATACTTATCCACATCCACGCTCAGTCTCTCTGCTATCTCCTATCTCATTAAACACTTTTGTTTGCTGTAAAAAATTAATTTTCTAGTGAGCAGAATTTCCCAACCCCTCAATCCGGGAGGTCAATTCATCCAGAATTTCTCTGAAAGCTCTCAACTTGACTTTAAAATTGTATCTTCAGATTCCTTATGGAACCCCAGTCTTCACCAGAGATTCTCCATTCTCACTTCTTAGTTCTCATCTTAGGTTTTTCTTTTTCTTTGTAAAATAAGAATTAGCATGACTAGCAGCATCATCATAGTTCAGTTTCTCTGTTTCCATGGCTATTGACTATGACTCCCCATCCCCATCATTTTCCAGCCCAGCTCCCCATCCTGGTAGGAGTAGCTATAGCCAATTTGACAGTAGATGTTTCTTTCAGTCACTCTATTAATTTAGAGCATGTGAATGTAGGTTATCTTGCTTTGCATTTTCACAACCGGTCTGATTTTTAGCACTAAGCAATTTTATTTCCTAGTTATTTGTTAGCAGATTTATGTTGCATTTTGATATTTATATTTAAGTTAACCAACATCTTTTTTTCTTATATTAAGAGAGTGATTTGTCACTAGTTGTCAAAACACCACATAGAAGCTCATAACATGTAAATCTAATTTTTGTGCTTATAGGGAATATGAGAAATTTTATTTTTATACTTTAGAGACAGTGTCTTGCTGTGTTACCTAGGCTGGAGTGCAGCCTCAAACTCCTGGGCTCCAGTGATCCTCCTACCTTAGCCTCCTGAGTAGCTAGCACTATAGGTACACACCTCTATGCCTGGCTAATATTTTCTTTTAATTTGTAGACACTAGGTCTTGCTATATTGCCCAGGCTGGTCTTGAACTTCTAGCCTCAAGCAATCTTTCTGTCTCAGCCTCCCAAAGTGCTGGGATTACAGGCATGAGCCATTGTCTCCAGCCAATTCTTTAAATTAGGTCTGAGTTTTTTTCCAAAGAGATAAAATCAATATTGAGCACTTAAGGGTATGGTCTGGTTTAGTCTCCCAGACATTAAAGTTTAAGAGACCTAAGGAAATACAGTCCTCCGTTTTTTTGTCACTGGAATTCTGAGCCAGTAGAGAAAATATTACAATGAGGATGGAAGGCAAATATCATTTAAATTAGTAATAACACACATTAATAGTATTGCTTATACCCACTGAACTTCAGAATTAGACAGAATTGCCCACTTGAATAGTAGTTCAGAACTGGGCAGGCATCCTTTGTGGAAAAAAGGATTGCTCCTGTAACACCCGTTCTATGGATGCATGCAGTAGAATGGACATTTCTGAAGGCAGCTTGCTCCAGCAGAGAGAAACAGGAGATGTCAGGGACTGAGCTAAGCATACACAGCTTATCTTTGCAGATTATCCTTAATATTTCTGATTATGTCACTTCTTCAGGAAAGTTGTTAAAGAGAAAATAAAGACATGCTATCAGCCTTGCTAGTGGAGTTTCTTCGATGTAGAAGGTAACAAGAAGAGAGGACAGGAAGAAAGAATTCCCCCTCTAATGCTTGGCAGTAGAACATGGTTTGTTATGTTTTAACATGATTTTTCTGTATAAATGTTGAGGAAGCCAGTTTCTACTCTGGCCACATTAATGATGTTTTTCTTTATTTTGTTGTTAAAATTTCCAGTCTCTTTGTATTTATTTCAAGCCCCCCTTGTCCCCTCTACCCTAGTCACTCACCACTTCTAAGTAAAATAGGTAATGAAAGTTCTAAATAGTTAGTTTGTATCAGCTGAAGATACTTCCCTTGTGAATGTCAGAAACCCAACTCAAATGCTTTCAGCATGAAAGGGAGTCTATTGCCACACAGTTTGAAAAAGCCCAGAGGTGCCTGGCTTGATCCAGAGTCTCAAAGGACAGCACAAATATTATTTGTGCTGATTCGCTTCGTTTTGTAATTGTCTTCTGGGTTGCTAGTCCTCTGATCCCTCTGATTATCTTACAGCCTCCAGGAACTCGAAGCTTTCTTCTTACCCCTCCAGCAATCCTTGCTTGCAAGAGCTCTGGAGCTGAACGTGGCTGGGCTGGCTTGAGTTGTTGCCAGTTCTAAGGGTGGTGCCTAAATCAATCACAAGAGAATCACCTTGGAGCTTGTTAGAAATGCAGATTCTCAAGCCTTACTCCAGACTTTTGAATTCTAAACTCTGAGGGTCTAAGCCCCCCAGGTGATTCTGATACACCCTAAAGTGTGATGACCAGTTTTTTAGTCTGTAGTCCAAAGTCTGTGACAGTTAGGGGGGTAAAATACATTGAGTGGTCTAGGCTGAGTAGCTTGATTAGGGTCAACTTTATCCAGTCCAGGTGGTTGAAAGGTCGAGAGGGGTGGGTAGCTTCCTAAAAAAAAAAAATTACATTTTATTATAAGATAAAGTAACAGTTGCTGGGCAGGTGAAGTCAACTGATACTCTATAACAGAACCCTTCCCACAAGTACTAGGTGGTGAGTTATCACGAGAAAAAAATACTTGGTAGTGAATGCCCAAGACTTGTTTGCTGTGTCTTTACAAGGGTCAGAGCAAAAAGACCTCTCTTCTTATAGTATGTATTAGTGTCCAGTGATTCTCCTAAATGGAGAATACCAATAATTTTATCCTTTAGCCTGGGTTACTCATGACCTCATATTTCCCCTTACATGATAAGCCGTGCTGAGCAGCAGCATGAGAGCATGGGATTCAGGACATGTAATTTGGGCAACACTAGTCCTCAGTGCCCTGATTGAGGCCAAGTAAGGTATCTACCATATTGAATATTTGGTTTTCTGGAACTCACCCAAGAAAACTGAATATTCTGTGTGGAAATGAGTTACACCCAAAAAATATACTTGAGGGTGCTGTGCTGAATGATGGTAACTTTTTCTGTTTGTACCTCATTTACAATTTCCACAGGTACAATGGTGGGAGACCATACCCGTTTGGAGTTCCACAACATTGAAACAGGAATCATGACTGAGAAACGTTACATCTCCGTTGTCCCTTCCAGCTTCATTGGCCATCTGCAGAGCCTCATGTTTAATGGCCTTCTCTACATTGACTTGTGCAAAAATGGTGACATTGATTATTGTGAGCTGAAGGCTCGTTTTGGACTGAGGAACATCATCGCCGACCCTGTCACCTTTAAGACCAAGAGCAGCTACCTGAGCCTTGCCACCCTTCAGGCTTATACCTCCATGCACCTCTTCTTCCAGTTCAAGACCACCTCACCAGATGGCTTCATTCTCTTCAATAGTGGTGATGGCAATGACTTCATTGCAGTTGAGCTTGTAAAGGGGTAAGTAGAAGGGATCATGACTTATGTTGGACACCTTTAATCTGCTGAAGCTCTACATAAAATATAGGCATAAAAATAACTTGTCTATTCTACTCCCTACCCTCCATTCCTGACATTCCAGCATCTTCCTTGATTAAATAGATCCGTAAAATTATTAGGTCTGAAAAGGAGAGAGACTCGTGCTTTAATTTAAAGGTCTTCCACTAACTCAACACTAACAGACTTTTTACTATGAAATCTAGCCCTTTAAAACTATAGAAGTAAAGCTTATTTTTGCAAAAGAGGACTATGATTTGTGTTGCATCTAATCCTTGAGTATTGCTAACTACAACCACCCAATTTATAACAAAAGATGAAACATAGATATTTTTAATCCTACCATTAGCCCATATATGCAAGTTTTTAGAAGTTGCCGTTTCTTCAAGACATTTTACTACCATGTATTAGAAAACAGTCAAAACAAAAAACAAAAACAAAAACAGATTAATGGTTGACTATGAACTTAAAGGTCACCCCCTTGCGTTTTGTAGTGTACAACCTGTGCTACTTTGAATCTGCAGAGTATTACTAGGTAGTGTTAATGAAATGGACTCGATGAGTATGGAATTAAAGTGAAGCATGATAGAATAAAATCTGACTATTCTTGTAATCTCATATCAAGATTTAAATTATTCCTGCATTATGCCAGTTTAGCATGGGGGATTTGAAGCCCTCTGTCAGTTACACACACATAGCCATTAAACCACTTCAGGGATTTTCCAATTATTGGGTGTTTTTTTTTTTTTTTTTTTTTTTCCTCTTCCTAGGTATATACACTACGTTTTTGACCTCGGAAACGGTCCCAATGTGATCAAAGGCAACAGTGATCGCCCCCTGAATGACAACCAGTGGCACAATGTCGTCATCACTCGGGACAATAGTAACACTCATAGCCTGAAAGTGGACACCAAAGTGGTCACTCAGGTTATCAATGGTGCCAAAAACCTGGATTTGAAAGGTAAACCCTGTAAAGAAGTTTAGTTTTTAATAGAGCTTTTCTTACAATAGATAGACTGTTTCCAGAGGCAAACCACAGGTTCGGAGTGCCATGTGTTTTTGATACATCATCCATATCCTGTTTTAACAATGTTGAATTATTCTGTAATGCAATTTATTCTGTTTTCGCTTAGACGACTCATCAAGGAATGTTTCATTTTCTCTGATAACCTTGGGAATGTCATGCTGTGGGGGCTGAGTGGTGACAGGATAATTGGCAAAGTGTGGGAGGGGCCGTAATACAGAGGAAGGAATATAGGCTTTGGAATTTCAGCTGAATCATTTAATGTCTGGTGTCATGGGTAAAATGTGTTCGCCCTTGTTCAGCTTACATTTACTTTTCTTTGCAAAATGAAGATGATAATTGTTAGTTTCTCTGTAGGTTGTTAGAAGTTTTGATGAAATGTCTGTAAAACCCTCAGCATATTATTGGTAACAAGCACATGAAAAGCACTCAATAAATGCTTGCTTTGTTGACAGTATTGTTAATCTTTACTCCATTTATGATGATTAAATTTTTGAGATGATATATGTAAAATGAATGACACGTAATAAATGTTGGTTTCCTTTTTTTGCAGGATAGAAACTCTGGTGCTTATCTCATTTATGCTGTTTTCCCCCCAGCTGTCTTATCCCTTATCTGATGAATTATCTCAAGTGTATCAAACTAGTTGACATAGTCAACACATCCTTTACTCATTCTCTTTTGCTACTGACTTTCCTTTCCAGGTGATCTCTACATGGCTGGTCTGGCCCAAGGCATGTACAGCAACCTCCCAAAGCTTGTGGCCTCTCGAGATGGGTTTCAGGGCTGTCTGGCATCAGTGGACTTGAATGGACGCCTGCCAGACCTCATCAATGATGCCCTTCATCGGAGCGGACAGATCGAGCGTGGCTGTGAAGGTACAACCTATTTTTTTTTTCTTGTTAAGCTACAGCCTTGTTGCAAGCACCAACCCTCTTTGCTGCCTCTGCCAGTGCCTCCTTCCTCAGTTGACCAGTCCTGTCTCATTCTCATTTGCCATGTGACATTGCATCACCATCAGTGTCCTCTTGTCACCGGTTTAGTATGTCAAGACATGTGCCACAGGCTCCAGGAATGTATGTTGGCAGATGTTTTCTGAGTATCACATACTTGCCAATAGAAATAATAAAAAACAAAACTTCCCTGGCATTGACATCAGGCTTCTTCCAGTGTGTACCTTGGCTTCCAGAATGGCTGAAAGAGCACTGGGGACTTTTATTTATACTTTAATACGTGATGAGGGGAAACCAGAGATTTTATGTAGGTGTCACTAATTAATAAAATGTGTCTTATTTTGGCTGGTAGTGACTGCATTATTTAATGCAAATCTAGTAGGTGATAGGAAAACGATGTCCAAATGCCATGATGATGGAAGGGAACTAACATTTATTAAGTACTTACTAGTTATCAGGCATTGTTAGGCAGTTCTTTAGTGTGGTATAATGGAACATTATGGGCTTTGATGTTAGAAAGACCTGGATTCAGCTCCAGGTAGTAGCTCTTGTTAGCTATGTGACATTTGGAAGGTGATGTAACGTCTCTAAGCTATATCTTTCTTAACTATAAAAGAGGGCAATAAAACTTACCTTGAATGTAAGGAAATCAGAAATACATATAAAATGCCTGATATGTGGTAGGTACTCTATAAATGGTAGGATTATTGTTTACAAATAGTATTTTATGTCAAACATCTAATAATACTGCATGTCTACCCATGCAGCACAATAAACCATGCTCAGCCTGTTCCTATAGATGATCCACTGTCTCTTGAGATATTAAATGAATTTTACAGGTCTTCCTGAATCCAGCAATTCTTTGCAGTGTAAACAATCTAGTTTTAACCAGCAGATGGCAGAAGTGAACAGATTCAGCCTTCCCTAGTAGCCTTGGGTTGGCTGAAAACATGACTCTTACCTCACTTGAAAGGCAAAGAAGTTGCCTGACCGAGGATCTATGTAATTATTTCCTTTTGTTCTTTTTGAGCCTTTTGGTTGAGCCTTATGGTCCTGTGTTTGTGCAATATATTGTGTTTCCTTGTATCAGTTGTTAATTTACCACATCAAATCTGTTCATTCCTCTTCTGTGTTCAACTTCATGTATCACTTCTGTTCTTAAACAGCTTCCATCTGGGTTCACTCATTGTCATAAAGCACACTTTTATAAAAGCTTCCTGTCAGCTTCTCAGGCTGACTTGATGTTATGGAAATTGTTTCCCTTTGCCTGAGAGTTATTTTTGTGTTTTGCGCTAGTAATAAGAGTATTCATTCCTATAACCCACTCCATTTTTCCTTTATCCAGAAATATTTCTTAAATTCTCTTGGCCAAATATGGTGTTTGTAGTATGTTGTGTGTGTGTGTGTGTGTGTGTGTGTGTGTGTGTAAAGGGACAGGAGGTTGGGAATCACTAAGCCCTTAAAGCAGCCATTTTGCTCCTAGAAATGAACAATTTCAATCAAGGATTTTTGTCTCCTTGGCTTGCTTTTAGTTCTTTTGTGTATTAAAGGGCAATCCTGGGATAGATGTAGCATTTGGAATTAAATTGAATATAGTAGTTTAGAAGATTGTGGAATGGCAGTAATTCCATTTATCCTGGAATAATTAATCATATGAAGTCAAATCACAATATAAGAGCACATATTAGAAAGCATAAGATACTGGTCAAATGTTACATATTTTTTTATCATGCCATCAGTTCTTCAGATTGAAAAGTTAACAGGAATCATCCATTAAACTCTATGTCAGGGTGGCCCAATAGATATATATGTAACACATGCAATTATAAATTTCCTAGTAGCTACATTTTAAAAAGGTGTAAAGTAAGGTCAAATTTATTGTAATTTTGTATTTTATTCAACTTAACAAAATATATCCAAAATATTATTTCAGAATGTAATCAAGATAAAATTATCAATATTTCACACTTTTTTTTTTCATATTAAGCCTCTAAACTTGAGTGTGCATTTTATACTTGCAGTACACCTCAACCCAGGGGCTACATGCATTTAAAGTGCTCAATACACATGTCAATGGCTGCTGTATTGATAGTACAGGTATACAGAATATAAAAAGGTGTAAATAAATAAAGCTATAGTATTGGATTAAAAGGAGGTCTAAGCTTTATAAAAGGGTACTAAAACATATAATATAAAGGGAAAATGACCTGACTTAAGAGAGTTTTAAGAGAAGCAGTAAGAGCATCAGCAAAAAGAAATTACATAACGAGTTGGGGAAAATGTCCCTATCCCTACGTACAGCTCTATGTGCAGTTTGGCATTACTCATCACATGCATTACAGAGGGCTCCGACCTTCTTCTGAGTATGGTTGATTGTTCAAGACCGGATATTGTGGCTTGATGGCTCCACCATCTGAATCTATGGTGAGTCCCATGAGCCTAATAGCACTGCACTCTATTGCCATGGAGATAATTACAACGGTTACCCACTGAGCATTATGCCTACCCCGCTGGGTGGGATGAAGTGGAGGGTGAGTGCTGAGGGAAGAAAGTCCTTGTTGATTGTACACAAATGACTTAGATAATTAGCCTAAGTGGCCAGGAAAAATGGCCCAAAGTGGGTTAAGGCATAAATTACTGTCATTGGAAGTTTGTACCACTGTGAGTAAGCCCTTGCAAGAGATCCCAGGAGCATTTTAGGGTTCTGTGTAAGATGGTGGGGAGGTAAAGAGAGAGTGCAAAACACTGGAGAGGCTGCAAAAGGGCATGATTTGTATCCTGAATCTCTTGTGTAGAGCATGAGACCCCCAAGAAGGTCTTTGAGCGTTAGGTAGTATGAGGACCACAGGAAACAGAACACATTTCTTAATTTATCATTTCTTTTGTATAGAATAGTAAACAAGTAGGGGATGAGGTTTTATAACTAAGAACTAAGACCAGGATCTCCTCAAGATGTGTTATATTCTAGCAAATCTAGAATACACAGATAAACATATTTATATACACACACACAGAGAAATAGATAAATATCTGTATCTATCTACATTTAATATATGTTTCCATCAAAGTCATCGACAATGACACTTTAAGATCCCTAGTTAGTAAATGTATTACCTTCCCTATTATATCAGACACATGACAGCAGGTAAAATAAAAGGTGAAAGAGTCCAAAATTATTTTTATTTATTTTATTGATTGATTGACTGATTGAGATGGAGTTTCGCTCTTGTTACCCAGGCTGGAATGCAGTGGCGTGATCTTAGCTCACTGCAACCTCTACCTCCCAGCTTCAAGCGATTCTCCTGCCTCAGCCTCCCGAGTAGCTGGGATTACAGGTGCCCACCACCATACCTGACTAATTTTTGTATTTTCAGTAGAGATGGGGTTTTACCATGTTGGCCAGGCTGGTCTCGAACTCTTGACCTCAGGTTATCCACCAGCCTCTGCCTCCCAAAGTGCTAGCAAAATTATTTAAAAACATAGTAATTTACTACTCTTCAGCTCTCAAGCATGAGTAGCAAAAAGGAAAAAATTCTTGAAACTAATATTTGATTTTATGTCTCTGATAGATGCAAAATGTATAATTTAGATATGAAGTGCAATTTCTGGGCAACTCCTAGTCAACATTTAGTTGTAACTTGATACCTCTCAATTTAAGCTAGGGTTGTTTTTTTTTTTTTTTTTTTTTTTTTTTTTTTTAAATCATACCTGATTTAATACTTGACTGGTAAATGTATCTTCCTATATAGAGGCCAGCTTTGCTGCAGAGGCCAAGGCATGATCAGCTAGAAATGTGGTTTAACAATTGCAGATGATAAACATCTGAAAGAAATACACGTGCTTTGTTTTGAAACTGGCATGAATAAATAAAAATGACATTAATCTGGTGCCCTTTTGCCCACAACTATTTGGGTTTGGATATATTTTTAAAATTAAACAAATTGAGATTTTTGGTGTTCCCAAATCACCATGATCCAAATGTCTAATTCTGGTGCCAAATTCCTGGGTGGCATTTGCAAGAGGGCACAAGGGGTACACTCAAGTGACTCTTCCATGCTCAGCTCCTAATGTTTAGAATTGTTTCTGTGGGCTCCATCTGATTGCACACACGTGTCTTTCAGTCTGACCATGCACTCCCCGAGGTTGGCTGTGGATGTGAGAAGGCTCTTGTTGCCTGTTTTGCCTGTGCTTTGTCAAGTCTGATGCGCCCCTGCCCTGCTCTGCTGACTTGGCTCTGAGGAGGCCGGCTCTGTCCCTAGTCTGCGCGTCCACCCTGCCCCAATCCCCATCCCCGTCTTTGCTGTCTCTGGTGAACCTGTAGAGCATTTCAATTGTCTGTCTGAGTGATGTTGGTTATGCAGATTGCGTTTTCATTTCTGTAATGTTATCCTGGTTTATTCTACCTCTTACTAACCTCTGGTTATTGTTTTCGCTTTTTCTGTTCTTTTGCTAACAAAGTTGCGTTGACCAAAGCTGACCTGCAAGGTAGAGAAGGTTCTTGTTCCCATTACCACTTTGGACTGAAAGATGCCCTGTGTAACCCTTGGTATCTTTTCTTTAGAGATCTTCAAGCTGTCACACCTCTTGGACAGCAGCAATTGTGGGGAGGTGGCTGAACCCTGTGTTCTTCTGAAAGGGTGACAGATAACCCAGATCAATGCATGAAAAATAGCTATCAAGAGGAGACCTCATGGGGAAAGAAACATGATTCCATTTTGGGGAGGTACCAAAGAGGTTTGACAGCATCCCATACTGTGACTACCCACAAGCACATTAATTTACTCTGGAAATGTGAATACCTCTCCAAGCAGTTGCCATGGAGGGGTTGGCTCCTCTTAATTTATTCACCATAGATAGAGGAAAGAACTTGGAAAGAAAAAAAAGGGCCAATTGAGCCCTTAATTTATTATTTGCTGGGTCAGGGAGGTCATTTCCTAGAGCAGGACATTTAAGTGCTTGGGCTTTATGAAAGAGAATGTCATTTTAACTAGTTTTAAAGTTTTAAATATTTCTGGGCATTTGGGTGACATCAATGTCATTAAAATGTTTCAGAGATTTATATTTTCTATTGGGGATTTTGGTTGAGCACTTTAATTTCCTGTTTTGTGATCTCAGGAAAAAAGTACTCTTGGGGGAAGAAGATGATCTGTCATTTTAATCCTGAATACCCTATAAAATACTGCATGTGAGATGTTAGTGAATGTCTATTGCAGAAACTGCTTTGTCCACTATTCAAAGAGGCATCTTACAAAGTCAGTAATGGCCCACTGATCCTATTGTGCCAGGCTGCTATGACTCAGAATAACAAAGGAGGAACAAGCATTTTAGCTGTCTTTTGGCTGATTGTCAAACAGGAGACTGGGCCTCATGACCTCTGTTGAAGTTGCAATCAGTCCAAGTTGTTAGAAGTGGTTAAGGCAAAGGTAACATTCAAAAAATTACTTTTCATCTAAAAAATCATTGACTTTGCTGTGACTTAGTTGTTATACACCATGTAACTAACCAGTACAAGCACCTCTCTCTCCAGAAGATATCCACCAATAAAGACTCTCTCTCATTATTTTACCATAACTTTGTTTTTCTTTATTGCCTCTTAGCAGGTTCACATATATTTTAATATATATTTAAATTAAATAAAAGAATATACACTAGTTAGGACTTAAAGTCAGAAGAAGCTTTACGATAGCTTTCAGTTTCAAAGTATAGAGGGCCCTTGTGGCAATACTGTTGTTTTAGACATTATGTTTAATTGTCAAGAAAGATCCACTATATATTATTCTGCAAATGGAAGGGAGAGAGAAGGGGACAGGATTCCATCTGCAATGCAAGACAATCCAAGGAAGTTGAAGCTCTTTAGGACTGGATTTAGCGGATTAAACTGGACAACTACATCTCCTCCATGACTTTACTATTACTCAGGGTAAGAACTATATGGATTTTGAATTCCCAGAGCTTAGCATATCCTCTCACCTAGAGAATCCAGACATGGCAAAATAATCTGGAAGTTCTCATCCAAAGGAATGATGGTTTGTAGGGAGAACTGAGTGATTGATTTCCATCCTAAAGTAAATTATTTACCAAAGTGTAGATACAGATTTAGGGACAGAGTGGTTTGGAATATCTTGATGTTTCCTTTTATGGAAGCAGTCTAGACATCAATATGATTTTAACATTATTACTCCATTGGCACGAACTTTCCTCCATTCTTGTAACGACTTGACAGTCTCTTTGTTTGTGGCAGGAGCTACTATTCTTTTTAATTATTTGGGGCCATCCTACTCTTTCTCTGTTTTATAGGAAAAGCTTTTAGTTTTTTGTTTCCTAACATTGGGGTATGGACTATTACTCACAAGCTGGCTTTTTCAGCTTCAACCTGTGAGTACAGATAGTACTAATTACCATGAAGTACGAAGGGTAGTGAAGATATATGACAAAGAAATGAGGCAGTCGGAAGCCTAGACAAAAATGTATTCAGAAGGAAATATAACAATGAGGTATAAGAAGTGACATAATGAGTCTAGATGAGTCAATAGCTTAAGTCCTCTTGTTATTGTGTGGTTGGGGTAGTGTTTTATTTGTATTTAAACATTTTTAACTTCTCCAGTGAGTGTAGTGTTCAATTTAACAGGAACTTAGTGTCAGCTATGCCTGTGTGTCAGGGACTAGGTACTAGGGCTGCTAGGATACTGCAGATGAGATGCGGTCTCTAACTTCAAAGAATTCCACAGATGATCAGCCAATACTTACAATGCAAAGTGAAAACTGCTATCCTAGAGACATGCATCCTGCCATGTGAGCATGAAGGAAGACACTGGATCATGTAGGGTCGTGGTGGTCATGGGGAGCGCTCAGGGGATATCTTCTCAGAGAGAGTTTGAGCTGAGTCTGAAGGACAAGTAAGTTTTAGATGGATGAATGATGGAAGCATATTCGAGAACTTGGCTTATTTGGGAATCTACAAGAAGCTCAATGTGGACGAAATAATGTGCGTGTGGGGATATGATAGATGATAAAATGAGAGAGGTAGGATAGAGACAGGTAATGACAGACTTTTCCTGTAAGGAGTTGTACTTTATCCCAAGGATGCTGTAACGAGGACAGAGATTTGGGTTAGATTTTCATTTTATCAAGATCACTCTGACACTAGAATGGAGAAGGGATGATGCAGACAGAAACTAGAGACAGACAGCAGAGTCAGGAGTGAAGCAACATATTCCAAGACAGAGGGAAGAGACATGCCCCCAGTGCCTGTTACTTTACCCGGCCAAGGAGGTAAACAAGTTTCCCTTTTGCATGAAATCTCAAAGAACTAGAAAGAAAGTGAACTCTTTCTCCTGTTTGCTGCACACCCCCTCTCTACTGCTACACTGTTGTTCTGGTTAGTAGCACATATATTTTCATATTATGACAAAAAATATCAAGGAAGAAGTTTACCAACTTCGCTGGTTTCAGGTCAGAATCTACATCTCTCTAGGTCAAGAGAGGAGATAGGAGCTCTCCATGGTACTCCCGTGATCCACAGGGGGGAGGTTGCCTTGCTGAGCAGTGCAGTCTTTGTATCAGTGTACCTCTGATAGAATGACAGTTTCTACAGAACATTCAGAAGTAACTTTCTAATTCCTTTCTGTTTTTAAGAAAGGTGTTAGTGGAAGGGAAGAGATTCCCTAAAATCCTATTCATGGAAGAAAGGAGCTGCAGAACTATAAAAGAAATATTAAGATTGACCTGTTGGTGTGAGGCAGATGATGTAAACTATGAAATAAAAAGAATAAGTCTTTTTTTGTATTAGGTGATAAATTAGAATCTTCCTATTCCACCTTTAATTATAACTTCTCTTAGCAGGCTTTATTTCTGAAGTTTAATGACTTGTTTCTAGAAATGTAAGGTGCCCCTCTGCCCAGATGGTGAACAAGTGGTCAGGGGATCCAGGATCCATTGGATCTGGGTGCTAAGTGCTGGCTATTTTGAGAAAGTCAATCAATGTATTGGATTCAGATGCCTTGAAAATCTCAAGATTCTTTAAAAGTATTTTAGAACAGAGTTAGAATTAGCCAAACACCTTTAGTAGGTAAAAGAAATTTTAATACCACAATTGTCTTTACTATGATGAATATTGTCCTCCACCTCATTTTCTCCCAAACTAAAGATTGTATCAAATTCTCCATTGTATTTTATGTTATAAAATATAGTATTTGACCTACTATAAGTTCTTCAAAATGATTTCTATTATGGAAAATAATAAGAGAGACAGACATTACAGTGAACTTACCATTATTGTTCTTGTGTCCTTTTCCTCCACATTATACAAGAGAGGCATACAAAACAACTGTGTCAGTGTGGCACACTACCGTAATGCATCTTGTTTCTGGACTCCTCATAAACTGTACACTCAACCTAAGTGAGAGGAGGAAACCTGATTATTGTCCTTTCCAGCAGAATTGCTGATGACCTTTATTGAGAGTCTCTTTGATGATGGCATACACTAAGGACTTGGCAGGTTGTATCTCCATTGTGACTACAACCTTACCTGATAGATATTGTTATCTCTGTTTCATAGGTGACTTTATAGGTCTTGCGTATGTTCTCTCATTTAATCCTCACACCATATGATGCGGTTGAAATGTATATCTCCATTATGCAGATGGGGACACTGAGGTTTAGAGTTTATATCACCAGCCCAAGGTCACATTACTAGTAAGTGATTAAACTGGATTTTAAAGTCCATGACCTTTTGCCTATTATGCCATATGGTGTGAGCCTGGATTTACTTATTTCCAAAGCAGAAAGAGTACATGGATGACCAGAGAGTATCTGAGAGTATCAGAGAGTATGTCCTCCATGCTGACTTTATGGTAGATGGTTTTCATATCACCACCATTTTGAAAAACTCTGGATAAAATTTGCACAGTGTTAGAGCAATGTATTTTAAATTACTTCTTTTTTTTTTTTGTTGAGACTGACCTTTGAAACTCCTTCTCCTCTTTTAAAGTATATTCCACTGCCCCAGCAGACCCCTACATCAGTGCCTAGAAAACAAGGAAAAGCAGATAGACTCCTCAGTTTATATTTTCTAAAGAATCATTGACTTATGAGGGATTGTGTATCACTTTGAAAAGAGTTATTTGACCTTTGTGACCCAGGTATCCCCTGAAAATAGGGTGGGCTGAGGAAGAAGACTTCATGCTACCAGCCATCCTCTCACTCTTACAAATACCCTACCTGCAGCAAGTATCAACTCCCACCTCTCTACTGTCATGGGAGTGTGCTGTGGGTAAATCAATTTACTCTTAAGCTGTAACTATTCCTTTTAGATCATTGACCATCAAGAGTAGTGCTGTGCTAGAGCTGGCACTGGCACAGGAATTTCTAGGAATTTTATAAGCCAGTTTACATGATGTAACATGTTGTAACTTGAAATTGACTATGAGTGGAGTACTAATAAAACCAACACATGTTACAAATCAGTTTTATTTTCCTTTTCCTGGGATACTGGTTGTTAAACATTTACTAGTGATATATCACCAATAAAAGGCATTGGAGATAAAGACACCATGAAGCCATCTCAGTCAACCAATTCCCATCCGTGGCCATAACCAATTTTACATCCAATGTATTATGAGAGGGTTGAAGTGGCTGAAGAGAATAAGGGTGTTAGTGAAACTGTTGCAAATGTTAAATTTTATTGTTTGTCTTTTTCACTGATGACTCTAGTCATATGGCCTTTTAAAAACCTCCGTTTGAGAAGAGGAAGCCATAAACATCTGAACATGCTTGAGAAGAGTAGTTTTGATGCCTTCCTTATCTTTGGGAAGGCGTAGGTCCTGACTTCACGACAAAAAGCACGATCTTGGGAATAAAACCACCCTTAGGCCTCTCTGCCAATGAAATTTTATAATAAGATTTGGGACCCTATTCTCTGGCATTGCCTTATTTTCTATAAAATGGGACCTAGCGTATTCACGTCTCAGTGGATGCACTTGACATTTTTAAGGGATTGTTGCTTTCTTCTTTTAAAGCTAAATATAAGTGAATTTGGCTTCCTCCAGTTAAAATGAATAGATCTTATGTTGTCTGTAAATGACTCTCTTCAGAAAAGCCAAGGGGACTCAGCACTGTAAATTTAGAAATACTCTGAAAGCTATGGAAGTAGCTTTGCTGAAGGGTCCAAGACATATATTCAGCTAAGTAAATAGGCTATCCTTATTATCAGGAATGCCCTCTGTATTACTTAGGGTTCTCCAGAGAGCTATCCTATCTATGCTATATAGGATATATACATCTTATCTTTATATATATAGGAATTTATATATGTATAGATAGGAATTGGCTCACATGATCATGAAGGCCAAGAAACTCCACAGTCCACTGTCTGTA
This sequence comes from Macaca nemestrina, assembly GCF_043159975.1. Lineage (NCBI taxonomy): Eukaryota > Metazoa > Chordata > Mammalia > Primates > Cercopithecidae > Macaca > Macaca nemestrina. The sequence goes on along the minus strand of NC_092131.1, from coordinate 28,873,766 downwards.
TGCTAGAGAACAAAACGGTTGGATTCTGGGAATGGAGGTGACAGGGGCAGAAGTGGCATGATAGAGTAAGTTCTGCTCTGATTTGAAAAGCCCAAAAGCTGGGAGCACCAGTGTCCAATTCTCACCTCAAGCAAAGAAAGTGAATTTCCCCTTCCTCTGCCTTTTTCTTCTATTCATAATAGGACCACAACAGATTGGATGATGCCCACTCACATTGGGGACCATCTGCTTTATCTCTTTACCAGTTAAAATGCTAATCTCATTTGTAAATGCCCTCAAAGACATACCTGGAAACAATATTTCATTATTATTATATATAATGACCAGGTATCTGGGCATCCCTTAGCTCAGTCAATTCGACACATAAAATTAGGCATCACATTCTCCTGAAGCCTCTCAATTCTTTAATTTTTATATTTTAGCAGTAGAGACTATAGATTGCTCAGGTAGGCAGTAAGAGTCTTTCATAATTCATTTGCATTTTCAAAAATTTCCCTTTAGGGTTTCTATAGACTTATTTATATGAGACTTATATAAATACACACACATACACATATATCTACGTATATTCATCTTTTCTGTGCCTTTTTCCTTCCACCCAACTACTGTTCACTCATTTTTTCCCTATAAAAAAATGTAAATTAAAAAATGTGAAAGTAGAAAGATTAGGCACTTACCAGGGGTAGAAAATTAAGTCGAAGGTGGAAGATCTCTTTAGACAGTTCATAGCTTGTATTAGTCTGTTCTCATGTTGCTAATAAAGATATACCCAAGACTGAGTAATTTATAAAGAAAAAGCACCTTAAAGGACTCAGTTCCATGTGGCTGGGCAGGCCTCACAATCATGGTGGAAGGCAAAAGATGAGCAAACTCACATCTTATGTGGCAGCAGGCAAGAAAGAATTTGTGTAGGGGAACTCCCCTTTATAAACCCATCAGATCTCATGAGACTTATTCACTATCATGAGAACAGCATGGGAAAAACCCACCCCCATGATTCAGTTACGTCCTGCCGGGTCCCTCCCACAACACATGGGAATTATGGGAGCTACAATTCAAGATGAGGTTTGGGTGGGGACACAGCCAACCATATCACCAACTCTCATAATGCTTCTTCCCATGGAAGCTGTGGTTTGTTGGGACAGGCAAACCCGTTGGTTAATACAGAGTTCTACTATGATAATTTCACATTTAGGTTACACCCATAGAGTCTAAGCCCTTTGACTTAAGCCCTTCACTCCTTGCGGTTAAAGTTAGTGAAGGTTGATAGATCAGCCTTACCTCATCCTCACTCCTGGGTCACCAGCCTCGGCCCTCTAAAGGAATGCACATTGGGAAGACAAACTTGATATGGTCTTCAAGTCTGTCACTTCTCCTTTTCCCCCTTACCCCCTACCCCCTGCACCCTACATTTCTCCATCCACTTCTTGTCTGGTTAGAACTAGCTGGTGCTGCTTTAGTGCTATTTATGAATTTCAAATTGGGATGTTTGAAACATAGGTTTGGTTAAGTCTTACTTGGGCAATAACAGGGAAAGTGCATTCTGATACTAGTGTTGTGAGCTTTAGGAAGAGAGTCTATTTCAAGGACCTACAAACAACAAAAGATACTCTATCAACTTTTGATTTTCTAGGCCATGAAGAGGAATTGACTAAATCAGTGCACACGTGCTGCAAGGGTGGATTCTTGAGCAGTGACAAGCATAAAATGGTTGTATCAGACAATTCTTAATGAGAGAAACAATCCCACATTCAAGAAAAAAGATAGGAAATTTGTGGCAGCCATCAGAATTATCTGAGAAACAAAATGATAAGGGAATGAGATGCAGTTTCATGTTTTCCAGTGAACTAAAAGCAGAGTTGGAAATTAGAAACGAAAGTATTACCACCATTGACATCTTATTTAGTCTTTCCAGACACATTTCTGTTGTCTTGTCATTTTCTCTAGTATACAAAGAAAGTCACCATCTTTTTTCATAGGGATATGTGACTGGGTCAGTGAGAGTTAATCACATATCAAGAGCAAAAGTAATTTATACCATTCCTATGCAGGAACTTCCTAAGGCCTTTCAATGTTTAAGATATTAATAATTAATAATGACAATGCTAAAAAAGACTTCGTAAATATGTAATTATATAGATTTGTGCTATCTTAGAATGTCTGGAATTTTATGTTGATTTGGAAGAGTGTTTTAAGAAAAATTATAATTGTTAAGTCCCTAGGATTGTCTGTTATGCTTATAAACATATTTATTTGATACAGATTTCTGTCCATAAAATTGGACAAAACTAGATCTTCCTGTTTAGTTTTAATTGAATTGAAATGGCATTTGAAAGTTTTCCTTGTAAAAAGCGAAAACATAAACAAATCCTTACATCAAGATGTCACCTTTTCCCAGTTGTAGGTTAGAAATACCTTAAGTTACTTTTATTAATCCAATGACACCACACGTGCACATACCCCACTCTGGCTTACCCACATCCATGAGAGTTTTGGTGAGTGGGCTGCACAATTAGCAAGCTTGGGTTTGAGACCTTACCCTCTCACTTGCCACCTATGGATTTTGGGGAAAATTGTGTCACTTTTCTGTGCCTCAGTTTACTTTTCTGAAATCTTTGCCTTTTGGTTCAATCAACAGTTTAAAAATTATTTAAATTTGAAATTATGGAGATCTCCTATGAGAAAATAATTTCTGTTTCTCTGATGCTTTACTACTTTAATTATATTTGCTTTACCATGTGCTTATGAAGATTAATTGAATCAATATCTTAAAAACATTTAGTATAGTGTCTTGTTCATAATAAGCACTAGGTAAGCTGTGTCCATTGTTATATCCTCTATCCTCTTTCTGATTTGCACGAGATTATTTGATATCAATATATGTGTGGTGGGAAGCACTGTTGAAGCTTTTGTTTTTTCCCCCCAAGACATGTTTTTTCCAATTTTTTTTGACACACTGCTGTGTGAAATGCATACATTAAATACACTGACATAAAATAGACTCTGTTTAGGAAAGGATATACTTAAATAGGTTGAAGTAAGAATAGGAGCTTATAAAATGATCATCTAGAAATTGTTCTAGAGTCTAGCCCAGACTGTTATTCATTCAATAGTTATTACATACTGTACCTGGGCTTGGAAATACCAAAGAGTTCTTGTCAACATCTGGTGAGACTGAAATCAAGGGACACATGGCCAATTAAATACCACCACCCCACCCATCCTAAGAAAAAAATATAAACAAAAACAGTTTCAAGTAAGAGATTACTTATGTGAGCTCTTATTGGTAAATTCTAGGGATAAATTGCTATAAGAACCATTTTGCTTTAAATTCTAAATGGATGGCTTAATTTCTTTCTTTATTTTTTCTTTGTTATTTAGTTCTTTCTTTTATTCAATAATGTTTTGCATATTTTGAATAGAGCCCTCATGCTATACCAAATACAATATCAGAAATTAGAGATGTAAAGGCGACCAAGGTAGACAAGGTTTTTGCCCTTGAGAGGCTTACGGTTCACTAGGATTTGAAAGACAGTGAGGAACTTAATAGTACTGACAAAAACCAGACACATTGACCAGTGGAACAGGATAGAGACCCCCAAAATAAACCCATGCATTATGGTTAACTGGTTTTTTTTAAACAAAGGTGCCGCAAGTATACAATGGAGAAAGGATACAATAAATGGTATTGGACAAAATGGATATTTACATGCAGAAAAATAAAATTGGACCACTTTTTATACCATATACAAAAATCATCTCAAAATATATTAAAGATTCAAATGTTAGACCTGAAACTATAAAACTACTAGAAGAAAACATACAGGAAGTGCTCCATTACATTATTTCTGGGCAAGGATTTCTTGGATGTGACTTCAAAACATAGGCAACATAAACGAGATTGCATGAAACTAGAAAGCTTCTGCACATCAAGAAAACAATTAATAGAGTGAAGAAATAACCCATAGATTGAGAGAAAATATTTGTAAAGTATATATCTGATAAGGTGCTGTTATCTAAAATGTATGAGATGCAAACAACTCAATAAGAAAACAAATACCCCAATCAAAAGATGAACAAAGAATCTAACTAGACACTTAAAAGAAGACATGCAAATGGCCAACAGATATATGAAAAAATGCTCAACGTCACTCATCTTTGGGAAAATGCAAATTAAAACCACAATGAGATATCACCTCACACCTGTTAGAATAGCTATTATCAAAAAGACAAAAAAGAAAAAAAAGTATTGGCAAAGGTGTGGGGAACAAGGAACACTGTGCATTGTTGGTGGGAATGTAAATTAACATAACCATTATGGAAAACAGAATGGAGGTTCCTCAGAAAACTAAAAATAGAATTACCATATGATTCAGCAATCCTGCTTCTGGGTTTCAATCCAAAAGAATTGAAGGCAGTACACCAAAGAGATATCTGCACTCCCATGTTCATTGCAGCATTATTCACAATATCTAAGAATTAGAAGGAACCTGGGTGTTCATTCTCAGATGAATGGATAAAGAAGACATGGTATATGTACACGATGCAATGCCTTTGCTCATTTTTTGATTGGGGTATTTGTTTTCTTATTATGAGTTGTTTGAATTTCTTATATATTTTAGACAATAGCCCCTTAACAGATTGTTTTATTAGGTCTTAAAAAAAAGTGGGAAAGCCAGGTGCGGTGGCTCCTGCCTGAATCCCAGAACTTTGGGAGGCCGAGGCGGGTGGATCACGAGGTCAAGAGATTGAGACCATCCTGGCCAAGATGATGAAACCCCATCTTTACTAAAAATACAAAACTTAGCCAGGCATGGTGGCGTGTGCCTGTAGTCCCAGCTACTGGGGAGGCTGAGGCAGTAAAATTGCTTGAACCCAGGTGACAGAGGTTGCAGTGAGCCGAGATTGTGCCACTGCACTCCAACCTGATGACAGAGCAAGACTCCATCTAAAAAAAAACAAAAAACAAACAAAAAAAAAGAGTGGGAAATTCTCTCTCATTTGCAACAACATGGATGAACTTGGAAGATATTATGCCAAGTGAAATAAGCCAGACACAAAAAGACGGATACCACATGATCTCACTTATATGTGGAATCTAAGAAATTTGAACTCATAGAAGTAGAGAATAGAATAGTGGCTATAAGAGGCTGGGGGAGGGGATGGATGGGAAAATAAGAGATGTTGATCCATGGGTACAAAGTTTCAATTAGAAAAGAGGAATAGGCTCTGGCAGTCTATTGCATAGAATGGTGACTACAACAAATAATAATATATTTTAAATTTCAAAATTGTTAGAAGAATAAATGTTAAATGTTTTCACCACAAAAAAGTGCTAAGATTGTGAGGTGATTGATCTGTTAATTAGCTTGATTTAACCATTCTGTGTGTAAACATATATTAAAATGTAACATTGTATCCCTTAAATATAAACAACTATTATCTTTCGATTAAAAAGAAGTTAATTTAATTACAGGCCACGTAATTGTTATGAGTTAAGTAAATAGGGAAACGTGATGAAGAGTAAATGTCCTGCTAATGGGGGCTTCCTTCAGTAGGATAGTTTGGAGAAAGCTCATTTTGAGCTGAAACTTGAAGAATAAAAATGAAATTTGAATCTGGAGAAAACACAATTAAGGCCATGGGTCCAGCAAGAAGAACAAAGGAACTTGAAGGTAGGGGTGGGCATGAAGTGTTAAGGCAGTGGTCTAGGAATATGAGCAGACATCTGAACCACCCACAGGGCTTTTTACAATGCAGATTTCTCAATTCTGCCCCCAGCCAGTAGGTCTGGGTACAGCCTTAAAGTGTGTTTTTCTCATAAGCTTCCAGGAGATACAGTTGCTGCTGGTTTAGGAGCAACACTCTGGGAATCATTGTGTTAGGAATTAAAAGCAGGAGAGGGCTGTAGTACTATGAGCTAGGGACATATAGTAAGAAATAAGACTGGAGAAGGAGGCAGGGGCTCTTAGGAGCTCAGTCGAAAAGAAGTTCAAGGTTTGTTCCAGGTTGATGAGAAGTTGAAAGTTCTGTTAAGTCCTTAGTGACAATACTGTTGTTCTTGAATGCTTACAATGTAGTCAGTCTTCCAGTACTATCTGATTCTACATGGCCTTTGCCCCTTAATGCAAGTGAAGCAAATTCAGTGGAATTAATAAATAACCTATAATCCCCGCCCTGTATTTGGTACCTGATGAACTTTTGACAAACGGAAAAGATTGCTCACTTTGCAGACTGGAGACATGCTCCTACATTCAGGTTTTGGAATCATGGTACAGCAAATCAAGGGTGGTTACAATTCAGGTCACCCCAACATTTACTGATACACCGTTTCTGCACCTGCACAATAGACTTAGTGCCACAAGGACCTAACCAGAGAATATTACCTGATTTCTAATAGCAAGCAGCTTTCAAACTTTTGATGATAAAATAGTAAAAACATAAAGCAATTAGAGGATCATATGAGGAGAAGACAGTGCAATGTGTAATAAAGTGCTAAACTGAATATTATATACAAAAATTAATGATGCAGATAAAAATTGCTATGGCCACACAAAAGTGGGAGAATTATTGTTTGAAGTTATTGACTAATGTTTCATTTGAAGAAGGCATTCAGGCTGGTCCTTAGAAAATGGTTAAAATTTGGCAGTTAGAGGGAAGGCAAAAGACATGGAAAAGGCTTCATCTTTAGATTCAATCAACATTCAAAGAATTATTGTGTTTTCCCAGAGTTTTTGCTGTTCTACTGCCATTGACAGTAAAACCTTCCATGTGTTTCTGATTATTGAGTACAATTGAATTACTAGCCAATTGTATGGTGAGAGTTGTTTGGCCAGGGAGCCCCTGTGGACTTCTCAGAAGCTTTTATCCTTTGAAAGAAGCTGTCCTGATTTACCATTGTTAATGAAACTTGTATAACACAATGCTCAAGTTTAAGACCCACTGAGAACATGACCACGTACCTCCTTTCATCTCTACATGGGGCAACCACATGGCCAATAGGAGCTGCAGAAACCCAGCAGCAGTGCGGTAACCCCAGCGTTAGTAATTGTTTTGAACTTTCTTATGTCATGTCCTCATAGCATTGTATTATGAGTGATGGCCTGCTCTGCTTCCACCCTTCATGAATAAATGCAAAACGCCTTGCCACCCAGAAGACGAACCCTTTGTAGTCGTGCATCTCTTTTGAACATGCATCTTTAGGACCCTGTGTTCTTTCATTTCAATATTCTTGCTTTTGTGAGGCTTAGGTTAGAAACTGTGAAATATGCTGTTATTGCAATGGTTTTATGTTTTTCTCTGTGATGTGCTTTTATGCATTAGTTCCTGACATATATTTGGTGAGACATGTATTTGGTGAGTCAATCTCCTTTGCTGAGATTCTCTGGGAAATTCATGGAGTTATCCTGAATATTAAGATATTTCCTGTGAGTCCAGATACTCCTAAAGGTATAGATTTATCTTTAATCCCAAAGTTAAGGCAGACTATATCAGAAAAGAGAGAGAATGTTTGGAGAGAAGTGCCAGTCTGACCAAAAGAGAGAGTTTAATGGCAATCTGTAAGAGACAGATCATCAAAAAAATTTTAATGCCCCCCTCATATCAGTGAAAGATTTTGAGAATACCTTCAAAATAAGTAAACTTATTTATAAGTTATATACATGTACTATTATTCTTATATATTAACATATGAAAGACACACAGAAATAGAAATAATTTAGAATTAAAAGAAACACAATTTCTAATATTTTCTTTCTATAGCACAAATGATTCTCTTTTGCATGCTCCAGCGCACGCACACTCCATTTAAGAGAATTTGTTTTTAACCAGGAGCAGTGGTTCAATCCTGTAATCCCAGGACTTTGGGAGACTGAGGCAGGCAGATCACGAGGTCAGGAGATTGAGACCATCCTGGCCAACATGGTGAAACCCTGTCTCTACTAAAAATAAAAAAAATTAGCTGAGTGTAGTGGTGTATGCCTGTAATCCCAGCTACTCGGGAGGCTGAGGCAGGAGAATAGCTTGAAGCCAGGAGGCGGAGATTGCAATGAGCCGAGATGGTGCCACTGCACTCCAGCCTGGCGACAGAGTGAGAGTGTCTTGACAACAACAACAAAAGAATCCATTTTTAGAATACCTGGAGCAGCAGTGTGCTGTAGTGTAATGGCTCTCAAACTTCAGACTGCATTCGAATGTTCCAGAAGCTTATAAAAACAGATGTATGCCTCCCTGCAAAAGTTTCTAATTCAGTGGGTCTGGGGTGAGCTCCAAGTGTTTGCATTCCTGACACATTCCCAGTTGGTGGTCATCTGAGAACTACACGTTGAGAATCACTGGTATAGTTGACAGCATGGGTTTTAGAGTTAGTTTACCTAAGTTGGACATCAGCATCCTTCAATTAATATGTGACCTTGAGTAAATTACCGTGCCTTCCTGAGCTCAGTTTTTAAAAATCTGTAAATTGGAGGTAATCATAATTACTTAACTCTTAGAGTACCTAGAAAGCTCAGTGAGATAATGTAAATACATTGTTTAGTACCCAGTACTCCCCTCCTACAAAACATCAACACATGCTGGCTGCTAAATCCTCCTTCTTCTCCTTCTCTTCATCATTATCAATATCATTAAACATCTTTTTTATGTCACAAGGTAGACATAGGGACTTTTGGTTTCAGGATTAAAAAAACACTGTGCCTTAATTTACAAGAATCATGGGAATGAATTTTTTTTTCTGTGTTAGCATTCTACATTAAAAAGACTATAATCCAAATGAGGTATCTTTCTAGTTGAAAGGTAGAGATGAAGCTATTTTGCAAAGTCAACCCAAAGGAGAACAGTGTGTTCAGCCTTCTCCCTTCTGTGTGTAACTGTTGATAGTTTGTGGCTAAGTGTGTATTTCCGTCATCTTTTGTATATACTGAGTTTTTGTTGCATGAGACTGAGTTGACAATTTTGGTGCTGTGTCTTCAAATGTTTGGGGGCATGAGAATGGTAAATTCAGGTGATTTCTTTGAATCTAATTTTTAACATTTCTTCTGTCTCTCCTTTTTCTTTTTTCCCCCTCTTCTTGTGCATCACTAGGACCCAGTACCACCTGCCAGGAAGATTCATGTGCCAACCAGGGGGTCTGCATGCAACAATGGGAGGGCTTCACCTGTGATTGTTCTATGACCTCATATTCCGGAAACCAGTGCAATGATCGTAAGTACAACAGCCTTTCATACTGGAACTTTGTCAAGGTGTTCGGAGATTTGGAGAATCTTAAGGGACAATGCATAAAAGAATGATTCTTCTGAAAGATTCATAAGTAATTCTCTCCTCCAGGAACTTGGGAAATAAATGACTAGTGTTCTTATGAGACGAGTGAAGAGATGTGTCTTGCTTAACAACACTAAATGTTCTCCCACTTGCTTACTCCCTGTGTTTTTTTCTTTAGATTAGAATAGCGACTGACAAACAATAACCACAGCAGCAAAACCAATTCAGGCAATATTTTTGTTGTAAGGGCTTCAGGTCTTCATGAATTAAATCACCTTATCTTATTGAATTTAACTCCAAATTGGTAATAATTTTGAGACTCTCCCCTTTTGCATTGCCTAGAATGTTGAGGTTATTTAAAGGGTATAGCTGTTTTCTCAAAAGGTTTGAGTTATCTGAATTTCTTAGGCCTTCCAAATGACAAAGATATTCAAGAGTTTACTTTTTACAATTAGCAAAGTTTAAAGCATTCTTGGGTATCTTTCAGGTATAGGGCAGAAATTCTCTCTGACTAAATTTATTAGTATCTGGTTTATATACTCATAGCTATTCTGCATGTTTGTGTGTGTATATATATGTGTGTGTATATACATGTATGTATGTATTTTCTATTTTGTGAGTGTGTGTGTGTGTATATATATATGTATATATAGTATATTTGGTTTTTATTGGAAGAGAGTCTTGTGATTGTTAATTGTGTCCACTAGTGCTGCTTCTGGTTCTTGGGTTTAGTTCTGACTTCATGAAGGTGCTTCTAGCACTGGAAAGACGCTTCAATGCGGTGGGCATCTATAACCTGTGTCTCCGCTTCTTTCTCATGTTGTTTTCTTGATGTGGCCATAGTAAAGGTGAGCATACACTTGAAATTTCTGAATGACTACGTCTAAGTGATTTGTTGAAAATCCCTGACTTAGTGGGTCCTACTAACCTTCTGACTTTCTAAATGCAGCCTTGGTTTTATAATCCAGACTCATTTGACCTCTTGGTTTTAGAAAAATGATGTATGACATTATCTGAAAAAATAGTAAAGTCACATTATGGCGTGGCCACATGGGAACAGACACCAGTTATAATGCTATGCCCCCCAGATCTATGTGGTTTTCTTGATTCTTTATTTCTCAGTTTATTATCCGTGTGCAGCTGTCTGTTGTTGTTCTTTTTCCCATTTTTCTTAGTAGTTTTGGTCCCATATGCTCTTTCATTCTCTTGAGGTACACTGAGGAGAAACAAGTGGAGAAGTTGGCAATATAGAGAGAAAATTATGTAATACACATTCATCTAATTACATAAGCATATGCCTCTGTATCTGTCATGCGAAGGATACAATGTCTGGAGAAAGTTTTGGCATAAGATTGCTCTTACCAAGTATTTTGGTATTATTGAAAGTCACGTTGCCATACTTATGATGTGGAAATACTGTTTCACTCTGAAACAGGTAGTTATAAACCTGAGGAATTATATGACATGGTCTTTCTTTTTCCTCCAATTTGTCTGTATAGCACTCACTAGGAAGGCTTTTTTTCTCTAAATGGTGGCATAATGCTTCTTTATTCTCACAAGTTTATTTCTTGTCACACATACATCCCACTCTGGGTTGAAAATGGTCATGAAGAGACTCTCCACACAGAACAGGTATAAAGGTAAGTTATCCTAACATGGTGAACTTGCACAATCTTCAGAAGGTAGGTGTGTCTTTTTCTATCTTTGACAAGTTCCTGTCTGTCACCCAATACCAGGCATTATTTTCTGGTAAAACACAGGAAGGATTCTTTCTAGCATTCTGTGACTGTTTCTGGTTTTATCAAGAGCAGATTATGTCTCAGTCTGGGATGTGGAATATTACATTGTCCCACTTGGGGAATTTGTTGGGATATAATGAAGCACTAGAACTTACATTGGGAAAATGTCAGCTTTCCTTTGTGGCAACAGTTTATCATAGTTCAGAAATATTTCTAGTAAATCTAGGTTTAGGGCAATACATTTTGAATTTTGTTCTTTAACAATGCAGCTAAATCTTTTCATTGTAGCAGACTTGGGAACCTGCATCTCTAACAGGAGCTACTTGCCTAGTCCCCCACCTGGAGATTGGACCACGGCTTCTGTGACTGGATAGATATATGCAAATGATGAAGTACACATCTTTTTTTTTTTTTTTTTGAGATGGAGTCTTACTCTGCTGTTGCCTCTCTGCTGTTGCCCGGGCTGGAGTGCAGTGTCGCAATCTCGGCTCACTGCAACCTCCACCGCCCAGGTTCAAGCGATTCTCCCATCTCAGCCTCCCAAGTAGCTGAGATTACAGGTGCCCACCACTATGCTCTGCTAATTTTTTTTGGTATTTTTTAGTAGAGACGGGGTTTCACCATGTTGGCCAGGCTGGTCTTGAACTACTGACCTCGTGATCTGCCCTCCTTGGCCTCTCAAAGTGCTGGAATTACAGGGAAGTACACATCTTAATTGTGGAGTGTGATAAATATATAAAGTTAAGACATAAAGGATGTGACTGTGAAGTTTGAATATAAGCTTTTAATGAAATCCAACCAAATATAGCAGAATGGTAGATTGCTTAAAATGATTACATTGGACGTTTCTGTTTCCAATAATTGGTATTCAAGGTATCTGGAAGACCTTCTCTTTTGGAACTAGCATCAAAGCCAGTTTGTTCTACCTAGAATAAGCAGTCTCACTATATCATAGGCCATTATTTTCTATATCAGTCTTGACCCTTAGAATTATAATTGGCTATTTCATCTCACAAACATCTTCAAAATGAAGTTCCCTGTATGATATTCTATGTGCTTACCTTTGTTGATAAATTTTTGGTGGTGTATCCTGTATCAGGATTCAAGTATCAACCTTCACTGTCACCAGCAGACTTGAATAGGCTCATGCTTATCATCAGCAAAGAGCAGTGGGGGAAATTGCAAAGAAAGAAGATATAAGTTCATGGAGGAGGAAGAATAATGACGAGAAGGAATATAAAGAAAATCAGAAAATGGGTCACATATGGAAGAGCACAGAGGTCATTAACAATTGCTTTGGTAACATGCCTGCCACAAGTGGCCTGCCTTTGACCTAAATAACAGAAATGGGTCACGGCATTAAAAGTCGAGTGCCATCAAGGAAACCTGTCCTTTACCTAATTAATTCCTGCAAAGAGAATATTCTATAGAATGTTGCATATAGCTCAAATAAATTGTATTCATTTAAATGCTATCATAGGACCATGCAAATAGGTTAGAGATCAAATTTAATTGCAAAAAGCATTTTGTGGGGAAAAAGAAAGGTTATGGATATCTCATTTTCCAGGAGCTGTTTCTCAGGGCAACAGATTGATCCTCAATTAATGAACATGAAAACACTTCAGTTTATTACTGTGTATCCAAAAACTGAAACTTACTCAACAGGGAAATAGCTAGGTCTTATATTTTCCAAAAAAAGGTACTTATTTCATCATGTGTAAAAACATTAATCATATCTAGGCATGACTTGTAAGGCTCTAAAAATGTCTACATTTTAGGGTGTTGCTTTTTCGTAGCATTGGTTCTTTTATGACCTTTGTGTTTTTCTTGCCTATTTACCAAATACGTTTGCCTGACAATTTTAATGTGCTGTTACATAGATGTTGCCTCTGTGAGTAGAGTGTACATTTTAAAACTTAGTCTCATTTAGTGTGAGTAGGCCAAGCCTGGATGTTTTCCACTGTATTTCTTTATTCTTTGTGTGACCCTGGTGTGTTGATGGAGGCAGTGGGGTGAATTTCAGTTTCACTCTTATAAACATAGCTGTGCAAAGCTGATATTCTTTAGAGCTGATTGTCTTGTATAAGCGTGATTCCCTTGTATGGGGTTAGGAAACAAAAATCCTCTGTTTGGAAACCCAAGTGTAATTGATTTGCTAATTTTCTTACGTAGTTTTAGATATGACCTTCCACAGTGTTACGTAATGGTAAAGTCATGGGGAGTTTCTTTGGGGTTGACTTTTAGGGCTGTTTTGATTCTACAATCTAATCATCCCAGAAGAAATTTTGAGTTAATGTAGAAATCAGTATGATCTGTGGAAGAACACGTAAGTAACATTTTCCAAGATCATCTTCAGTTCTTGTGAAACATTTAAAATTGAGGGAGTTGGCTATTCAGAGGGTGAGCACCACCTAAAAATCAACTTAATAAAAGCTGTCTTGGACTACATTTTAAGAACAACAGAGGAAATGGAACCTTACCAAGGTTCTTATAGGAATATTCTTTTTTGATATTGGGTTCTTATTAGTATTTTAAATCAGGACTGAGAACCTGGGAAATTCTAGCATGTTGTAGCCATGGCAGCACCAGGCAAATCCAGAATCTCCTTCCCATATTTTGTGGTAATATCACTGTCATTGTCAGCCTGCCGTTGAGTTTTTCTTTCCTTCATAACATCGAAAAATGTTGTGTAGAATAGAACCCTCCTGAATGCACCCACACATGTACAAAAGGGTTGTCATTTTTATGGACTTTGTGAAAATAGCAGTTTTAAACTTTTCATACCTATCCTTAACAGCATTGTTGCCTTTTACCATGTACATGACAACTGTTTTGAGTGTCATGTAATTTGGGGGTCTCGTTATTGCTTCTTGTGCCCTGTAGAAGCACATATAGGACAGTCTTCAGCACATGAGTCCTTAACACACCTGAGTTTAGGAAGTGGGTGCTCATCATGGCTTTGTGGGGTGAAGTAAAGGGAATGAACATGGGTCCTCAGCCCACTCTTAGGAGCCGGCCACCCTGTGCTACATTGCTAGTCACACATTGCAGACTGCCTGTTGGAGAAATTGCTAGGTTCACACTGGCATGTGATAATAGATGTTCTTTGCTTGCAACAAATCAATAGCAAGCAGCTGTGGATCGTGCCGATAGTGGAGTGTAAAGCGCCTTTTTCAGACAGTTTTCTACAGGAGAGGCTGTTAAGCTGCACTGTTGGCTATTGATTGGCCTTTTGCTTTTTATTTATTGTGTGGGTTTATTTTTTAATGTAGGTTGGTGTATTGATTAAATCTGTTAAAAACACATTTCCCATTCAAGCTTCAGAAACAATCAGCAATGTATGCATTACTTAGTGTGCAAAGAAGGGGACAGACATGTGTTTACTAATTCTGTCTCTTGGGTCCGTATAGGTACACAGACATGATGTTAAGAACTTGTGTTGTTATGAACCTCTGTTGTTCCAGACCTATTGGTAGAGCATTAATTCTTAAGGAGATCAGAGTATAGTACATCCATGTTTTTTGGTTATGTGTTCATTCCCCGCCTTTGTTTTCAGACTCTGCCTGCTCAGCGAATAGGCCATGTGTGAGAAGCTCACTTGTAAAACATTATTGTTTGTTGCTCAGAATGCACTTTATCATTTATTGATGGATTCACTCACCAAACATTTCTTATTTGCAGATATCATCATGAATAAGAGAGTTTTGTTTGTTCTCAAATACCTTCTAGTCTAATGGGGAAAGATGCATACGAAGATGCTTCAGTAGAAAAGTGAACGGTGTATAGTAAGGAGTCATAAGGTGGAGTAATGGCAACTACCCCAGGGTTGAGACTCTATGAAGAGCAGCTGCTTTTAGGACAGTTTTCAAATTGAAAGTGAGCCTTGAAAAAAAAATTTTTTTTTTGAGACAGTCTCTCTCTGTTGCCCAGGCTGGAGTGCAGTGGTGCACTCTCGGCTCACTGCAACCTCCGCCTCTTGGGTTCAAGTGATTCTCTTGCCTCAGTCTCCTGAGTAGCTGGGATGACAGGTGTGCACCACCCACCACGTCCAGCTAATTTTTGTATATTTAGTAGAGACGGGGTTTCATCTTGTTAGCCAGGCTGGTCTCGAACTCCTGACCTCCTGATCTGCCTGCCTCAGCCTCCCAAAGTGCTGGGATTACAGGCGTGAGCCACTGCACCTGGCCGCCTTAAAAAATTTGTAAGTATGTTCAAAGCAAACATGACATGGAAGAGGGCTGCAAAGGAAAGGTAGCGTCCAGCAGGCAAGCAGGGAGAAATATGCTGCAGCCACTGTTAACATTATGTTGAAATCATTGCTGGGTCCTAAATGTAGGCCTCACAGGGCTCAAATCTTGATTTATTTCATTGAGTCATTGGTAGAGATTGATCTTGAAAATTTATTTATAAAGAATCCAATTTTTAAAAGGCTGATTTGTAATGTGTATAACTTATTAAATGATAAAAGAAATCAGAGCTTAGTCATTAATTTAATTGGCTCTAGAATCAAACTGCTTTAAATGCCAGTCCTGAATCTATCTGTGAAGTTGAATTGTTCACTTAGTTTCCTGAAACCTTGGTATAGCATAAGGAGTGTAATAGGTATTTGGTAAATAGATGTGGTAGATTTTATTGTAATAATTATAATATTTGACAGCTGTTAAGTCCTTATCATGGTCCTGACACTCTACTAGGACCTTTATAAGGATATCATCCTTTTAATCATCCCCAAATTTTTAAGAAAATATTATAGTATGATATTCCTGATTTTAATTATGACAAAAGTGAGATCACACCATTAGAATATAGCTGATCGAGGATTTGGTCCCAGGTTTTTCTGACATAAAAGTTCACATTCTTATTCGATTTGCTGCCACTTAGTCATATTAGAAATCACAGTTTAACATCTGTACTGTTAGACTAGGATGCTTAATTCCATGTGGGCAAGTCTTCACAGACAATCACATTGCATAAAAACACAGAACTGGAAAAGGGAAATTGTGTTCTGGATGATTAATTGTATCATATTGTGGAATTCAGAACATTTTGGGTGTGCCTTCTTAACACTCAGATGAGGCCATTTAGAATTAAAATATCTTTAGCCATTATAGAATTAGAGTATCTTGCCCCATACTCCCAACTGTTTATATTTTCATTCTCTATTGACCTAGATCTTCTGATTTTTATGTGTTTGCTTTATTTCAATTCCAACATATGTCATATAGCACGGTGGACGAGACCTCTAATGTGTAACGGGGTGGCCTGTCTTCAAATCTTGACTCCTTCCCTTAATATCTATGTTACCTTGGACATGATAATTACTGTGCTTCCAAAATGCAGATATTTTGCAGGTCCTATCTTGTAAGAATAAATTTGACAAACATAAATAGAATAATAATAAATTGAATATGTAGTGGTGAAGTTTAGGAGATATGGCACATAATGGCTCTACAGAACTGTTGGCTACTCTTCGATATTACTTTCAAAAAGTAAAAAGATGACTCATACAAATATAATTATTTTAAACTTAAGAACAAAACACTTATGCAAATATAGAGTGAATGTGTGTCAAATTTATTTAACTCCATAACGAGAGAAACAAGATGGTTAACAGTGTAAACAATAAGATGACAAAAGACTATTTGAAGAACTGGATATTTATAGGCCTTAAGAATATTAAAATACAAATTTAGGATAGATTTAAAAGTGGTAAATGTCCTACAAAGCAAAAATATCTTAACCTTTGGTGTTATCTTTTCTACTGAACATCTGTGCTGAACAAAAACCTACAAGTTCGGAGGGCATCTTCTGTATTCTGGGCCCCCACTAACAATAAGTGTCAGTGCCAGACACAGGTACTTCTCCCATAGAGCTAAATGTTTCTTGGGTGGGCCTGTTAAACAGTGTCCTTATGTAACATTGAAAAGACATATGATTTTTCCCCCTAACTTTTGCTGTACATTTTGAATAATTTTTATTAATTTATATTCGGTTTCATTTTTTTTGTACCTTGAATACCTCTTTCATACACAATTACCTTTTTTTTAACCACTTAAGAGTATGCCCCAATGTGCTGAATTCATGGTCATTGAAACCCCACAGCAACCCTAAAAGTAGATACTATTGTGATACCAGTTTCATAGATGAGAGAACTGAGACAGCAAAGTCAAGTGATTTGCTCAAGGTGACAAAACTATTAGGTTGGGGAACAAAGATTCAGAGTTATGTTAGTCTGACTGCAAAGTCTGGGCTCTTGACTGCCAGTGTCTTCTTAATGCCTCAGGGAAAGTTTCTTGATGAAAATTCATCTGAATTCATAGGGATTTAGATTCACGTTAGCCACAGAGCTTAACGACTCTTGTTAGCATCAATTATACTGTAATTTCTAGTATTTGTGTTGTTCTTTCGGAAGGAATGCTATTTTATTTTATTCACTTTAAATGAGGGCATTTAAAGTAGGACTGATTTGCTCAGGGAACAAGATCAGAATCTCCATCAAATAAGTGCCATTTTGCAGGTTTGGTACATCTAAGCAGGCAGGAGGCTGAGTCCCGAGAAGTCAGTGAGGCTGAGAGGGGCAGCATAGCTCCATGATAGCCAGGACCCAGAAGGCGAGACAGATGCAAAAGAAACATCAGGAGTGGCAGCACCAAAGGTTATTTCTCTGCATCTGTTTTTATTCTTGGGCCCACAGATATTCCACAGAGCCAAAGGGAAGTCAGAAGATAGCAGGGAAACCCAGGGTCTTCTAAGAGCAGAATGAAGCGAGTGGTACTCTTAGGAACAGTTATATAGATGTGGGTTGTAGCTTGTTGCCCATGGGAATCACACTTGCTTTTAAGTTCCATCAGTATTAAGAAGGGATGATTTGGAATATCCTCAAGCTATGCCAGGGCTCATATTAATATGTGTGCAATACTAAACCGATTCAGCAAGAGCCAGGACTGCGTGCAGCTCTGTTTTTCACAGCTCTCCCTGAAAATAAGCTGGAACTCATAGGTGACACATTGGTTTCTACAAACCCCAGTAGACACTTGGTCCTATGGTTCAAGAAAAAATAGTCTCCATAATTCAAAGGCGTATAGCTTATCATGGATTATCGTAAGCTGTTGGAGTTTGTGGCCTCAATAATTTCATTTCAGCCATCTTCCACATGCTGTATTTGCAGACCATTTTTATTACTGTGTTTAATTATAGCCCATTCATTTCTGGCGTCCTTGGCTAGTTACTTACTCATGGTGATGGCAATAATCCACTTAGAGCCTATTGGTTCACAGAAGACAATTTTTATATTACCATGTTAGTCACATGCAGGTGCAATTTCAATATATTTTTCAATATGGACATAATTTCCTTTAGTTATTTCCACATCTAAAGGCACAAGAAAGATCTGAATTACTGTACCTTGTCTTGTAAAATAGAAATAATAAATATAATTTTGTTCTCTTCATTTATTTTTCTCCTTTACTTTCTTTTTAGGGAAGGAAGAGGTCATTTTTTGAAGGTGGCAAAATTTACATCCAGCAAAATGCATAGATCTTACATGCTTTATCACAAATGCTTATAGCCAAGTAACCAACACCCCAGTTAAGATAAAGGATAGTTTCATCTTAGAAACTTTTCTTGTTCCCCTTCCAGTTAGTTCTTCTCTTTAAGGTCATCACTGTTTGAATTTGTATCAGCATTTGTTATTTTTGTCTCTTCTGGAATATATATAAATGGAATCATACAATATGTGATCTTTTAGGTCTGTTTTCTCCAGCTCCATGTCAGCTCTGCATTCTAGCCAGCTAAGAGTCTCTCCTGAGTCTCAGCTCCATCTATATAACTGCAGGAGTTGGCTGGATTCCAGCTGGAATCTTTCTGCCTGCTCCGTGGTGCAGAAATTCTCTCCAGGCAGTAAGCTGGGGCAGTCTTAAATCTCACTTAGTTTATCTTCTCTATTTCAGAAACCACTGCCTTTCTTTGCCTGATGCCTGGTGTCTTAGGAGCCATTGTTTCACGTGTTGCCATTTTCCTGGTTGTATCAGGTCAGATGTAGTTCCAGTCTTTGTTATTCCATTTAGGTTGAAAATTGATGCCATTTCTTTTTTACCTGACTTCACCTTTGCACTGTGAGATTAGGGTGAAGGTAGCGGGGGAAGACATAACAAGCTGCAAATTCTAAGGGTTTTCTGAGGCTTTACATCAGTCCCAGAGTGACCTGGCAGTATGAAATTATTCTACAATGGTTTTATTTATTCGTTTATTTTAGGGAAAAGCCTTCAACTCCAATGATAGTCTCTCTGTAGTCAAATAACCTTCTTGGCCAAAGAAAATGTTGCAAGGTTGCAAGAAGCTGCGCAAAGCTAGTTAAAGACTTGCAAATATATCTCTATCAAGCATTTCTTAATTTGAGTGTTTCTGCTGTTAGGAGGTCTACATTAATTTTTGTTGTTGCTGTTGTTGTTGTTGAGAAGGAGTCTTGCTCTGTCACCCAGACTGGAGTGCAGTGGTGCCATCTCGACTCACTGCAACATCCGCCTCCCAGGTTCAAGCAATTCTCCTGCCTCAGCCTCCTGAATAGCTGAGATTACAGGCACCAGCTACACGCCCAATTATTTTTTTTTTCCAATAGAGATGGGATTTCACCATGTTGGCCAGGCTGGTCTTGAACTCCTGTCCTGAAGTGATCCACCCACCTCTGCCTCCCAAAGTGCTGGGATTACAGGTGTGTATTACTTTTTACTTCCACTCCCTCTGAAAACACTTGATTAAGCTCAGGGGTTTCAGGCATTGATTTGGCTTGAAAAGCCAGTGATTCTTATTATTTTCTTTACTTAGAATTATTGTTTATTTTCTCAACCTACCCTTTTCTTGTGGATCTTTGCCACTGATTCATGTCCCTTTGCCAAGTGATATTAACAAATGTTTTCAAACAAAGAATCTGTAGACTTCAGAAAAGAGGAGGTGCTTCTATACCTTGTAGTGTTTTGGCCATTGACTGTCCTTATTTTGATCACCAGGCAGTGGTCTGTACTTATGATTTTGCTACATGCCTACAGAAGAAATGAAGGAACCTTGCATTATTGGTACCTTTGATTTATCTGAGTTTTTTTTTTGGATATGGAAATTATAAAAGCTCACTGTTGAAAATGTGGAAAACACATAAAAGGGTAAGGCAGTAGGAAAAAACATGCTTAATTTCATCAATTGTTAATATGACCTTGTTTCAGAATATGCATGGTATCACGCACATAACAGACATTCAAAATGTATTTGTTGGTTGAATGACTGAGTCTTGCATATTTTCAGCATCTGAGTTGTGCAAAGATCTTAGCGTTCCTTTCATGAAAAGAACACTAACAGTTTTACTAGGACTGGGTGTTCTCTTGCCAGAAGAAATGCTTTTAGGCATATGGGAATTATAATAAGTATCCCAATATGCAATTTCCTTCTTCAGATAAAAAATGAAAATGTCAAGATGTTTCCATTTCTTTTCACTCTTGCCCTTCTCCTTTCTCAAAGAAAGGCTTGCTGTTTCTGAACAGTCATTCATACATACATCTATATAAAAGGGAAATGGTTTTACAGTGGATCGTGGTTGGAGGGAAAAGACCGCTATAACATAATAAGGAAAAAGAGCCTCTTGGTCCCAGTTTCTTCTGTGGCACTCACTTCCAAACTGATGTTGTGGTTTATTTCACAAGATGAGATTTCTTGTAACAGTCTTGTACTCTAGAGATCGAGTGAGACAGTAGAACTTTATCGTCAGTCGTCAAATCCCACAGTTTTATGTTGACCAACATCAGAACTATATAATTGAAGAAGCTGGATACGTTATATACTGAAAATGTAAAACACAAAATTTCCTTGATTTTTTTCACACCCCGGATTGCAAAATTTGTATTTCCCTGCAGGAGGATTCAGTCAAACCTTGTAAACTGTAACAACTCTGAGGAGCGTTGGTAGAAAACAATAGCATCTAACTTCAGACATTATTTCCCGGTAAATTCACTACATGCTCTTTGAAATCAGCCCTCTACTAAATGTAAAACTGCAATTTTACTCAGATATTCTTACATGAGTGAAATCAAATGCATGAATGTGCATACATACGTAATATAAAGAAATATAAATTTTCTTTAGGATTTTTCCCAATTGTTGTGAGATGATTTTTTCTATCCAAATACCTGTGTTTCTATGTCTTATGGAGTTAGAGCTTTTGGTTGCATCTTAGTTCATTGGCAAGACTTGTATTTCTGTAATTTCTGTAAAGGTAAAATGTGTCTACCTGGGCCACAGATCAGGTGTCTGTCTGCCTTTACGGATGTTTGGCAGAAAGCCCCTTTATTCCACCTACATTCTCGACATTTGGGGTATGATTTTGTTTCTCTAAAAAGGGATTTAGGCAGGGAGGGGTCATCTGGATTTTATCTGTCCTTAAGAGTAAGTGTTCTTTCTCCTCTCCCTAACTGAAATTTTCATGTGATTCCCTCATACTGGCACTGAAGTGTCTCATCTGGTTAGAGCTCACATCAGTGCCCTGCTGCTGGTGGAGGTTGCGGGAGGCGAGCTTTAGAAAAGGACCTGCAGCTCAACATACATGTTGTGGACACAATCTGATTGTCCCCGACTCATGAAAATTCCTGAGAACAGGGCAAATCAAAAATAATACATTAAAATAAGAAAATTTAGTGAAACAAACTCTCAGTACTGTTAGAGACTTTATTCTAGTTCCTACAACACAGAACGTGTATTCTCAACATCCAACTTATTTAATTTGCATTTGGATTACTTTAGCATATTTTCCCATTATATAAAGTTTAATGAACAATAAACACAGCTATAACCAAATTTCACAGCTATTTCTCAGTGTGGGGTAACATCTTGCATTTAGTTATATTTGGTTTCCTAGGTAATATTTGACTGTGGCTATATTTCCTGAAGCTGCATCTCTTGTCACATAGAATCTTTTGGTGGTGGATTCTGCAGAACAAGAGGAAGCCAGGAAGGAGTAAGTTGCTTTGAAACCACTGAAGCCATGATAGTGAAGAAGACTTCACAGTCCTTGACAGTTTTTGAGTTCTCCATTGTTGGTCTCTGGCTTGTATTTCTGAAATCTACCGTATGTACTACTTCCAGATCAATCTCCCCCAAATACCATTCTTATCCTGTTACTCCTCTGCTCATGAACCTTCAATGACTTCTTCTCAATGTAGTCCAAACCCTACACTTGGCTTTCAAGGTCTTCCAGAATCTGTTTTTCAAAAGCTGTCCCTTGAACCACATTTTCTTGAATATTCATGGCTTTCTGTCTTCTAATAAGGTCAGGTTTCTCGCTGTCACTAGCATATTCTGCCATCATTATGCTCCATGCCCTTGCAGCTGTACTTCTTTCTCCCTGGAAGCCTCTCTTCTCTGGATCTATACACCTTTGGAGTTCAGACCAAGTCTCACCTATTTTCCCAAGTCTTCTTTGGTCACTTAAATCCATACTCATGCCTTAATCCCAAATCCCACTGCATTTATATTCAGTGCTGAGAGACACTGTGACTTGGCATCTAAAGGGAATTAGTGTGGACCTGAGAGTAAAAGGTCAATTCAAATCCTGGCTTCTTTTCTTTCTAACTTCTGTGGCATTTGTCAATTAATACAAGATGATCTCACTATGGAAGTCTCACAAAAGTCTCAGCTTTGTTAACAAAGATTATAAATAGTGGAGGCAAAGCAGAGTATTGGGCCTGGGAAAGAGTTTTTATAAAGCTTCAGGTAGGAGCTTATGTTAGAAACGTAAAACCACCTCTAAAGAAAAATGCTACCAATAAATAAAACAAGTAGGATTTTGAGTAGATTATCACTTTTGTTGTGTAGTCACCCTGTTTCCTAGAGAATCAATTTTCCTACTTTGTGCTGACTATAGTTTCCTCTAGAGTAGAGGCTAACTGTGTAGAAGAGGTTGTGTGTGGGTCGTATGGTTACTGGGATTAGACTATTCAAATAGCACAAATGTTCTGTATATTCTGATTTGAAATGTAAACATATTCCTAATTATAAATGTGTGTATGTATGTTTAATTTTTAGTTCTGTGTCACATGTGCAGGATGTGCAGTTTTGTTACATAGGTAAACATGTACTACGGTGGTTTGCTGCACTTACCAGCCTATCACCTAGGTATTAAGCCCAGCATCCATTAGCTATTTTTCCTAATGCTTTCCCTCCTCTGATCCCACCCCCTGACAGGCCCCAGTGTGTGGTGTTGCCCTCTCTGTGTCCATGTGTTCTCTTTGTTCACCTCCCACTTATAAGTGAGAACATGCAGTGTTTGATTTTCTATTCCTGTGTTAGTTTGCTGAGGATGATGGCATCCAGCTTCATCTATATCCCTGCAAAGGGCATGATCTCATTCCTTTTTACGGCTACACAGTACTCCATGGTGTACCTGTGTCACATTTTCTTTATCCAGTCTATTGTTGATGGGCATTTGGGTTGATTCCATGTATTTGCTAATGTGAATAGTGCTGCAATGAACATGTGCACGCATGTATCTTTGTAATAGAATGATTTATATTCCTTTGGGTATATACCCAGTAGTGGGATTGCTGGGTCAAACGGTATTTCTGGTTCTAGATCTTTGATGAATCGCCACACCGTCTTCCACAATGGTTACACAATTTACATTCCCACCAACAGTGTAAACGCATTCCTATTTCTCCACAACCTTGCCAGCATCTGTTGTTTTTTGATAAGTCCATATAATTTAATTAGAAACCTAAGTAGGTTTTGGATAACCTACTACCTTTACGGTAAATATCCTGAATTTTATTTATTTGTTTATTTTAGAATTGGGGTCTTGCTCTGTCACCAAGACTGGAGTTCCATGGCTATTCACAGCTGTAATCATAGTGTATTACAGCCTCAAGCTTCTGGGCTCAAGCGATCCTTCTGCCTCAGCCTCCCAAGTAACTTGAACTATAGGAATGCATCACAGTACCCAATATATCCTGAATTTTTAAGGCAGCCTTCCAAGAACATTCTGAGGCATTCTGGTGTCCTTAGTAATCTTATCTCCTAATTTTGGTTTTTGCCTAGAATGAAGAAAATTACTGGTCTGTGAATCTTTGGCTCTTGTCACTTATAAGACCAAGGGAACAATGCTGCAATATTTGCAGCCTCTCTTATGACCAGAACTTTCAATATATAATCTTAATTTTGTAGATATTAACTTATTTTTAAATCTACTCATTTAAAGCCATAAAATGTTACCTAGTTTAGTCTTTACAATGGAATATTTATAGTAGATAATTTCACAGCCACGGGTCCCTAATTCAAAACACTTTGAGCCTGAAGCTCTAAGGCCAGGCCAGCTTGAGTCTGATACTGATCTGCTTTAACATGAAATGTGAGACCAGGCAGTGGAAGACCTGTAGCCAAACTTTCATCCTTATTCACAGCAAATTTCTTGACAGAAGAGACCAGAGAACTACGGGGTTTCTGGTTTATTATCAGAGTGGTGTAATGTAGTAATTATTTCTTGCCATGGGGAGATGGCTGCAAATCAATCTCCGGTGGAGTTTGAACAAGAAGCCACATCCCAGGTCTCAGGAATATTATTCCACACCCTCCCTGCTACCCAGGGGTGCTCCATGATGGGCTCAGTTGCCAAACACTAGGGGATTCGACCAAAACCTTAATCATGGTGATTTTGATAATCAATTCCAATGAGCAGAATCCTGTGAGCTCTGTGAAACCTGTAAAGCTGATAGTATTGAAGGAAATGAAATATGATAAGTGTGACTGCTTGACATGCCAGAAGGGTGTTGGTGGAGAGAGAATTCAGAGAAGAAAATTTAGCCATCTTAAAAACTGGCACTTCTGAGAATAATTATGTAGGGAATTTTCACTTTCATACTTTAGGTGTTTCTGAGAAAAAACATGTCTTAAGAATTTAGTTAACAATATTTAGATAATAAAGATTTAAACTCATTGCCAAGGGTCCTCACACAGAAATGATTTTTCTTTTATAGTTAATTTATTAATTTGAGAAAAATGTGATTCATTTACTTCTGAGCCTTTGCATGGTGTTTATATAAATAGTGTTGATAATTTCTTTCGTTTTTCTTTCTTTCTTTTTTTTTTTTGAGACAGCGTCTTACTTTATCATACAGCTGCATGATCTTGGCTCACTGCAAACTCCACCTCCTGGTCTCAAGTGATCCTCTCACCTCAGCCTCCCAAGTAGCCGGGACTACAGGCACATGCCACCATGCCCAGCTACTTTTGCATTTTTGGTAGAGATGGGTTTCACCATATTGCCCAGGTGGGTCTCAAACTCTTGGACTCAAGTGATGTGCCTGCCTTGGCCTCCCAAAGTGCTGGGATTACAGGTGTGAGCCACCATGCCCGGCCAATAGTGTTTGTAATTTCTGATGACAAATATTTCATGCTAAATAAGTAGCAGATCAGGGATGAACAAATAATTACCAACAGTGGGACACACTGTTGTTTGATGGTATATGTTTTCCTAACATGAACAAACTCCCTTACAACTTCAACATCTATGCCTTAATTAAAATCTGGACATGCTGCATTGAGAGAGCATCTCTTGAAGTCTCCTTTAGTGAAGGATGTATTTTTCCTAATGTTTTAAATTTCTGGAGTCAGATCTTGATTCTACACTCATTCTTCAGTGATGTTTCTTCTTTTAAGGTCACATGTTTTTTATGTGCTGTCGCCCCATCCTCATCATTAGCATCTGTTGAACTTCAGTATGTAAAAAATACTCCACACTTGTAGCCTTCTTCTTGCTCCATCCCTTGCATTGTCCTTGGTGACTTAAATTTTCATGTTATATTTTTTCCTAATAACCTGATTTCCTTAAATGCCTGGCCACATAGCAACGGGAGTTTCTATTGCTGGTACTGTTTCCTAAGTTTTCAGTTCTCCCATACCTTAAACCTCCAGACACTACTTTCTGTGCCAGTAATCTCAAATGTTTCACTAGTCTCCATGTGGCAGTTGGGAGTTTCTAGTCTAGAATATAAATGGTATTCCCACTAATACACAGGAACCCTTGCCTCATGACCTGATACCCACCATCCAAATTCCAAAGACACTCCCCTGCTTGGTTT
This sequence comes from Macaca nemestrina, assembly GCF_043159975.1. Taxonomy (NCBI): domain Eukaryota; kingdom Metazoa; phylum Chordata; class Mammalia; order Primates; family Cercopithecidae; genus Macaca; species Macaca nemestrina. The sequence goes on along the minus strand of NC_092131.1, from coordinate 28,847,659 downwards.
CTTGGCCCCTGCCTTACAGCTAGAAAAAGTCATGTACTTAGCAATTACTTCCTGCAAATCTGTATCCTCTTACTTTAGCAATGCCATCAGTATGTTGTTTTTTGTGGCCATCTGAGCTTTGTCCCTAAATTGTGACCATTTTCTTTTCTATTCAATAACATCTCATTTTCTACGTTGGTAGTTAGTACTTACCCAGTAGAAGTTATCTGATGAGAGCCTTTCTTCATATTTCCTCATGTTAAAATGCATCTTTATGTTTAAACATCTCAAACCTCCCTGGCAATTCAGACATTTTAGGACTTGTCTCCACACATAACATTTCGTTTAAGTCTGGGACTCACGTTCGTAAACCCATGCACCTGTGGGAAAACTCTCTTCCCCAATGTGCCCTAAACTTGATTGATTTGGGTTTACCTTGTTCATCTACATATGTTCAATGGGCCTTGTACTGAATATTTGTGTGGTGTTTACGTGTTTATACATGTTTACCTGTGTGTGACTTTTTTTTCTAATTTGAACCAGGATTATGTGATTACTTTCCTTGTACATTTCTTAGAACAGCGTCAGTTCTCAAAAAGAAAGAGCGGCTTTTTAAATGTCTTTCCTTTCTTTCACTTAATATTTCTCCTTTGTAGCACTGATCTTACACATACTTGTTAATTATTCTGGCTCACTGCCAACTCTGAGTTCTATAGGGTAGATACAATGCCTTATTTATCTTTATATTCCCAGTCTCTATATAGAACCTACATAGGATTTGCAGGAAGAGAACCACTGGGAGTTTTTAAGCAAGTGTGTGATATGCCCAAAGCTATGCCTTAGAAAGATTCCTCCTGTCAGAGTGTGAGAAGTAGGTTGAGAGAAAATAGTAAGCTTTGTTGAGAGAAGATTGTAAGCCTTGTGGAGAGAAGATGATAAGCCTTTCTGAGAGCAGACATCATGTGGCTGCATAAACAGAGCCTAGTGCAATGTCTGATATATAGTGAAGATTCAATTAATATTTGGGGGAATAATGAGCAAAATCAAGAAAGCTATTAGGAGGCTCTTGAAATAGGTGTGGTAAATGGCAAAAAAAAAAAATGCATGAACTAAAGTGTCAGCACTGGTAATTTTAGGGTTAGCCTCAACTTTAAAAATAGAATATAAGCTGCTACATGCACATGGGCACAGCCAATTATAGTAGTCAAAGTATAGTAGTCAAATAATTGGTGAAATGGCAAACATTTAAGAAATTTGCTCCATTTTTAACTTTATAATATTTGATTATTATTCCTTTATAGCCTTAGCTTTTTTTTTTTGTTTTTAAAATTAAAGATATTTTTAAGTTAAAATAATCACTTATATTAGATCCTCTTTTTCTTATATTAGACCCTCTTTTTCTATTATCCAGACAGTACATATTATTCTAGCCATTAAAAAATGTGACCATTAAAAATGGCTAGAATAGCTTAATAATATAATATCATATTTTTTATATGATTTCCAATGGAATGAACTGTTATGGTCTCCCTGATTGATTATAATTTAAACAATCTTGGTTGTGTGTGGCTAAGAACAAGTTCATTCCAAGTTCATTTTTTTCCCTGCTGTAGAAAAAATTCTGTCAGCTAAGCTCTGCTCCTGTGCCCCATCTCCAGAATTCTAGTTAAATGAAATACTAGAGGGCTCTGATTCTTGCTGAAACTCACTGCTTCTAAATTGAAATGCTCGAGGTATCCAAAACTGTTATTTTCTGCCTCAATTTGACGTGTGTGCAGCTTTTCTTTTTTAAAAGGACATGTTCTGAATGTTTAGAGTGTGTAGACAACCACTCCCACCCCACAACACACACATACACATGTAACAGAAGAACCTTTGGATACTTTTATTTTTGTAAACCTTACAGAATTTGTGTCAAAGAGGTTAATGTAGCAAAGATGTAAGGTATATCAAATATTTTAGTGGTTTTGTTTTAATTCAGAGTGAGAATTAACGAAGCATCTACAATATGTATACCTGTGCTGTATTCTAACCCTTTTGTTCATGGCACGCACATTAAAACACGTAGCTCCACTTCGCTGCGTTATTGATTGCAGTGGATGAGAGTTGTCGTTTCTGTCAACTGTTAGTATTGAAGAGAGGCCTCACGTGTAGTGATGTTAGGGACAGTTCAGCTATGTTACATACCTGGAATTGTCTCTCAAAAAAAAAAAAAAACCGTGGACTTTATTTTATTTTATTTTTTATTTATTTAGACAACAGAAAGCAATCAACCAACCAACCAAACAAAAACAAAAAGGCCGGGCGCAGTGGCTCATGCCTGTAATCCCAGCACTTTGGGAGGCCGAGGCAGGCAGATCACGAGGTCAGGAGATCGAGACCATCCTGGCTAACATGGTGAAACCCCATCTCTACTAAAAAATATGAAAAATTAGCTGGGCATGGTGGTGGGTGCCTGTAGTCTCAGCTACTCGGGAGGCTGAGGCACAAGAATGGGGTGAACCTGGGAGGCAGAGCTTGCAGTGAGCTGAGATCATGCCACTGCACTCCAGCCTGGGTGACAGAACGAGACTCCATATCAAAAAAAAAAAAAAAAAAAAGCAGAAAAATGTGTTGATTTACCACACCTGAGAAAGTAGGTACACGGTTGGCTACTACTTACCTCTTAATCCTATGATTTTCTGGTTCTGTGGCTTAGAAGGCTTAAGCTTTGTCAAGTGGCTCAAGCAGGACAGCCCAAGGTGACTCCAATTCTCTGTGACTTTGTTTTCCCATGTGGGAAGTAAACCCTACCACTGTGTTTTAAATTGTTTAGATATCCACATAAGAAGGGGTTATTCAGTGTTTTGGGGGGGGGGCTCAAGATAAAAGCTATCTCCATTTGAGAAATTAGAAAACCATTTCTACAAATCAACTCTGTTAAACCTTCTCACCCCAAATCAATTTAGAACAGAAAGCAGCAACATGTTACTTTTTTAAAAGCCCAATTCAATTTTAAAGTTTTGAAAATGTTCAGGCATACACAAAGGACAGAAAATGTTAAACATCCTTGTACTCACGACTCTTGTTAACAAGTGTCAACATTTTGCCACATTCACTAAATACTATAACTTACTTTTTTTGCTTTTTAAGGTTTTTTTATATAACACAGACAAGTATTATATGTTAATATGTACAATGTACAAGAATAATAAAATAGGCATATATCTACTACCCAACTTAAGAGTTATAGATTTATTTTTTAAAGGAAAAAGTATTATTACTTTGAGCTTGCCAGTGTGAGTTTCCTCCTACTGTCTCCCTGCAAAAAAAAAAAGTCGTATACAAAATAAAATTCTTGGGGTTGACATTCAGATGACCCCATTGAATCTGAAGTTGTGTTCTTTTCTTTTTTTGAGACAAGGTTTTACTCTTTCGCCGAGTCAGGAGTGAAGTGCACAATCTCGGCTCACTGCAACCTCCGCCCCCTGGGTTAAACTGATTCTCCTGCCTCAGCCTCCCAAGTAGCTGGGATTATAGGTGCCCACCACCACCAGGCTAATTTTTGTATTTTTAGTAGATACGGGGTTTCACCATCTTGGCCTGGCTGATCTCGAACTCCTGACCTTGTGATCCACCTGCCTTGGCCCCCTAAAGTGCTAGGATTACTGGCATGAGTCACTGTGCCTGGCCTGAATTTTTTTTTCTATTGCTCTTCAAGTTAGATGGTATAAGTAATGATGTTTGCCGGGAAGAGATTTGAGGACCTAACCACGAGATGGTCCTGCCCTGTTCAGGTCTCCTGTGTTTCCTCATTAGTCCTTCCAGCTTATTCCTGGAAAAGCATTCTTTTCTCCACGTTTTAAACACCTATTGAGTATGAATGTTTTAAGTGCTTATTAAATAATGGCTTATAACTCTTTGTAAGACTTAGGGAAGAATCATCAATATCCAGAACAACACCATTCTTCATGATATTGGTTGTGAGAGCCATGTGGACAGAGAGATAAATTCCAGAAAAAAAGAAATGGTAATCTGGCATGCAGACCTGTATTACACACATGGTCAAAGGTGTACTTAAAAACAAGATATTTTGCTTCTTGGTTAGTGTTGCTGAGAAACCAGGGACCAAGTGAAATCATTGCCATTGGTACTGATGGTTGAGAGTCAGTGTGATGCTAAACCACAGGAACTCCTCACTTCTATGCATGATTAAATCCAGTTGTCAGGTTTGGGCAGAAGAGAGCCCTCCTTTTCCTTAAGTCTATAGGGAGGTGCTGCAGGGGGGAAGTTTTCTCATTTTGCACAGTACACAGAGCAAGGATCATCCATCATGATCAGACAGGAATATTCCATTTCCAGTGAGAATAGTGGTAAAATTTTGTCCTTTTTCCCATTTTTGGCTGCTGTGATTGAAATTCATCTTATAAACTGAAAGGGTCGTTTGAGGTTATTTTAAAAAAATAAGAATCCTTCAGTCTCTGTTGCCCGTTTTCTCCTCTATGAATAATTTCTGCAGACAGGTGACCAGTTCAACCATCTGTCTCTTTGTTACAAATGCCTGTGGTTTGGTCCACTCCCTTCGGCCTTGGAGTAAAATAAAGACTTCTTTTGCAAGATCACGATATAATTCAGCAAATACTATGGGACTATAAGATATTCCTGCGTGATCACCATTTCTTTTGAAGAATATGGAGAATATGTTTTTCTTCCTCTAATTCAAATACATAGATTCCTTATGCTTGTATAATGAATGAATAAGGGCTCATATAATTGAACTAAAATAGAGCAACTATTATCAGTATTAGGCAATTTAGAAAAGAAAAAATAAGACTTCAGAATTTATGTCATCTCCTTCAATACTTCATTTAGCTGGATCCATTTAAATATTTCATTTTTAGCCTGTGTTGTAGTAGATTGCTTGATTGGTCCAAGGTAGACTCCAAATCCAATTAGAGAAAATGAAATTCAGGAAGCACATCACTGTAGATTTTGGTACAGTGACTTGAGTATATAATTGCCATCTCTTTCTATGTTAGCTCGGGTGGATTTTGTGCCATAAACCAACCATCCAACCACCAATCTACCCACCCACCCACCCAACTAACCATCATTTGGGCTGTATCTGCATATCATACATGATATCCTTGCAGGAGTTAATCCAGCATCCATACCAGTGTAACTCATTCCTAGACTGATAAAATCTGAAATGTTTTTCACTGAAATATATCAGGTGACTAAATAATTTCACAATCCAAAAGAGGAGGGTGTATCCATCCTAGTGGAATTCTATTTCATGGATTTTGTTCTGCATTTATTGACACAGAAAGAAATTAAAGAGAATAAGTATAATAACAAAATGTATAAGAAATACTTATGGAATATTTTCTAATTTTAGCTACATTGATGGATTGTTTATATTCTGTGGTTTGATTTTTATATCAATCTTTAAGCAGTTTTTATCATTACCCAAGCAAGTAGATATTATTGCCCCTTTAATAACAGTGAAGGAAACTGGAATATAAGAATTGAGGTAACTGGCCCACACACCACAAAGCGAGGAAGTAGGAAGCTGGAATTCACATCCAGGTTTGTCTGTTAGAAGCCCATCCCCTTGACCTTTCTGCCATATTATCTTTCCATATGCTGTGGCACAAAAAAGAATTGTGACCATACCATCTTCCCAGGGAGGGATTAGACAAAGTCCAGAGCACGTCTAGATAGTCAGGAACTCTGGTCATGGTGATGCTAGTTACTATAAGAGGATGCTTGGCAAACAGCATTGCACCCAGATGGTGCACAACCCACACGTCTCTATTTACGTAGAGGCCTCAAGTGTTTGTGTTAACAGGTTTGGAAGATAATGAAAAGGAGTTGTTGTTTGTTCTTTCTTTGTAGGTCTGAAATTAATTTTTAGCATAAATTTAAAAGGGAGTTTGTAAATTCACTAGACACTGAGAGACTGGAGATCCAAGCAAACATTTGTCTGTTGGGTTTAAAAAGATCTGGTGTAAAAGTGATTGTTTTCTATTTTGCCCACTAGGTGGTGCTTTAGTCTCACAGGTTCCTTTTAATGGGCTGAATTTCCCCCCACCCCGCCGCCCTCCCCGTCCCAAAACCTAGATGTTGGTACAGGAAAAAAACAACAAAAAACAAAAAACAACAACAACAGTTCGAGACTGATTAATAGGACTGTGTCAGTTGAGTTTGTTCAGTTTGGGTTTTCTCTATCATTATCCATGTTAATAACAGATAATTAAACCTATTTGAAAATTTTGGACGCTCCTTTTTCAACCTTCTTGCAATAAACTGTATTCACTTATTTTGGAAAAGAGCATCAATAAATGGAACTAGTAAGTTATCTTCTCAGCATGTCTCAACAGGCTACACTTACAATAGTCTTTCCTCCTACAGAGCAGGGCAAGTCATAGGAAGGGACTCAAACCGTGTCATTTGGGTGTTTACATTAAGCACACTGGCTATGAGATTGTCCTGGAACATATGCACAGTCCAACATGTCATTTTCATCTTAACACTTTAACATCAGTGTGGACAAAAACAGTAAGGAACAATGTTTTAAACATGTTTACATCAAAGAGGACTGGGGTCATAAGGAAGCAGTTTGATGGGAGAATAAATAACATTATTCCAAATTCAATAAACCTGATCAGTCATTCTACAAATACACACTGATCTGACTCATTCCATTACCATGCAAGAATTTTATTTGTTGACAGTTGTGAAGGCATTCCTGTCATCAAGAAGGAATTTTCTAAAATTATAACCTGAGATAGTAGTGAGTGACAGAAACAGAAAAGTTCCCTAAATGGCTTTTCCATGAAATAATATTTATTTATACCTACTTCTGAATGCCTACTATGTGCTGAGCAGGTGCAGGGTGATGTAAAATATATATTAAATCTCTTAAGGAGCCTACGGCCAAAGATTAAGGGATGGCTGAAAGATAGTGTGTTCAAGGCCCTGTTGACACAGATTACTGAAGTGAGTGGGGTGGCCTGGAAGAACATTAAGTGGACATTTAAGATGGAACAGCTAATAAGACACAGGCAAAATGAGTCTAGAAGAATGACTAGACTGAAAAGAGAGGAAAGGAAAGAGCTAGACAGAAGTAGTAGAATGTAGAAAAGCTTTAGCCCCATGGTGATTGTGGAGAATTGCAGAAGTCCAGTAACCTACATCGTAATAATGTATATGTGGAAAGAGTGGGAAATTGGGGCCATAGGTAGAAGCCAGAATCAGGGACTTTGAGTACCAAATTGAGCATGAGCTATTTTCTAGAAGATGTAGGAGAGACTTTGAAGAAGGATGTCACTTGCTCCTCACATAGCCCTCTAAGAAGGCATGGCATTCACTTCCACTTTCCAGAAGACACAGGTGTGTTTCCCCGGGAGACCATCTGGATCCAGAGTCTGTTCCCTGACCATCTATCATGGTCTTTCCCTGTAGAAATTTTAAGTCTTGACTTTCCTTCTGGAGTTTCCACGCTACCGAGGAAGTGATTATACAGTAGCAGATGAGATCCTTGGCGTAATTAAGGATTACTTGTCATTTTCAACATTCCCTCCCTCAAACGGTGGACAGGGAGGCCTTGGAAGGGTTTGGTTCTGATACCATATTCATTTAACCCTGCTAAGCATATTTTATTCAGCATTTTGCAAGCAGAAATTTATAGTAATGTTTTTTGACGCTAACTCTGAGTCCTGCATTCTCTGCCTGACTTGCTATATTTGAAGGTGGTAGCAAAACACATGGTGTATGTGTATGTATGAAGAAGGAGGCATGGTGGTACAGATTTAGCTATGGGACTTTGCCGCTTTGCCTGTATAAAATTTGCTTACTAAGAATATGTCAGTGAAATTCCAGCAAGTCAGAAAGGGTTCTGGAATTGCTTAAAGCCCATCACTGCTTGTGAATTCTTCCCAAATTAAAATGTTGTCTTACAGAAGGTCACAATGTCTTTCCTGCATGAATATAATAATGACTTACACCTTAGACTGAAACCATTGTGCATTTATTCCATGTGTATCTTTGTCTGGTTTTCTTTGTTGGAATGGCAAGATTTAAAGCAGACCAATTTTATGCCTAATTCTATGTGCACCAAAACTACTTACACAATGTTGGTTTTCAGTACCTGCTACAATAAAAACAAAATCCCAGTAACAGCCCACTTTACTTTCTGTGGGTAGACAATGCCCTCACAGGGGTTATTAACATCTCCCAAAGAAGGTTTTGTCTTTGCAATCCTGAATGCATTTCTCTTCACGTTAGATTTTACCAGTCACCTTGTTGATTATGAAATGCTAAGTCAGGGTCTTTATTAGAATGACTTTGCTTTCCCTTTAATAATTCAGGTAATTATTTTATTTACAGAATTTACCGATTTTTTGAAATCAACACTTTGTTAATCATCAAACCCATGACAATCTATAAGTAGCCACTTTACGTGGCTTATATATCTAAAGTGAATGTTGGTTTTCACACATTCATTCATAACTATTATTTTTACTGATATATAAGGCAAATTTTAAGATTCATTTATGAGTTTGTTCATCAACTAGTTAATACAATTCCTACTGCATGGTAAGTGCTGTCTGTATTTGGCAACAGAGATAAAACGGGAAACAAAACACAAATCTTCCCTACTGTCATGGGGTTTATGACACCTGGACTTCTCAAAGGACATTGAATCAAAAGTTCTTCTCTAAGACTTTGTATGAAAATCCATTTAGTCAGAATCAATGATGGTTGGCACCAACATTCACTAAAGTGGCCTGAGAAGGAAAACACCTCCATATGGCAAGGAGCAGTGGGACCTCTCTTTTTTAAAACTTTTATTTTAGGTTCAGGGGTGCATGTGCAGGTTTATTATTTAGGTAAATTGCATGTCACAGGGATTTGGTGTATAGATCATTTCGTTAGCCAGGCGATACGCATCGTACCCAATAGCTTTTCAATCCTCACCCTCCTCCCAACCTCCACCCTCAAGTAAGCCATAGTGTCAGTCATTCCCTTCTTTGTATCTCTGTGTACTCAATGTTTAGCTCCCTTTTTTTAAGTGAGAACATGCAGTATTTGGTTTGCTTCTTCTGTGTTAGTTCAGTTAGGATAATTGTCTCTAACTCTATTCATGTTGCTGCAGACACGATCTCATTCTTTTTATGGCTGCATAGTATTCCATGGCATCTATGTATCACATTTTCTTTATCCAGTCTACCATTGATGGGCATTTAGGTTGACTCCATGTCTTTGCTATTGTGAATAGTGCTGCAATGAATGTATGTGTGCATGTGTCTTCATGGTAGAATAATTTATATTTCTTTGAGTATATATCCAATAATGGGATTGCTGGCTGGAATAGTAATTCTGTTTTGAGTTCTTTGAGAAATCGCCACAACCATTGGTGGGGAACTAGTGCAGTTGTTTGGAGATAAGAAAATACTCTGACTTCTTGAGTTGCCAGAGTTCTTGCAAAGGTTCTTTCTCATTTGTGTAGGTGAAAGTTCCTTCAATCTTTGAAGTTGCTGTCTCTTGGATGGATTTTTTTTTTTTTTTTTGCTTTTATCTCCTTTGATGCCCTTGGGGGTTTGACTATGGTATAAGGTGGATTCAGTCAACTCATTTCAATTCCCTTTTCCAGGAGTCACTGGGGACCAGGAATGAGTCCTGGTGCAGGCTAACCCCATGCACAGTTCCCAGCCATCTCTCCATCAGCCGAGCACCTGTGTCTTCCCTCATCCACTGTCAATGCCTTCCCTCTGAGATTTGTTCAAAGTGTGCTTGCCTTCCCAATGTGCCCATCTCTTGGTGACAGATGTTCCTCCTGGCTGCGTCTAGTCAGCCATCTTGAATCAGTCTCTGGACCTCTATTTATTATCCCTGAGAATCTCCTTCTCTGTTGTCACCGCTGCACCAACTGCAAAAGACACAATTTTTGCAGTGTTTGGTGGGGGTTTGTTTACCTCTACAATTGCCTAACTGAATGACTCTGAGCAAACGGTTTAACCTTTCTATAATTAATAGGATTTCTTTTTACCTCCAAGCTCTCCCTGCTGCTCTGACCCAAGTGTGGGTGATAGATGGTTTTTTCAATTCTGCAAACCACAGCTGAGAAAGATGGCAGCGTGTAAGGCTCCTCTGATAGATTAGGAATCACGGAAGGAAGGGACATTGGCTACTAGCTATGGCTGCTCAGACAGACAGCCCATGGGTCTTGGTTCTCTCTGGTGGAGCTCTACAGGGCTTCCTTAAAGTCAGAGGCTGGCTTTGCCTTAAGATTCTTGAGCATGACTAGAACTCTGAACCCAAAGCAAAGAGAGCAAAATCCAGAGAAGGACTTTTCTCCATTCTAAGGCCCACCTCCCAAGTCCTTAATTTCTGTTTTAAGATCTGGTTCATCTCGAGAAGAATGACACTTGGAATTATGACATAGAAGGACCCTGTCTTCTACCCAAAGAGGTGTGGCATTGTCTGGTGATATGGGCTGCTGTAGCACATTTAAGCACAGTGGTCCAACACTGGTAAATGATACCCTACACCAGGAAGATGTTTCCTTATGGTTCTGTTGAATTCTCTGGCAGAATGTGAATTCTATCCAACCTCAAGATGTGTTGCTTATCTAGTATGAGTGACTGCCTTGTCCACAACATCCTAATGGCCCTCTACTCTTTTCTCTTCAAGGGCACTCTAAAGTGTGTAGGACCAGGACTGAAAGGGCAGTTTTTCTTGGCTGCTGGTGACTTTCCAAAGCAAGTGTCTTTCCCTTCTCACCTCGTGCATGGCCCCTTGTGCCCTTTATTTGCTCTGTCTGCCTGATGTAGCAGCCACAAGCTGAGAGGGCTTTCTGTGAAGTGGCAGGACCTGACACAAGCAGCTTTGTGCCATGGGAAGGAAACATTTATGTTATTACACACCTGGGACCTTTAAGTCCACAAGGTTCACTTTTTATTGTACACCTGGGACATCCTTATCTACACTTGTGGCTCAATTTGTTTTTGGTTTGGTTTAGAAGGTTTTCTTCTCCCTAAAATCTCCCTTACATCTTAGGCCCTTTTTATGCAGAAATGCCTGATCTCCAGACTCAAAAAAGCAGCTTGTGCAAGGGAAATTGTTTTAGATTTAGGAAACCTCTTACACAGTAAATTTGAATTTTCAAGGTAACTGAAAACTTAAATTCAACAAATATTTTTATCTACCTAGTTTATACTCAAAGTGTGCTAGATGCAAGGGATAGCATGGTGGCAATGATAAACATGGTCCCAGCTCTAGTACAGCCTGTGATCTGGTGGAGAATACAGGCACTAAATCAATAACTACAAGAGTGATGAATGTTACAAAAGAAGAGATTCAAGGTGCTACAGGTACATGGAGCAGGAGGATTTAACCTAATCTAGGGGATTTGGGGAGTTTTCGTTTGACTCTGCTGTTGTCTAACTGAATGACCCTGAGCAAATGTTTTAACCTTTCTATAATTAATAGCATTTCCTCTTACTCTCCAAGTTCTCCGTACTCCAGCCAAGGCTCCTGGGTCTATGAACTGTAATGTCAAGAGAGAATATTGTCAACAACAGTAAGCCTGACTGCAGAGAGTAAACACAAGGAGAAAATGGCCTTGGAAACACACAGTAGAGTCCAGAGTATCAAGACCATTTGGAGTAGGGAATGGGGAAAAGGCTCGTGGGCAGACAGTAAACCCCATGATAGACATTCCATCTGTCCATTAGTATAAACCTGGCACTTAGCCCAGTGATCCTCAAATATTTGTGGAACGAATGACATGCAAAGCAATGTCAGTTTCTGTCCACAACCGCTTGAGTCTTAAGGTTAGTGTTGAGCCCTTTGGGGAATATAGGCAGTTAGTGTTGAGCCCCATACATAGGCTAACTATGAATTGAGTCGATCCAATGACCTCTGCCCTCCTAGTGCACATTGCCCCATGGACCACCGGGTGGGAGCCCATCTACCCCTTTCTACAAGAACTTTTCTAGCCCTGCTAAGCAACTGGTTCTGTTCATGACACTGTGGGGTTACCACAAAATATGTAATAGCTCCATTCACTTAGAAAGACTCATCCTACATAAGAATTATCCTGCATCATCTACCCTGCCTCATCTACCCCTCCCTCATAGTTTTTAATCTCATCCGTTCCCTCCTCCCCCCCATGCCGTTATCAACTTCATACGTTGGAACCCATCCTGGGGCTCATACTCTGCTAATCCTGTCAGTAGGCTTTGGAGTTAGGGAGATTATTCAAGTGACTTGGAGGGGAGATGGGGAAAGTCACTCTAGACGAGAAACATTCAGGCTCTACCTAAGACTAAGGTCAACCACAATGCTCCAAACATTACTGAAGCAAATTATAACCATAGTTGGGTCAGCTTGCACATTCTGTGCTATATATATATAATGAGGGAGATATAGTTTTCATGGAAGGTTCTCTGTTAACAATGGGCAAAGACTTTGGGGATTGATGTCTGCAGGGAAAGGATAGAAGGAATTGAAACTTCTCTCCACAGAAGCACCTGAAACCCAGTCTGTGGGCCTTTCCTGTCAGAATCTGGTGAAATGATTTTGACACCACACACAGCAAATCTGTGCATGTTTTTCTATAACAAAGAACTGAGAAAATCAGAAGTCCTTATCAAAGGGAACCCTTTGATGACCCTCTGGTAAGCACCTTTTATATTGAAAATGTTTGGTAAATAGAGAAAAAGGGGCCAGTCATGATGGCTCATGGCTGTAATCCTAGCACTTTGGGAGACTGAGGCGGGAGGATCACCTGAGGTCAGGAGTTCGAGATCAGCCTGGCTAACATGGTGAAACCCCATCTCTACTAAAAATACAAAACTTAGCTGTGCATGGTGGCGGGTGCCTGAAATCCCAGCTACTCGGGAGGCTGAGGCAGATCAGTCGCTTGAACCTGGGAGGTGAAGGTTACAGTGAGCCAAGATCATGCCACACACTCCAGCCTGGGTGACAAGAGTGAAACTCTGTCTCAAAAAAAAAAGAGTGAAAGTTATAAATGAAAACAATAAAAAAAAATCCAAGAAACTCAAGGAACCTTTAATGGGAAAACTGGGTTTTTCTCTGACCTTACTACTTTCCCTCAGTCGTCGTAGCCCTGCCACCTCTACATGCATTGGAGAAAGTGATTTCTCCACTTTCTGAGATCCTAGAGTACTTAATTTGCATTTCTATGATAAGAATTTTACCATTATGATCTTTTTATTCTCATCTGTTTTATTGCTACAGGATTATGGGCTCCTCTGGACAGTGTTTTATTCATTTTCCTCTCTCTCACTCCCTTTTACAGAGAGTAGGCCCCTAATAAATGCATGCAGAATGAATAAGTGAATCAATAATTAATAGGTAGTAAATACATTCATGCTGACTTCTGTGATTCTTTTTTTCTTTTCTGTCTTAGGTTTTTAAAAGTAGTACAATAAACCTATTGCTAGTGTCTCAATATTTGCCTCCAAGAGAATAAATTGTCCTTTTAAGAGACAAAACCATGTTTCTCTAAATCAAGGGTGAAAGAGGTATCTAGGTACTTCCAAGTTTCTGAGCACCCCTGCCCTGGCTTTCAGGAATTATAGCTGTTGATTAAACATCTGTTTCCCTGCCTTTTCTCTACTTATTGAAACCTTATTCATCCTTCAAGACTACTTGAATGTTTATCTTCTTACTCAGTAAAGGCTTTCTCTGTCTACCAAAGCTGGAAACGTTTTTTTTTTTTTCTTTTCTGATATCTAGTATGACTCATTACTATTCCCATTCATTCACTACAGATGATGTAGGGACAAGCACTTTGGTGACAATACCTTGGTTCAAGTCCTACTGTGCTACTCAGTGATGGTCAGAGACCCTCTGATCTTGAGTTTCCTCATGATGTTGATAAACTCCTGTGTTGGGATGACTGGTCTAGAGGGTGAGATGAGGATATGCATAGAATATGCCTATTCCAACACCTAGAGCCTATTGAGGGCTCCATTAAAGGCAACTGCTCTTACTATTTGCATATATCTTCTGCCATGCTCTAGATTGTAAATTCAAGTATTATGCATCTTTCCAAATAACAACATCTGGCTTACTTGCTTTCAGTGAGAGAGATAGTCAATCAATAAACATATTATATCATGAAAGATAGTTATTGGGGAAAACCCCACCCCCAATATTCAACGTGGGTTCTTTTCTATTTCCCTAAGTGTCGGCTGGTCTGAGAAATAAAGGGAAAGCATACAAAAGAGAGAAATTTTAAAGCTGGGTGTCCGGGGGAGACATCACATGTTGGCAGGTTCCGTGATGCTCCTTGAGCCGTAAAGCCAGCAAGTTTTTATTAGCGATTTTCAAAAGGGGAGGGAGTGCACGAATAGGGTGTGGGTCACAGAGATCACATGCTTCACAAGGTAATATCACAAAGCAAATGGAGGCAGGGCGAGGTCACAAGACCACAGGAGGGGGTGAAATTAAAATCGCTAATGAAGTTTCAGGCATACATTGTCATTGACAACATCTTATCAGGAGAAAGGGTTTGAGAGCAGGCAATCTGTCTGACCAAAATTTATTAGGCGGAAATTTCCTCATCCTAATAAGCCTGGGGCTTATTTCATCCCTTTGGTTTTGACCATAAAAGACTGCCACCCCCACAGGGGCCATTTAGAGGCCTACCCTCAGGGGTGCATTCTCTTTCTCAGGGATGTTCCTTGCTGAGAAAAAGAATTCAGCGATATTTCTCCTATTTGCTTTTGAAAGAAGAGAAATATGGCTCTGTTCCACCTGGCTCACTGCAGTCAGAGTTTAAGGTTATCTCTCTTGTTCCCTGAACATTGCCGTTATCCTGTTCTTTTTTCAAGGTGCCCAGATCTCATATTGTTCAAACACACATGCTCTACAAACAATTTGTGTGGTTAATGCAGTCATCACAGGGTCCTGAGGCAACATACATCCTCCTCATCTTACAAAGATGATGGGATTAAGAGATTACAGTAAAGACAGACATAGGAAATCACAAGGGTATTGATTGGGGAAGGGATAAATGTCCATGAAATCTCCACAATTTATGTTCAGAGATTGCAGTAAAGACAGGTGTAAGAAATTATAAAAGTATTACTTTGGGGAACTAATAAATCTGCACAATTTATGTTCTTCTGCCATGGCTTCAGCCAGTCCCTCTGTTCAGGGTCCCTGACTTCCCGCAGCAGGTAGTGTTAAGGGCTGTGAAGACAAATAAAGCAGGGTAAGGAGAGAAAGAACAGGACCAGGGATAATGTGATTGAGGAAGACTTCTGGGAGAAAGGGACACTTGAATAGAGATTGAATGAAGTGAGGAAAATAATTATGTTTGTGCTTGGATGGAAGCAGTGCTCTTGATAGGTACAGAAAAAGAAGCTCCAAAAGGTATAGAAGAGTTAGAGCATCCTAGTGACACAGAGGCCCATGGGGTAGAGTTTTGCAAAGAGCAAAGTAATCCTCAGTTTCAAATGCAGTTGAGTAGACTGGGAGGGAAAATGCAGAGAACACTTCCTGGATTAAGTAAGTAAGAGAGCAAGACCAATGACAGTGGATTGATGAGAACAGCAGACTCGGGGATGTCCTGAGTAATCCAATGAGGGAAAACAAGACAGGGCTGTAACCAGAGAGAGAAATGGATTGAAACGGGGATTAGAGTTTCATCTGAAAGACTTGGTTATGTGTCTGGTAGAGAAAAAAAGAGAAGTTAAAAATTTAGGAGAGAGATAATAACTGACAGCATGGTCTTGAAGGAGGCAGGAACTGATGGTTTAGTCTTAAAAAAAGAAGTGATACCACAAAATGCAGGGTAAAGAGGGAAATACTGAATATGGATAAGGCTAGGAATGACTTTAAGGTTGCTTTCGTTTTTTTCTTTTTTTTTCTTTTTTATTTCCAAGACGGAGTTTCGCTCTTGTTGCCCAGGTTGCAATGCAATTACTTGATCTTGTCTTACCACAACCTCCGCTTCCTGGGTTCTAGCAATTCTCCTGCCTTAGCCTCCCAAGTAGCTGGGATTATAGGCATGCACCACTGCACCCAGCTAATTTTTTTTTTTTTTTTAACTAGAGACGGGGTTTCTCCATGTTGGTCAGGCTGGTCTCAAATTCCCAGCCTCAGGTGATCCACCTGCCTCAGCCTCCCAAAGTGCTGGGATTACGGGGGTGAGCTACCATGCCTGGCTGACTTCAAAGTTTCTAATTAAATATATGGTAGAGTTTTCAGCTGAGACTGTGGGTCAGGGTGGTGAGCTTGATTAGAGGGGTGGAAGTTTAAGCTGGAATGAATAACAGAAGAAACCCATCAAGGAATATTTAAAAAACAAAGTTTGTTCTCTTTGATCTTGGGTGAAGTAAGCCATGTACTCCATTTAATACAAATAACAACCCTAACCACATTGTCCATATTGCAGGGTTTTCTAAGTTCACATCAATGAACCAATCTCTGTTTAAAAAATGCACTCTGCCTGTGCTTGCGTTTTACACACACACACACACACACATACCACTCTACATCTTTGCCAATTCATAACCAATCCCCTCAATTATGGAGGGTGATAGTCTTTTCTTTCTTTAATTAATGAGTTTCCCAATTTGATATGTGATCGTTACACAGTACACTGTGCAGTCTAGATTCCAGTAATACCACAATGGAACTTATTTCTAGTAGTAGGGGTGATTGTTAACTTTTATAGACATATGCTCATTGTGACCAGGGACTGTTTTGGACGCTTGATACCTATGTTATCACATTGAAAATCCTTACAACCATACTGTAAGCTGGCTGATGGGGAAACTGAAATGTATTGATATTGAGGAATTTGCTCAGGGTCGCCTGGCTTGTTAAGGTAAACTTTGAGGTTGCAGGTGCAGATCTGGGACCTTAAACACCATCGTGTCACCTAGCTACAGCAAGAGGCTGCAGAACAATACTCTTCAGCCTGGTTTTGATATGGAAGATGCTCTTCAGCTTCATGCTGGCTTGAATTTCCTTTGCAGTGAAGGGAGAGGAGAAAGTGCATTTTAATAAGCTTCAATTAAATTAATTTCATTTTACTTCTTTTGATGTATGGTCTCTTCAAAAAATCCAATTCTACTGATGTTTATTAAGTGCCTCTACTCACTTGGAGAGTGCCAGGCACTTCAGGGGATCTATGGATGAGTGTGATTCAGCCCTGCTTCAAGAGCTTACAATCTAGTGGAGAGGATGGGAGTGTGCAATTTGCTCTAATACTAGATTGAATGTAATAAGTACCATCAGAAGTGGCCCAAACTATGGTTTTTTAATTCTGAAATGCAAGGTTATGTGACTAATTAGAAAATTGGCTTGGCAGTGCCTAAACACTGGAAGCATCACACAATAGAACTCTTATAAAGGGTCTTTATTTCAAACACGATTTTGCATTTGTTCAAATACGTGGCATGCAATGAGAGAAGAATGTATTGATGGTGATGACATCATCTGCCAGGCTGTGAAGGTCAACAGTGTCAGCCCAAGTTGTGGCATAGTGTTGGGTGATTTAAAACTGAGGGGCAAGACAGTAAACTCACAACAATCCCAGTGGTGGTGCATGACCTGAAGCTGTTCTTGGTTCTTTGTGTGTCTTGGCAAACAACAGCTGTTCAAGACCTTGAACTGCAATTGCACAAAAATATATGTTATGTGAAGTTGTTGGTTTTTATTCTTTTGTTATTATAGGGTGCTTTTTTGAAGTTAACTTCAGAAATATTGTGAACTCAGAATAGGTCAAATCCTATATATTCCGGCTAAACAATTGTTTAATACATTTTTAAGGAGATTTAAAACTAGGGCAATAGATACTGTCATAAAATTCTTTTCCAGGTTTACTGCAAGCTTTTGGAAGAAACAAATAGGAGCTAGAGAGCATGAGCTAGTACAATGTACCATGTGCAAATAGGAATTCAATAAATGCTTCCCAATTCTTTTTTTTAATTGGTCTCTTAGATGTGTTAGGTTCTGTAATAGTCACTTCCAAAATACACAGCTGAAAAAAACATTGCTTCTGTCTTCTAAGATTTTATATTTAAATGGAAAGGCTGGGGAAATGGTCCACCGATAGGTCAAAAGCAAGATTTCTAGTGTCATATTATTGGGAACACACACCTAGCCACAAAATCCATTATTTCATAACTTTTGTAACACTTCACACTGTTCTACCACCATGTAGATGTTTACTTCCATATTTGTCTCAACATACTTAAAATTTCTTTGCCACACTCCCCTGCCGCAATCAGTCCATGCCTCCCTGATGGATTGGTTGCAGCAGCATTTGGTGTTGCTTGGATGAGGTGATGGATGCTTCTCTCTCTTCTTCAGCTACTTGGAGCCAAAATACAAAAGTGCTGGTTAAAAGGTGATTAATCTTCCCTAATGGTTTTGTGCATTGCAAACAGGACTGCAGCCACCATGTCTTCATTAGCCTTATTCAGGGCCCACATTACCTCAGATCAGGTAATTGGTTATTTATTATAGAACAGCGGGCAAAGGCCTTTTGAGCAAGTGTCAACTGTATAAAGTCTATTTGGAGAGGAAAAATAGTGGGGTTCCAGTTGCCAAGAATCCATAGGGAAGGAATTAAAGCTGGAGTGTATTTCTCGGCATCTCTCCTGCTAAGCACTTTGTTTGATGGAGGGTACCGGGTGGCTTTGAGGTCATCAGGATGGACAGTCAGCAACAGTCCTTTGCCTTTTTTATTTTTTGCTTCTTCTTTGCTTCCTGTGTGACATTGTCTGGGTCTAGGGACTGAAGCTGTTTGGGAAATGTTGTTTTCTAAAAGTGGAAGATGGATTTTTAATATCTTTGGGGGTTTGGTGTGTTTCTGAAAATATGAGTTTAGAACTTGTTCAATGCCCAGTAATATTCAGGGTACTGGGGATACAGAGATGAGCATAACAGACCAAGCCCCAAGCTTTTGAAGCTTACATTGAATGGAAAAGACAGGTAATAAGCAAGTAAACACATACAATAGAATAAAATATAAGCACTTTCTGAAAAAAAGCAAAGCAGGTAAGGAGAGAAGAGCGGAACAAGGACTGATCAGGGAAGCCTTCCCTGAGAAAGAAACATTTGTGTTGGGATTAAGTGAAGGGAGGTGTATTAGTCCATTCTCACACTGCTACAAAGAAATACCTGGGACTGGGTACTTTAAAAAAAAAAAAAAAGATTTAATTGGCTCACAGTTCTACATTGTTGGGAAAGCCTCAGAAGACTTACAATTATGGGGGAAGGTGAAGGAGAAGAAAGGCATCTTCTTCACAAGGCGTCAGGAAGGGGAAGTGCCGAGCAAAGGGGAAAAGCCCCTTAGAAACCCATCAGATCTCAAGAGAACTCATTCACTATCACAAGAACAGCATGGGGCATCTGGCCTCATGATTCGGTTACCTCCCACCAGGTCCCTCCCATGACACATGGGGGTTATAGGAACTACAATTCAAGATGAGATTTGGATGGGGATGCAGCCAAATCATTATCAGGAGGGGTGCCCAGGGTTGTAAGAAGGGCCTTCTGTGCAGATGGGAGAGCCAGTGCAGAATTCATTCTTCAAGTGGCCTATGTTCCTTTTATTTATTTTATATTTTAGCACTTCCTAAGAATCATTCCATGGAATCAATCCATTCTATACATTCCATAAAGTGCAAGCAATGTTAAATGAGCTGAAGTAGGTGAATCACTAGAATGGTGTCTGGCGTATCATTGGTGTTCAAAAAAAAGTGACCTGCTTCTTTTCTTTTTTCTTTTTTTTTTTTTTTTTGAGACGGAGTCTCGCTCTGTCGCCCAGGCTGGAGTGCAGTGGCCGGATCTCAGCTCACTGCAAGCTCCGCCTCCCGGGTTCACGCCATTCTCCTGCCTCAGCCTCCCGAGTAGCTGGGAGTACAGGCGCCCGCCACATTGCCCGGCTAGTTTTTTTGTATTTTTTTTAGTAGAGACGGGGTTTCACTGTATTAGCCAGGATGGTCTCGATCTCCTGACCTCGTGATCCGCCCGTCTCGGCCTCCCAAAGTGCTGGGATTACAGGCTTGAGCCACCGCGCCCGGCCGACCTGCTTCTTTTCAATTTGCAACTCAAGGAAATGACTTGCCATCCATTCTTACATGCAGAGGGTGGCTACCATTTACTATCTAAACACCATATCCTACAACTTCAGGCCATCAATGGGAAGCATCTTCCTTTTCTTCCCTCTCTCCTTTCTCTTTTTTTTTTCTTCTCACCTGTGTCCTGAAACACAAGTGCCTCAAATTCAGGTTTTTAAATAAATAAAATAAATGTAATCCTCAGATCACAGATTGAACAGCTGATGACTCTGTGATAACATCATGTCACATCCACATATTCCATGCTATGATTCTTAAACACCACATCCACTCACAGAACAGTGGGCACGTCTGAATTAGGTATTAAAGTGGAGTATAAATAGAAATGGGTAAGTTTTGTGGGTAGCTGAGAATTTAGAGCATTTAGCAGTTCAGAGCATCATTTTAGTGCAGGAGTGTTGGTCTTTCTTGCTAGGATCTGTAGAGACACACATGGTAATGATGCCTTTTCAGGGCTTGGTAAAACACTGTAATCTGTATAATATTGTAATTATCTCCAAAGCTATCCTTAAAATGTTTGGGGCCCTAATATCAGTGTTCTGTCAGTTTCTCAAAAATTCCAAAATATTATTCTCATCAGCAAAATATTGCTCCTACACACAAGGTACCTCTTCTTTCTCCACTTGCTAATAATAATAGCAAGTATTAATACAAAGTATTTATTGAGCAATTATTAAATATATCATCTCTCACACAGAAGTCCAAAAAGACAGGCCTAAGTTCTACTTTATAGACTTTGAGACTCATAGAAGCATAAAATCCTACAGTATAAATGAGAAACTGGGATGGCTCCTGCCAGTTCTTCACTCATACTATTCGTTATTTTTCAAAACATTCAACCATTCTCTTCCTTTTGAGAGTTTATCATTTTTCTTCCTAAGTCCTGGAGAATCTTTCTTGGCAATGTCCTGATAATCTATTCATTATTTTCCTACCCTAGTTCTTTCTTTTCATAGTCTTTATCCTTTCAAATCTAGACTACTGTCCTTTTCTGTTGGTCCTCTAGACTCCAAATACCTTCGAGTATCAGCTAGTCTTATGCACTTTGATCAGATAGTTACATACTACTTTGACACAAGGCTGCCATCTTATTGTTGGAACTCTCCACTGTTCTTATAGTAATTACGAGGCTCTGGACACTGGCTTCCCAGCCCTGTATAATCGACCCCACTTTATTTATCCAAACTTATTTCAGCAGCATGGCTGAAGTCACTATTCATGGAACTCAGTGGGTGTGTTCCCCCGATACCTTGTCTCAAACTGTATGGCCTACTAAAAGGGCCTCCACCTTTTCTTTACTTTCTAAAAGGTCCAGATCAATTTTTCCCTCTACCATGAAATTTATTTTCCCTTCTCCTGGCATATTGATCTTTCCCTGTGAACACTTTCTCTAAACTTGAAAGGTCTATAAAATGGTCCTTTTTATATAGTCTTTCAATAGAAACTGTTTATCTTGCAGAAGATGCCCCTTACTGAAATTGGATTATTTTCTTTGGTGATTGGTGACTGTGTTCAGCTGCAACTAACAGAAAACACAACAAATGTTGGTTTAACCAGTTAGAGGTTGAAGATCTTAACTAACAAAAAGTTAAGAAGTATGCAGTCCAGGGTGAGGCAGCTGTTTAATGATGCCATTTGGGAGCCACTCTCTTCTATCTTTCTGTTTCTTCATCGTTGATGTATATGCTTTCAGCCTCCAGTTTGTTGCCTCTTAGTCACAGTATAGTTGCTGCACCTCCAGGCAGGAGGAATGGAACAGCAGAAATCCAGGTATGTCTCATCAGTCAGCATTGGTCAGAATTATATAACATGTTACCTCTAGCTGCAAGGGAAGCTAGGAAGTTGAGTTTTGAGCTTTTAAGCTTCTATAGCAAAAGTAGGCCTGGAAAAATGTGGTCAAGAACTGATCTTAAGTAAACAAGCCTTAAGTATCAGCCACAGCAAAGCTTAATGAATAGATTTTTATATTCATATAATTCTCTATTCTTTTATGATGGGAAAGACATTAGAATGAAGAAAATTGAAGACTGGAGTCAGATTCAATTGTTACTGAATATTGACACTGTCCTTTTGTAGTCTTGAGTAAGTTACTTTTCTTTCTGAGACAGATTTCCTCATCTAAACGTTTGGTTTAATAATAACACTGCCTCTTAGAGTTACTGTGATGATTAAAAGAGGCGACACCTGCAGCTTATGATGTGGCACATGTCAATTCTTTTTCCCTCTTCCATTTGAGGCCCTGGTAGGGGTGGAGAGAATCCTAAAAACAATACAACAAACCAACAAGCAAACCAGAAAACTTGAATCAATGAAGACAATATCTGCCACCAGCTAGTCCCATAAACTCATTTCAATAAGGAAAAATATCACCCCAGTAACGGAACTGCGGGAGTGTTTTAGATTTATTCATCTTGTAATTGAGTTGAAAGGAAATCTCTGAATGTTTGTGAAGGTGTTGACCTGTGGATACTGAGGTATGTGAAAACAACTCACACATCTCAGGTGTTTAATGAGGATCAAGAACAATTTGTGGGCCCATCAGCTCTACAGTTCCATCACCTCAAATCACACACAGGAACCCTGCTTCTGAAAAGTGACACTTGATGAGAGAGAATGGCAGAGTGAAATCCAATTAGCAAGATCTGCAAAAGATGCACATGTGCAAGAATCATGCATGATCCCAGAAAAAAATATGTATCACAGCACATTCTTAGCCTACCTACCTCCCACTACCCCAAAAAGCAGGACAACATTTTCCATATATTCTATTGAAGTTTTTTTTTTTTTTTAACTTTTTGGCACAGAAGCCTGTATCTGTAGATATTTTAAAAACTTTACTTATACTTATTTGAAATGTGTTCAAAAGCCATATATTCTTTTTTTCTTTTGATAAAAGGAAAAGCAACACCCTACCAGATTTTGGGAGGAATAGTAAGCAAGTGATTCAATCAGAATTCTCCTATGGGGACATAGACTCTCTCGGTCAATGTCATAGAATGAAATAGTCTCAGATTCACCCAGCAGTGAGTTATTCCATCTGGTTGTGGCAATTAGGAGCTGAAGATGACGGGAAGTTAAATGACTATCTTTATGAAACAAAGCAAAATAGAAAAGGGAACAGCTGGGGGACTGGATGGCTTGGTGATGCAGAAATGGATCTCGAATAAAGAATATGTTACTTCGAGTTGCTGGTTATAACGCCAGTGCAGGTTAATACGAAGTGAAGGTTGCTGCTGTGTGCTAGCAGTTTGCTGTCACTTGCCTGAAATATGACCATAACATTTACAGTACTGTCTGGATTGAGGTCTCTAGAATGTAATGTCCTTTTTACTTAAGGGCCAAGCCACCAGATTAACTTCATAGATAAGGGGCCATTGAACTTCAGCTCTGGAAAGGATGTTGTTGCCAAGTTCAGTCTGTGAATTGCCAGGAATGTTATGTGTCTTTTCTTTGCATGTGTTATATTCTAAAAACGATGCATAACTTTTATCAAATCCAAAGGAAAGAATGTGGATCCACCAGCCCTCTTCTACCCTCTTCCCCCACAAAATGTTAAGAACTTGCTTTAGACCTTTTCTTTGGAGTTGAGTAGTCTAGAACATAAGCTTTTTGCTTACCGCTTACTAGCTGTGTGGCCTTGGGCAAGTTATTTAATCTCTGCTAGACTTATTTTTCTAACTTATACAATGGAGATGATAATATTGTTTATCCCATTTCATAATGTTTTATGAGGAAAATTTGAAATAATGTATGTGAATATTTTTACTGTAACATATACTGAGGATCCAATAAATATTGGCTCTTATTATTATGTTGAGGTATCCTCAAAGTTAATGGCAGAAACAGGACCAGAACGTTGATACCCAACTCACTACTCTGGCCTTTGGAAAACATGATGACCCTATCTCTCTTCTTATTTGTCACACCCTTCATGTTTTGGCAAGACTCAAGAGCTAACATAAGGTACTGAAATCAAATAATTACTTCTACCATTACAGTGCCAAGTGGTCTACTTCTGCATTTTGAGCTCTTCTTCAGAATTCTTTAAACATCTTATCTGCACTGCAGTCTGGAAAGGGAAAGCACAGAGAGAAGGGAAATCATACTTTGGCTTTGCAACACCCTCTACCCAAGTTGCCCAAGACAAAACTGTGAGCAAGGTTAGACGTCTGACTCGTTAGCAAGAGGAAGTCTTTTTAGGCAGTTCCTCTGTTGAATAGATAAAGTGAATCAAACAAAAGGGATGACAGATTAGAAACTGTCTGGTGGCTAATGTACTGTTTACTGCAGTATAAATGACTGGTGTTTGGGAAATGACAGATGAGAGAAAACACAAATGTGGACATAAATAATTTCCAGGTTTCTACAGTGCAGGAGAGTCATGGTTGGTTAGGATGTTGACAGGGAAGGGGGAACTCACTGGTTGGAGTTTCAGGGAAATGAGAAGAGCATGGAGAGGACTTTTGAATTAATCCATTGATTCAGGAGTTACCATAGCCTCTGTGCTGCATACAGAAGGTACCATGTAGGGGTATAGTTCTTTTGCTCTTTTCTCACTGCCTGATCCGTTCTAAATGTAACTCTTGTTCCAGTCCAAGTGCAGCAATCTTTACAGAGAGAAAGCATGGGGATGAGGCTGTGCTCAGCCAGTCTGGGAGATATCTAAGGGAAAATGACATAGGAAAAAATAGTAATAAATATGCTTGAAAGAAGGCAAGGAAGCAATCAAGGAAGGAAGAAATAAAGAAAAAGAGAGAAAGGAAGAAAGAGAGAATGAAAAGAAGGGAGTTGGGAGGGAGGAAAGAAAAGAAAAAAGAAATGGAAAGGAAGAAAGGAAAGAGAGAGGGAATATGGTATCTCAGTTATTCTGCATATGTTTGAGTTGAGTTTGTGATGGTGTTACTTGCCCCCAGGGGATCAAAAGAAGTCTCCAATTAATTTGTAACTACTGTAACCATCTAGCATCCATTTGCTTAGTTTTCAATAAAAATAATAATAATAATTCTGATTAAATAAGGCATGTTGTCAAACATTATTTGCTAACATATTACTATTGTAACTGGTATTTGCCTTGTGCTTTGTCAGAGGTTTTATGTCCATGCATTCATTCATTTCTCTAAGAAATATTAATTGAATATCTATTTTGTGCCAGTTCTAGGTACTGTGGTTACATGCATGAAGAAACAAAAATAACCTCATGTATGTAAATTGGAGATAACTTATATGTAAATTGGAGAGAACAGACACTATATATGATATCATATCAAATTATGTACAGTAATAATATATGAAAAAATAACTAATGAGTTATAGGCTTAATACCTGGGTGATGAAATAATCTGTGCAACAAATCCCCATGGCACAAATTTACCTAAATAACAAACCCATACATGCACCCCTGAATTTAAAATAAAAGTTTAAAAACAAATTTTTCCTTTAAGTTCATTTCTTAATGATTTCTTAGTTGTTTCATAGGCTTTTCTCATTAGACTTCGAGGCAATCATATAAAATTATAAGTTGAATTAAATCAAATTATTAATAAATTTTTAACTATCTAGGTGGTCACAAAATGGCCTTTTTGTGGACTAAAATTAACCTACAAACACACTGTATTTGGCTCATCATGTTTTAAATCTTTAGGCCAGTGTGTAAAAATCCAGATATCTGAATTCTTTTGAGAAATTGTGAAATCTGGAGTAAAGAAAGATTGGTCAATAGATACAAACATACATGTAAATAGAAGTAGTAAGTTCTATCTAATGTTTGGTGGTAGAGTAAGGTGAGTATTATAAGCAACAATGTATTGTACATTTCAGAATAGCTGGAAGATAGGACTTGAAATGTGCCCAACACATAGAAATGATAAATACTTGGGTGATGTACACCCTAAATACCCTGACTTGATCATCACACATTCTATGCATGCAACAAAATTTCACATGTACTCCATATATATGTATATTATATAATGTATTAAGAAGTAAATTTTAAAAGAGAAATGAGTCCAAAGAGGAAAACAGTTTTAATCATTTAATTTAATGAAGTAAATTGTAGTTCTTTTGTTTGTTTGGAAACAGAATTTTCTTTTAAAAAAAAAAGAAAAAAAGGTATAGACATTCTCATAAAAGGCAGTCATTTGCTGGAACTGAGTGGCAATTGCTGTCTTTAGAAGGGGGGCAATTCTCCAATTCCTCACTGGTACAACCTGAGTTTATTTCCCCATCTCTTTTATCTAAATGGCCTTGATGTCATTTCTGTTCCTTGCCTGTCCCTGCTCCCTCCCAGGTAGTTAGCCTTAGAGAGATTAGAAATAATCATAAATGTACTTCCATATGAGTCAAAGACAGAGATCTCAGAATTATTGTATGTAATCTATAAATCCAATGTAACTGAAGTATTGCCTGTGAATTCAATTAATAATATTCTTTGCATAACTAGAATATATAAGTATATACGTGTGTTTGTGTGTGTGTGTGTAAAATTTTAGAAGGCTAAAATAATTACAAATTATAATGAATAAATACATATTTGAATCATACTAAATTTCAATCATCTGTATTTTGTTGATTAGCAGATATTAAAAATATAATTACTGTCAAACATTTGTACCTTAAAAAAAAATCCTTAAAAAGGAAACCTTAAACTTAAACTCAGAAAGGTTGGAAACAGCCGTTCTCTTCCCCTTACTGATGACAAAATAGAATCCAAACAGGGACAGTTATGTGTTCAAAACTACTCAGCCAATTAATGGTAGCGGGATATATGTCTGCAAATAGGCTGCCTCAGATATCTTTCAGTTCTTGCTCTGATACCCAAAAGTCAAGAGGGTGGAAGGTGACCCTTTCTAAGACTTTGACATGGAAATTCTTGATTCTGTTTCAGGAATGGCAAATTCCAATTTACAGATGAATGGAAAAGGTTTCTTCCATGTGAGAATAGAATTCAGGACAACATTTCTCACTAGCCATGCCACTGATATTTTTTGACTGGATAATTCTTTGAGGGGATTGTACTATGCATTATAGGATATTTAGCAACATCCCTAGCCTCTACACAGTAGATGCCAGTAGTAGCCTCCCCAACACTAATTGTCACAATAAAAATATCTCCAGACATTGCCAAATGCCCTTTGTAGAGGACCACAAATGCCCCTTGGAGAAGGCTATAATTGACATTTTTGACTGGATAATTCTTTGGGGCAATTGTATGGTGCATTATGGATTATTTCTTTATTTATTTATAAAACAGGGACTAATTTTGTCACCCAGACCCGAGTACAGTAGCATGATCTCAGTTCACTGCAACCTCTGCCTCCGAGGCTTAATTGACCCTACTGTCTCAGCCCCCCAAGTAGCTAGGAGTATAGGCATGACCACTGTGCCTGTCTATTTTTTTATTTATTTTTATTTTTATTTTTTTTTTGTAGAAACAGAGTTTCACCATGTTGCTCAAGCTGGTCTTGAACTCCTGAGCTCAAGCGACTCACCTGCCTCAGCCTCCCAAAGAACTAGAATTGCAGGCATGAACCACCATGCCCGACCCATTATAGAACATTTAGCAGCATCCTTAGCCTCTGCATAGTAGATGCCAGTAGTAGCTCCCCCACCAAAACACTAATCATCACAATAAAAACATCTCTAAACATTGCCAAATGTGTTTTGGAGAGGGCCACAATTGTTTCCAGTTGAGAATCACTTCTTCAGGATAGACTGTTGTTAAACCATTGATTCAGCGTCCCAGGGAAAGACTTTGGACACTCAGCAGTCAAGCATCCTGCTGACCCCCAGAACCCTGCCTTAATACCTGCTCACAAACCCCTCCTCTCCATCCTCAAGGGCAAAGTGTAATTTAGCTACAGCCTTTTCCCAGATGCTTGTAGCTTCCACAATTCAATCTTTTTTATTTGTAAGTATCTTTGCACTTTTCTACTTTCAAAAGACTCTTAGTGATTTCTGATACCTCAAATTGCACAGGTACATGGCTTTTTGTCTCTCTCTCTATTTGCCTGTGTCTTTTTTTAACTTTTCATTGTAGAGTTTCCCACTTTTTATTTTTTCTTTCCATGTTTATTGCTTTTGTGTCTCTGTCTTCTTGACTTCATTTTGGTGTGGAACCTGTCTTTCTCTGCTTGTGTCAATATCTTACTACTTAGATCTCAATTTCATTTTATGGTTTAGCCTTTTGGTGTTTATCTCCCCAATCCCTATCATCCTTTTAATGACTGTTTGTGTTTCTGGGTCTTTTTTCATGTGGTAGTTTGTCTTTTGGTCGGCCTCTCTCTGCATCTCTCCAGCTCTTTTTTATGATCTCCTCCTACTTTTAGAGAATAGTGATATGTTGTTATGACGTTTCTATTTGTGACTTCCTTTTTCTCTATTGACTTCCCTTCCCTTTTCTGCCTTTCTTTTGAAAATGGTCCATCTGGACTAAGTTTCCATCAAGATCTCTTTCTATAAGCAGGAAGTTCCTCAGGCATGTAATGGAAACCTTTTACTTCTGTTGAATGGTAATCCTAAGGGGAGGTCAGGGAATGGGCTTTTCAGTAAACTGCTCAGAGGCAATTGTTTGTTTTACTTCATATAATCGAACTCTTATAAAACTTAGAATATTAAATCCAGCAAGATTAAATATTTAGCCTTTTATAAACTTTGTAAAATAAAAATACAACTTAAATGATTCATCATAAAACAATTATCTTAGAAAATGAATAGGTAACACATTATTGGAATCAATTTGTTCCCAAAGCTATGAGAAATAAAATCAATAAGTTTTAGAGATGGATAAGATGTTTTATGTAATGTTTGGGAATAAGAAACTATAAGAGTAGGATTTGGCTATTTGCAAAGTACCTGCCTTTTCCCTTGGTTCCTAAAGAATTTTGAAACCAAGAATGAGGGCACTATAAGGTTTAGAAGGACTGAAAACTATTTGATCTTCTCATTTTTGGAAGAAAGTGAGAATCATAATATACTTGTGAAACAGATTGCATTCCATCTGCTGTAGCCAAATTAATCCTTCTTTAATGATTGTTTATATTGTGTATCCAAAGTCAAACTCAGTATCAAGAGTTAATCAATTACAATTTATAATCATTTTGGCTCAACAAAACAAGAGGGAATTGTAAACAGTAAAATTTATTTTATAGTATAAACATGTTAAAAACATGGATCTTCATTGGACCATATGTAAATTAATCAAATTATCTCTAGTTTTTATTGTTGTCTGTTTGTTTAGATGTGATGCAGGAAAAAGCAATGGATGCTGAGACTGCAGAGGTTTGTGAGGAAGGCTGTTAAGTTTTCTGAACATTCCTCCCCTCTATCCAAAAAAATAACCCAATCAGACTAAGACAAAAACGTGAGAAAACCAGGATGGAAATTTGACAGGGGTGTAGGAACTAAACAAGGAAAGGGAATGTTTCTCTTCTCTCTAGTGCAGGATAAATTACATCAGTACCCTGTCTGAACCTCATTAACCTTAATAATACACTATCAAAAAGTCAACTCCATGCAATTAGTATTTAAAGGTACTTGATATTTTAGGTGGGAAATTTATTTTCTCTGAAAAATCACACATGCCTCCAACAACTTGAAGCTTACTAAAATTTATAGCAATGATGTTGAATTCAATTACATTCAATCAAATTCCAGGCATGAAGTCATTATTAAATATCTACTTCTGTGGTCATTGTGCTGTGGTTGGGAATAAGAATAATACTAAGGCACGATCTTCTTCCCCTTTACAAAGCTCTCAGTTGATTAGGAATCCCCTAAAGTGTCAGATGTCACTGTTTCAGCTAACAATGTTTCTGCCATAAACAGAACTGACTCAAAGGGGCAAAAAGTAAATAAAGTACATGATATGGGAGCATACTCTCACCTGAACCTTAGAGAGGAAACTGACATCTGTCAATTCATTTGTTCTGTTAATTCCACTTTGATATTTCTTAAATATATCCACTCACTAGGGCTAAGCCATACCATAACTGACTTCTAGGCATTCATCTTTCTTCCACTTAAATTCATTCTCCACTTTGCAGCTATTTAGTTTGTTCTTCTTTCCCAAACAGTTCAGATTATGAAACCTGACTTTAGTAATATATTGGAAAATCCAATTATAGTGTCCTAAGGAGTCGTAATAAGAAACACAGTTTGGAAAATACAAGTCTGAGTTAGTAACCAAGATGTCTTTTTTTTTTCCTCTTGATTCTAGGATTATTTCAGGAGGTCGTGAGAGACACAATGAGGCCTTCAGCTCTCGTAGACTAGTTTCAGCTGGATTTTTGAATGGGCATCAACCATTGCAAGTTGAAGCCATTCAAGGATGAGAATTATTTTAGCTATTAGAACCTTTCTCCATATCAATATTTCTACCTCTCTCCTCCAGTGGCATTCTCTGAGCAGAGGAGATGGGGGGCATAGTGACCTTAAAAGGCAGAGCCCCGAATTTCAGTGGTTATATGGACACAATATGACTAGGATTTCTTATCACCTCCTTCAAAAAACCCCAGGGTCACTTAATTAAAATGACTGATTCCTGGAGCCTCAACATGCACCTACTAAATCAGACAGTCTTTGAATGTGAGACTAATGACCAAGGTTTGTA
The DNA here is from genome assembly GCF_043159975.1 of Macaca nemestrina. Taxonomy (NCBI): domain Eukaryota; kingdom Metazoa; phylum Chordata; class Mammalia; order Primates; family Cercopithecidae; genus Macaca; species Macaca nemestrina. The sequence continues at coordinate 28,816,957 of NC_092131.1, read as the reverse complement.
CTGAGTTCTCCTGTGACTCTTATGCTCCCTCATGTTTAAGATTCTACCCTGAGTAGAGGCCACTTCAAAAATAGAAACTTTTTAATAGGTCTGTGGTTTACAAGGTCAATTCTGTTAAGCCAGAAACCATCCCATTTGGAATTAGTACTACAATTATGGTTCTTATTTTTTACAAACACACGCACACACACACACACACAGGTTTTTTGAAAAAATAAACATGTTAAGAGAAGACATTTAAAAGTTTAAAGAACTTACATGTTTTATTTTGTGAGAAAAACAACTTTGGGGCAAGTCACTTAACTGTCTGAGCCACATTGTACCATCTGGGAAATAGGAAAAGTGGCATCTGCCCTTGCTACACACTTGAGATGGGACAGTCAAATGAGAAAGATTGAAAGCAAGTGTAAAATCTAAAGTACGATGAAAAACAAGGTGTTATGATGTCTTCATACACATTTGGTAAGATAGGAGTCTTGTCATACATAATATTTTTCTGAGTAAACTAGTTTGGTTAATTTTTCTGTAGGGTTTAAGAGTATATTTTGATAACTGAGAGTTTTAAACAATAATTTCAGATGTATTAAAAATTGAACGTGATTATTAGAAGTAACGAAAACTTCTGGGATTTTGTAAAATTGAGTTTTATACAACATTCTCCTTGACTTTAACAAGAGTTAAATGTTAGGAATCATTGATTTAAACTATTCTTAAATGATTCCACATTCCAAGCAAATGCTCTGGAGAACAAATAGGAGAATCACATATGAAATTAACTTTTTCCTGATGCCATGTGGAATAAGATTATCGAAGCATCTTACACTTAAGAATTTTACCTCCGAGTTACATAGCACATTAAAATAAACAGGTGGAATTCACAAATCCTGATATCAACTTTAATTTCAACTTTAGCTCTTTTACACTTTTATAAGGCCCTTTCCTCTTATAAATGTAAGCATCTTTTTTAAATGGAAGCTAATTTGTCAAGTCCATTCTATCAGAGGTGAGTTGCAAAATGCCAGCATGCAAGATAAATTTGACGAAAAATAGGTAAAATCAAAGTTTTATTCATGTACGGTGGTTAAGAATGAAGATATTAAGATAAATTATTTTAAGTGAGGACTGTCCTTTTAATAGGCCTCACTCTACAGCCTTGTCTCATTTTTCATTTTCACAAGGTTCTTAATGTATTCTTTTCATTATATAAAACATGCCATATTTGGCCTTTTCATGAAATGTATCTGATATTCTCCTTTGACAGCCATTCATGTGAAAAGAACAGGTCCTATTTCTGTCCATCGCCTACATGCACGTATTCACAGAAATCATAGATTTTTTGGTAAAATATACTATATACTTATACAGCATCTTAATCTCAGAAACCCAAAGGGTTTAGATCCATGAATGTACCATATTTCCTTTCTGTATGTTGAGAGATACACATGGTCAAGTTTCCTAAAACCTGAATCTAACTCAATCTAAATTATGTGATCTCCATTTCTACACAGGGAAACAAGTGTGCATGAAATAAAATCGCCAGCCTAGAGGCATTTGCCCAAATAAATCTTGGACATTTTCTGTACCATTTCATCTCTCTACTTCTTTTTTTTTTTTTTTTTTTTGTTTGTTTTTTGAGACGGAGTCTCACTCTGTCGCCCAGGCTGGAGTGCAGTGGCGCGATCTCGGCTCACTGCAAGCTCCGCCTCCTGGGTTTACCATTCTCCTGCCTCAGCCTCCTGAGTAGCTGGGACTACGGGCGCCCACCACCGCGCCCGGCTAATTTTTTGTATTTTTAGTAGAGACGGGGTTTCACCGTGGTCTCGATCTCCTGACCTTGTGATCCGCCCGCCTCGGCCTCCCAAAGTGCTGGGATTACAGGCGTGAGCCACCGCGCCCGGCCTCTACTTCTATATCTAAGTATTACTTTTAATTGGATGTAAAATGTATCCTTCTCAATTTGTTTTTGTTTGTGGGAGATGGGTGGAGCTAATTGTTCCCCTGCTACTTTATAAACAAATATAAAATGTGTATGTGTATGTATTTTATATGCTAACAGTAGAATTTTCATGTCTAGTTAAGAACTCTATTGGTCAGAGTTTAAATCTTTTCAGGAGGAAAAATTAATCATCCATGATATCATTCATCTTGATGTTATCACTTTCTTCTTGAAATCGGAAAAGCATCATAGTTTTCACATGGTAGTTTTTCCTTGTTGGAGGGCAGTTACATTTTACTCCACATTGTTAAATGCATTAGGACATGTAAGAGAAATATAATTCTGTAATTATTCAGAACTCGGTTGTTTATATGGTATTCAGCAATATACTTCCCCCCCCCCACCTCCAACTTCTTATAACACAATTTCAAACACCAATCGTCTTCCTCTTTTAAAGTAACACCATGAGTGATTGATTGCCTTAAATTTATTTATGATCTTATTCTAATGTCCTTACTAAAAATAAGAAAAAAATATTCTAAAAGTAAAATGAGAGTGCGATAGATACTTCACTATTGTGCTGGTGTAGACTTGTGGGAGGGGGAGGACATGGAATGATATGTTCTCCATTCATCTCTAGTTTTATTTCCTAGATGAGTTATGGGTGAATACTGTGACAAAAACAAGACAACAGCTAAAACGGAAAAGTGCCAGGATTAAACAGAAACCAGGACTTAAACTGCTTCATCATTATTTTATTGTATTGTTTTTTGTTTTGGGTTTATTTTTTAAAAGGAAGTTACAACAAGGAGCAGCTAAGGACAGATAAATTGGTAGCAGATTGTAGTTTATGATAATGACAGTCTTGAAGGGACTTGGCTTTCTTGGTGACATTGAAGTAAATTGCATTATTCAAGATGTATACTAAGAAGGATAGATAATGAAGTGTATAGGAGAAAGGCATGGTGACTATTTTTATAGTATTATTGACTACCAAAATGAATGGAAGGGAAGACGGGACCAGGTAGAGTTCCTTGGGTTAATTTTGATGTACCTTATAAATGAAAAATTTTCCACCCACTTCTCTTCTAGAGGGATAAAAATATTTCAAAGTGTCTCAAACAATTGCTGACCACTATTTCAGTTCCTTTTCCTAACTTCTAGTACCTTTGATTTACTCTAAATTCCTAATTTCTTGTTAAACGAGACCACATTTGTTTATAATTCCCCTGGGTTAAAAATAATATTTCCTTTTGAGAAGAGGAAGAAGAAAGGGAGTGCTCTAGCTTCTTCACCCAGAAACAGACTTACTCTTATGTAAAACCCCCAGGAGATTCTATAAGACGTGAGGGAAGATTCACCTAAAGATTAGGACCCTTCGAGCTTGACAAATCTCTTATTGAGTGCCTTTGCTTTCAACCAAAGCTGAAATAAAAAGTACATGCATGTGCACACATGCTCAAACACACAGGCAGAAAGCTCTCAGCTACAAGATCTGTTTCCATAGTTTGCAGAGCACCTGTAGCCCATTTCCCCTGTGCTTTTTAGGCAAATCTTTGTTATAGTGGTATATGACATCCACATATAATCTGAGTACCACTTCCTCCCTTCTTAATTCTCCACCATTTATGCCAATTAGAAGCAAAATAAAATGGATGATTTCTGGTCACTTAAAATCGGGGTGAAGCACGGATGGAAGTTGTCCTACAAAGGCATTTTAATTCTAAAGGAAAAAGAGACTAGTGGCCTCTATCCATCTTAGAGAATAGAGTGTCCTGACATCTTCCCTTCCTCCTTTCTCTTTGGTATTCTCCCTCTCCCTAGTGCTACGTTGAGAGGAGATTCACTCCTAAAAGAGTGTGTCATTTTAAGTTGACTTTCTTGGAGCTGAGCTAAGAGCCATTGCCAAGGCCAGTGGGCGTAAATTCAGTCCGCCTGACGGGAGATGAAGGGTTGTGGGATTTATGACTTATTTGAGTTCTCATATATCACCCTCTGTGTCGCTCGCTTATGATGGCCCTGCCAAAAGATAAAGAAGTGTAGGACGCTTGGTACGGGCTCTGGTGACAGGCCAGGGACAAATGTCTCTGTTGGGTAAATTGATTTCAATGGCTCTAGTGAAATATCAGGTTAGGCGGAAAATATGATTGGGTTTAATGATCCTGCTGACTTGGTAGACTGTCAGGATTCCAAATCCTGGACAAGTTAATTAAGGCACTCTGTGAAGGGGGTGTGTATGAATATTTGTAAATCCATGTAATTATTAATGTCAATAAATACCACCGTGTAAAAACTGAGACCTGTTCTTACACATAATATATTGAATCTCCATACAATACAGGGAACATTACAATTTATAGAGTATTTATCTGGGAAAAACTGTTGAGAATATTATTTTTTCTCCATATCCTAGAGTCAACAAGCAGAGACCAAAAGGCATAAAAATGTGGAATGAAAAGATAGAGAAGAGATAAGCAGTTTGTTCTCTCCTGGCAAAATTTAGTAGACTTACCCTAATAGTGGAGAAGAAATTTTTATGTGAAATTGGGGTTGTGTTAGGCCACTAACCCAAAGATTAAATGGATTACCTTTTCAATTACAAAAACCCTATATTGTTACCTTCTTTTTTGAATGTGACTGTTCAGTTAAAAGCAATAGTTTAGATTTCTTTGTAGGACCAAAATTTTTTTAGCAGATTTCTGTTTTTCCATTTACAATTGCTTCCAAATTTCTGAGTTTACTTCTAATAATGGGTATGCTTTCCTTGCTATTTTTATCTCCAGATAATTTTTGACTGCTTGTAGTTTTTTATTGTTGGGCATGAATGACTGGCTTCATCTTCCAAAAGTGTTACAAAACACCAGTTATTGCTTTGAGCTTTACACTTTTCCTTTGCAGAAAGGGGCCTTATTTACATCAAAATGATTTCCAAGGAGAGTTTCCCACTAATGCTGACTAGTTAACAGAACTGCAGGTGAGCAGGAATCCCTTGTTACCTGGCCTTCTGTTTCCTGGTTCCATCTAGATCTCTGGGAAAGTTTTCTATCTTTATTTGCCATAAAGTATGATATATTTATTTCAACGAATGGCTAAGAGCCCTGGAATGCCATCTTTAATGAGTGTAGGGAGGATGGTTAATTGGGTATTGGCAAGAATATTATTAAATACATTCAATTTTTAGAACCCAAACAAAAACACAACAGTGTCAGTGTTTGAGAGTGCTATACTATCTGTGAATATAACAGAGAGGAATGGTGTCTCCGAAAGAACTCTTCATTCTTAGGAGAGGCCCCAGCATAATCACAAAACTTGGAACTGTATCTGTGGAATATAGAGGTTTCCCTGTCTTGGAGTGGATTCTTAGAGTAAAACATGCCTATATCCTTCTGCTCTTTTTTCAGCTTCAACTGACTGTGAATGATGTACTCACTGAGAAAAATCCATTTGCTCAGGTCTAATTTTAGGTAATTTCTCTTTCTCTATGTTAATGGAACCCATAACTGTTTTCCCTACTGGTTTTCAACTGAGGACTAATTTAACAGTTTCCATTCAACAATTGTATTGCTTTTTTTCCCATTATTTTCTTTCCTTTCTTTGTATGAGAATATTGAGAATAAGAGAGATTAAGAAATTTACACAGCTTGTAAGGGACAAGGCAGCTTTTGGACCCAATTATGCATGCCTCTAAAACACATGTTCTGCACCACACCATTTTTTCTGTTATGTTTAAGAGATAAAAATTTTTCCGTCTATCTACCTCTCCAGGCTAATGTCTCACTACATTCAATCTAACTTCTCCTTCCCCATGCCAGGATTCATGCAGCCCCTACCTGTAATGTGCTTTTTCATATTCTTTTTTATTTTAAATAGAGACAGGGTCTTGCTCTGTTGCCCAGGCTAGAGTGCAGTGGTGCAGTCATAGTTCACTGTAATCTCAAACTAGATTCCTGGACTCAAGCAATCCTCTCACTTCAGCCTACCAAGTAGCTAGGACTATAGGTGTATGCCACCATACATGGCTAAATATATATTTTTTTGTGTGTATTTTTTGTGGAGACAGGGTCTTGCTAGGTTGCTCAGGCTGGTCTCAAACTACTGACCTCAAATGATCTTCCTGCCTCAGCCTCCCAAAGTGCTATGATTACAGGCCTGAGCCACCTTTTCATTATTTTCTTCAGATCTCAAATTATTTGTCACTAACTGGAAGTGTACAGCTAATCTGAAGTGGCCTTCTACAGTTCCCCTCTCCCTCATTACCCAGATAATTTCCATCATAGCAGTGACCACATTTTGGTATTGTTTTGGATATTGGTTGCCTTGTTAAATGCCTGTGTCTCTTATCTCCTCCAATGAAAAAGTAAACTTTCTAAGATCAGGAATCCTGCCTAAGTATTTTTTGCCTGCATATCATCAGTGTCCTGCACATAGCAGGCCCAATAGTTGTTCCGGAAATTAATGTATACCTGAATGAATAAAAGCTCTCAGAGAGACAGAAATGTAAACAAATACTTCTAACACTAGGAGAAGTTTGTTACATGTTCTAACAAAGATTTAAGCAAAATATGTGGCTACAAAGAAAAAGATGGGTGAAGAAGAATGAACAAACACTAGGGGAACATGAGAAAGTTCCTGGAAGAATATTGTCATATATGAATTGAGACTGGTGCATGGTACAATTTCATATATAAAGATAGTGAGGAAAGCATTCTTGGAAAAGAGAACAGCATGGGCAAGTACAGGAAGATAAAAATGTGTAGGGTAGATAATTGTGATAATCTCGCCAATGCACCACAATGTAACAATCTCTTGTTGTGAGGCATTACCCAGAGTTCTTTGTCTTACAACCAAGAGAATTAAGGACCGTGGATACAAAGGGTGAGGTTGGAGTGAAAGTTTAATAAGTGAAGAAACAAAGCTTTCCACCACGGAGAGGGGTCCCGGAAGAGGGTTGCCATTTTTACAGTTGAATGCAAAACAAACTGTTGAGTGCTGAGTGTCTCATTTGCATAAGGTGTGAATTTCTGGTAGCTCCACCTTGTCCTCCTAATGAGCATGTGGGCTCTTAGTTTGAGTTTCTCCATATTGCTTTGTTCCCCTTACTGCACATGTGTCGGGATGGAATTTTCCATTGCAGGCAAGTCTGGGCAAGTCACGTGTTTAGCCTTTCTTATCTGTATGGCTGTGGGCATGTCCTAGGTAGGCAAATCCCACTTAGCAAGTTCTCTTATCTGTGCCTGCAGGCTATTCTTTCCATTGAGAGAATTCAGCCAAGGACCCACCCTAACTGCCTGCCTGACCACTTTCTTCCTTTTTCCTCTCTCATAATGATATAACAGTAAAAATACCTGAGTTCAAATCCTGATTTTTCCTTTTAATAGCTGTTGATTTTGGACTATGTGCTTAAAAAACATTTTTTTGCAGAGCTTTCTCAATTCTTGGCACATTATTGTCACTGTTTCTCCCTGGGTCTTAGTTTTCTGGGTTGCTAAGTGAGAATAATCCATAGTTCAGAAGTTTCTGTGAAGTAGTGTATGTCAAAGAGCACAATTTTGAGCAGGTACTTTCATTCAGAGATCATAGCTGAGTTTAGGTGACTTGTTATATTTGGGAAAGGATTATTTAAAGTCAAGGAACAGATCCGTTAGGACACCATAATTAGAATGGATAACCACATCTGCATAAAATGGGCTGCACTGTGATTAAATGTAATTTTATTCATAAAGTGCTGGGTCTGGGGTTAGGGGAGATAAGTTCTTAATATAAGCCTTAATATAGCCTTGGGGTCTGGGATATGCTAAAAAATTATTCAATTCATTAGTGTCTCAGTATCCTTGTCCTTAAAATTATTATTATAAAAATACCTGAATGTGAACTTAACCTCTTCTCGAGAGTTTCAGTAAGGAAAGTGAGGATCACTTCTTTCTAGAACATTAAACTTAAGCAGGAAGGTGCCACATGAAATATTATATTATAATGGAAGCAATGTAAAAAGAAGAGTGAGGCACTTCATCAATTTCACGATGCAAAGGTGCTACTGTAAGTCATAATTCTAATACAAAGATTTATATAAATAATGATTCTGGGATTAGCTAGATCTCCTAATGTTCTAGGGTTTGTCATCATGAATTGTGGTGTCACTTAGTAAGTACATACTTAAAGAGAAGAATAGGAGGGGAGGGAATGTTAGAAGAATAGTGAACAACTAAAAAATGTGAGAGATAGCCTGGAGAGAAAAGCAAAAGGACAAGAGAACACAGGAAAAAACAAAGTGGGGAAACAGATTTGCCTAGCAAGAGGAAACCAAAGTTGGCCCAGGGGGTATTGTTGCAAAAGGAAAGCCGGCCTTGTCATTCATCTAACTAAACATTCCACTCCTCAGTGATGGGGTAGCTGCTCTTTGAAAGACAAGCAACTGTAATGGGGACCTGTCAGTCTTCCTTACATGCAGCTGGTTCCCTAAATATCCCAAGGATCCCTATCATTTTCTGTAAGAGTACCTGCAAAATTGTAAGGCTTGGCTGATGGCTTTTTCTCCATTAAGCAGTAAACACGTTAAGCAAGCTTGAGCCAGGTTCTGCAGGAGGTCATCTTGCAAGGAGAAAAAACATTGCACTTGTTGGATGAATACTTAATGCATGGTTTGCCTATTATCCTTACCTTAGAGATGAGAAAACTGAGGCTAAGACTAGCTAAGTAATTTACTCACATTTACATGGCTTGCTAATAATGGATCTGGATTTGAATTCCATTTTGTCTGACTCTATAAATCATACTCATGCTAGTACACTGCTCTGGACTGGACAGGCCATTTTACATTGTGTTTTTCTTTTACAGACATTAATATGTATAATAAGTGGAATGGGAGTATGCATTATTAAATGTTAATTTTGAAATATAAGATTGTTTTCAGACAGAATATCCTTTTCATTCTTTATGATCCTTAACGTTGATTTGAAAATTAGAATAGGAAAGGTATGGCAAGTGTGTATTTGTGGTGGGAATAGCTAACACTGCTCACTTTAACAGTAAAGCTCTGCCATCTGGGTTATTGCAAATTCTTGTAAATTGGTATGGCCTGTCCTGCTGTCTTGGAAAGGGAGCAACTAGCATAAGAGAAACCAATCAAAATGTAGCAAAAGGATTTTTTTTTTTTTGGTAAGATTTTGCTTAATTATCACTGCAGTAGAATGGCTAGCCAAAGTCAAAAATCTTTTATTTCCGCTCAGTGAGCAGTCCAATAAAGCTTCAGAACATACAGCACAAACAAATGCCATTTCATTTTTCTGTACTTCTTAAAAGAAGTTAATCAGGAATTTGTTAGAATAATCCTGTGTTAAATCAAGCGGCCAGACAATGAAATAGGAATTAAAGAAAATGAAAGTGGTGGGAATTATCATAGAAATATTAAATTATTTCAAAAACCCTACCAAGTGAATTGGTTAATAAGCACATACAATTTATTGCCCTCTGGGCCTTGTTTTTACAGGCATCTTTATGGTTCATCAGTTTGCTTCTGTCAACACCACTTGCCTATAATTCTTGAAAAAAGTCTGTTTTAGATACTGAGAGTATCCACTGGATTTGAGAACAAAGCAACCCTATAGTGTGAGCCCAGAGTCCAGAAGGGTGTGGGTGGAGGCAGATTAGGATCCAAGATTTTAGCAGGAGATGGCTTGCTTAAGTGAAGCAGTTTGCACTCTGCCTCTTTATTCAGTTAGGCCTGGTGTTCCTTCCAGTGAGCAAAGCAACTGGAGGTCCTGAAATTGCACACTCACCCAATTTCCCCAAATTCTTTACTTTTGAGGACTATTGAATCATAGGGATACAGCGGTAGACTTCATGAGTTCATCTGGCACCTAGGATCTTGGGATCTGTGGCCTGGGACAGTTCCTGCTGTACAGGTCTTGGGTAGGCTGCCATCCTCTAGGATGTGGCGGCAGTGCGGCTTGTGGTTCTTTGTGAGTGTACACTGGCTGCCTTACTTGTGAGATTCTAGTTCTATCAAGTGTCAGTTCAAGGCCGTTTTTGTCTCTGCATAACAGGGTATGTTTGAGAGAGACATCCCTGAGAGAAATTCAAAGCTACCATGTGAAGATCCTTTCCTGAATATAACGTGGCTGCCTCAGATCAGGATTCTCAAGCTTGGCAGTTTTGACATTTTGGACTGGATTCTTTTTTGTTGTGGGGAAACTACCTGTTCACTGAAGGATGCTTTGCAGCATCTGAGGATGACTCACTAGATGTTAGTAGCACCTTTCTCCCATGGTAAAAAACACAAATGTTTCCAGACATTGCCACATGTCTTCTGTAGGGCAAAATCCCACTGGCTAAAAGCCAATGACAGAGTTTGTACTCTTTGAAATGAGACTACTGACTTTTTGTCTTCCTCCTAATTATGCTCAGTAAGATAAGGCCTTCTTTTGAGATAGACTTTCAATATCTATCTCTGATTCTTTTTGAGAAAACATGTTGCATTTTAATCTTTTAGTGACTGATTGTCCCCAAATGTAAAATAGGAAGTTGAAGAAGGCAGTAGTTATATGCACACAGTTTTTTGAGCCAAAGTTCCCTGAGTTTGAGTTAAGGTGTCCTGAGTTTTGAGTTAAAGTTCCCTGAGTTTGCTACCAATTAGCTATGAAACCTTGGCCAAATTAAAAGTTAGACCTTTACAGTTTTAAGTCTCCCTTTTTCACGTGTAAGACAAGGGAGAATAATGATTGTACCTTTTTCATAGGTTTTGTTGATGGTTAAATGAGGTGAAGTAGTGAAAGCTCATAGCGCAATGGCTGGCCCATGTTGAATGCCTAATGAATGTTTGCTATAATTACTACTGTTGCTGACAATACTTTTGAAAACATTGTTGGCTTGTTATAATTAAGCCAGTGTTTACTTCTGCTTTACCAAATACTTTCCATGTTTTTTATCTCAGAAAATAGACTCAAAAGTGAACACACACACACACACACGCACACATATGTACCACACATATGTACAACCCACATTGTCTAATAAGCTCAGTGGTTCCATATGCTATATCTTTGGCCAAATCCAGGGCTTTCTAATGAGCACCTCTAGTTTTTTTGGTTTTTTTTGTTTTTTTTTCCCCCTCCTCCTATTACCATTCTCAACATTTTCTTTCTGTTTTTTCCTTCTAGAACTACTGCCAGGTGAACTACAAATTATTTTCTTGATTTGCAGCCCATGCACCAATGAGAAAATGCCTATGGTGTCTTTTGACTATTTTATGGTTCATTGCTTAGGCCTTGTTATAAAAACCATGGCGTCTCTAAAAAGAAAATATAAAACAAAAACAACTTTCTCTTGGCCAGAGTTTATCAAACCTATGCCCATAATGGCATAGAAATATAGGAAATGAGAGACTACTACTCCCCCAGTCCCCATTTTTTGTTTGTTTGTTTGATTCCTGCCAAAGCAAAGTGACCTTGAGTAGGCACCGGCTCAGTGTTTGCTTTTTCTGGCGTTACCCACACCCCTCCTTCTTCATCTCCTACTGCTCCCCATTCAGCTCCTCAACAATCGGCAATCACTCTGCCCTCCTGCTCCAAATTTATGACCAGGAACAAGCCATAAACAGAGAAGGCCAATCCTGATCCTAGGCACTACACCTTCCTGTTTGCCAGAGGTACGACAGCTTGATGGGACTGTAAAGAATAAGCCTGCATCCCCACAAGCCCCATGAATCATGTCCTAGGATAATGACTAGCAAAGGCTGCTGCAGAGACTGCAGGTGACTCAGAGCCCTGAGGCAGGGCTTCCCCTAAACCACCTAGAACAACGGGTCCCCATGGATGTTCTGTCTGTGGCGTCATCTCACAACTGAGAAGACCTCACCCACTCTCTGATCCATAGAAGCAGCTTTTTTATTCCATGATCCATGTGAAATGGCAAAGATCACTCCAGCTTATTGATGCTCAGAGAATTATGAAGGTGCTACCTGAATGATACTCCTATAGGAAATATTTGGTGAACAAGATCACGTTTTTTCATGGATACTATCTGCCTCCTCCAGTTGCCGCTTAGTGTGTATATTACTGGCCGGTGATTCACAATGCCTCGGGACCACCTGGTGATCTTGTTCAGTTTCTAATTTAGTTGGTCTGAGGTGGGGCCGGGGAATTTGCATATTTTACAAACTCCCTAGTGATGCTGATGCGAAACATCTAGAAGAGAATAATAATTCAAATAAATGTTCCTAGTGTAAAGGAAAGATAAATATTTCAGGTGATAGATATCCTAATTACCCTGATGTGATTGTATGAATGTATCAATTATCCCAGGTACCCTGAAAATATGTACATCTAATGGGTACCAGTAACAATAAATAAATAATAAAAATCTGCTTCCACCAACTGATTTAGGTTTAAGCAATGGAGTAACATGATACCAATATAATACCTTTTGCATTTCTGGAAGCTTCCTTCCCCTCCTTTTTCCCCTCCCCTCCTCTCCTTTCCTTTCCTTCTAGATCTGACAGTAGTAGCTGCAGCATATACTTTAGATTTGAGATACACAGTTGGGATTTATGATGGTCCCTGAGAAAGGACAATGAGTAGAAGACGCAAGGTGCAGAGAGGATCTAACAATTTTTGCATGGACATGAGATTTGGAGGGGGTAAGTGTGTTCTATCAGCAAGCTCTAGAAGCTCATATCAGCAAGGAGTAAGTATGCTTGTGGCTTAAAGATTATGGTCTTCAAGACTTGTTCCTGGACTGGAAACATTCCCCTAATTGTTTGCCTAAATGAAATGTGCTACAGGCCTGAGTGTACCTAACTCAGCTTCATTTTTCTATCAAATCCCTCCCTGTGTGCTTCTTCCAGTGATATGTCATGCAGATCTCCACAGGGCGCACAGGATCTTGTAGTGCAAAAAACATGAGGCTTTCATCAGACAACCTGACTCGACTCTCAGACTCACTGTTGATTCTATGACCAAGCTCAAGCTACTTAACTCTCTAAGGTTAAATATCCTCCTCTGTAAAAACCTGATAGTATGTACTAGAGAAGATAGTTTTGAAAATTACATGAGATAAAACAGCCTAGAATGCTATCTGATACAATATTCATTCAGTAAATTTTAATTTCATTCTACTTTGAACCAGCTTGTTTATATTAAATTTAACAGAATTAAGCAACATACGGTAGCAATTTCTTCTGTGGGCTCTAGAGTCTGCCTGTAAGGCTTTGAGTTCTGGCTCAGTGATTTCTTTACTGTGTGAACTTCGAAATGTTTACTTTAACCTCTCTAGGCCTTAGACTTCTGGATTTTGAGGATTAAATGAATTATTACTTGTAAAACACTTAGGAGAGTCTCTGCTCTGTAATAAGTGTTCCTAGTATATAGATTTTATTTCATCTAGTTGAATTTAGAGAGTAGCAAGCAAAAACAAGCAACTCCTTTCCTGTCCCTCCCCCGCCAAGAAAAACAAAACACACCACCAACAACTACCCACTTTTAGTGTGGCACCATGTCTGAGAAGCTATTCTCCAAGACTTCTTTATGTGAAGTAGTTCAGATTTGGCAGATTTAAAAGTTCTGAGTTATAATCTTGACAAAAATTAATTTGGGATATATCATCAATCTAGACAAGAGCTAAAATTATAAAGCTTCTAGGAGAAAACATAGGAAATATCTTTGAAATCTTGAAATATGCAACAATATTTTAGAATACAAAAGCGCTAAGTGTAGAAAAGAAAGTATCAATAGATTCAGCTTAACGAAAACAAAAATTCTGCTCCCCAAAATATATACCTAAGAAAATTAAAGGGTAAATTTTTAAATTTATGTTCCCCAGACATAGACTTGGAGAAAATATTTTCAGGGTATATATCTACAAAAGGGCCTATATTCACAATATGTGAAGATCTGCGAATCAAAAATAAACAAACAATAAAAATAGGCACTTTATAAAAAAGATATGTGAATGGTCCGTAGTCCTGTGCAAAGATATTCCACATCTTTAGTATTCAAAAAATTGTATATTAAAATCACAGTGATGTATCATTTTATACCAACTCAAATGGTTAAAATTAAAAAGATGGACCACACCAAATATTGGTGAGCATTAGAACTACTGGAATTGTCATACTTTGCACATAGGAATGTAAGATGATAGAACCACTTTGGAAAATTTGCATTTTTTAATGTAGTTAAACATAAATCTAAACTAAGACTTAGTAAGTTTACTTCTACATATTTATCCAAACGAAATGGAAACATATATACACAATGACGTAAAAATGTTCATAGTAGCTTTTTAATAGTCTCAAACTGAAAACAAAACAGGTATCCATCAAGAGTATGGATAAACAAAACACGGTATATTCCTGTGATGGAATACTAATATCCAACAAAAATAATAAACTACAGGTAAATGTAACAACATGTATGCATCTCAAAAACAGTATATTTTTGTGGAGGAAAAGACACAAAAGAGTACGTACTATATTATATGAAGTTCGAGACTAGGCAAAACTAACCTGTGTTATTACAGAAATCAGAATACTAATTTCCTATGAGTATTGGCAGGAAGGGCCACGAGAGAGATTTGTGGGGTGGTAGAAATGCTCTACATTCTGATGGGAGTGTTGGTTTCAGGGATACATTGATTTGTTAAAACTCATCCAATTGTATATAGGCATTCCTTGGAGATATTACAAGTTTGGCTCCAGACCCCATAATAAAGAAAATATTTCAATAAAATGATTGACGCTGATTGGCACAAAGCTTTATTTCCCAGTGCATATAAAAGTTATGTTTACACTATTCTGTAGTCTTTTAAGTGTACAATAGCATTATGTCTAAAAAAGCAACATACACACCTTAATTGAAAAGTACTTTATTGCTAAAAAAAAAAAAAAAAAAGTGAATGATTATTTGAGTCTTTAGTGAGATTTTTTTTTTTTTTTTTTTTTTTTTTTTTTTTTTTTTTGCTAGTGGAGGGAGGGTCTTATTTGGATGTTCATAGCTGCTTACGGATCAGGGTGGTGGTTACTGAAGGTTGGGGTGGCTGTGGCAATTTCTTAAAATAATACAATGGAGTGTGCTGGATGGACTAATTCTTCTCTTCACATAGAAAGGTTTATCTGTACTATGTGATGCTGTTTGATAGCATTTTACCCAAAGTAAAAATTTCAAAATTGGATCTAATCCTCTTAAACTCAGCAGCTGCTTTATCAACTAACTTTATATAATATTCTAAATTAT
The DNA here is from genome assembly GCF_043159975.1 of Macaca nemestrina. Classification (NCBI taxonomy): domain Eukaryota; kingdom Metazoa; phylum Chordata; class Mammalia; order Primates; family Cercopithecidae; genus Macaca; species Macaca nemestrina. The sequence goes on along the minus strand of NC_092131.1, from coordinate 28,801,795 downwards.
TTGTTGTTATTTCTAAAATGTTCACAGAATCTTCACCAGGAATAGATTCCATCTCAAGAAACCCCTTTCTTTGCTTATCATACGAAGCAACTCCGCATTCGTTCATGTTTTATCACGAGATTACAGTAATTCAGTCACATTTTCTGGCTGTACTTCTTATTCTAGTTCTCTTGCTATTTCCACCACATCTGCAGTTACTTCCTCTGCCAAAGTCTTGAACCCTGTAAAGCCATCTATGAGGGTTGGCATCAATTTCTTCCAAAATCCCGTGAATGTTGATATTCTGACCTTCTCCCATGTATCATGAATGCTCTTAAAGGCATTTAAAATGATGAATCCTTTTCGGAAGGTTTTTAATTTACTTTGCCCATTTCCAATAGAGGAATCACTACCTATATTAGTTATAGCCTTACAAAATGTATTTCTTCAATAAGACTCGAAAGGTGAAATTACTCCTTGATCCCTTCAATTTGTAAAAAATACAATATATGTAAAGCACGATGAAATGAAGTGCAATAACATGGGATATGCCTATACCTAAAATCATGGGCTCCATTCTGTATAAATTGTACCACAATTTTAAAAATGTATATCATATGTATATTTAAACATTATAATAAAAATAATTTTGAATTATTCTTGATTCTAGGCAGTCTCTCTGCAGGAGTCTCACTCTGTTAGACTCTTTTCTTCCATCAGAATTTCTGTCCTGCAGCTCACCATTATCTAGAAAACTGAGAAACAGGACTATCATAACAGTAAACAAAAGCCACTTAGTTAATTATGTGCATCTCTCAAAAGCTTGTACCTTCTCCTACGGTTAGATTATTTCATGTGAAGCCTCTTCTGGGGGAATCTCTTACATCTGCTCTTCATCTATGGGATTCTGCACTTTCACCTTTCTGTTTCTGTCTTGTCCTGAGATATCTCATGTAGAAGTGAATTGATGGCCCTTTCTACTGTGGTTGGACTCTTCATTCATATTTTTTCAAAGCATGTTATAAACTCTAATTCATTAACGTCATCATAAATGGTAATGTCCTGTGAAAAAGAGAGGTGGTGGCACCAATTAAAATAATCTTCTTGTAGTCACACATCAGATCAATGTCAGTGCAAACACTTGAACCACCAATTAATGCAGCCCCATTTATTTTTATATTGATAACAGCACAGTGGTTGAAACTGAAATAGAACCTCAGTTCATACTTATAGAATATGCCATGCTGCACTTACCACATGTATCTACAGGGAGAAGGAAACAGAAGTGAACGTAGACTAGAGGAGAATCTGATAGATGATACGTACCACGTGCTTTGAAATAGTCATAAGGATGTCTGCATAAGAATATCCATGCATTCATTCTTAGAATTTCAGGGCTGGTTGTAGCTCAGTCATTTTGTCATTGATTTAATTGAAATCCAGATCAATGCAGACACTTGCTCAAGGTCACATAACTTGTTCTCTCCCAGCTCCCCTGACTGCCGACCTCAAGCCACTGCCTCCGCAGACTTTGTGCTCCAGGTTCCCTAAGAGATTTCCTTATTCCCTGGATTCTCCTAAGTTTGCATAGCAGAAGTACTTAAATGCACCACTTCATTTGGTTATGGGATTTTAAATAAATAATATGGTACAAATTCTCTCACACTGCAAGAAGTCTAATAATAGCTGACAGTAATAGAGTGAACACTCTGTGCCCAGTACTCCTTTGAATATTTTACATAACATTAATTTAATCTCCACAATATCCTATGAGGGGATACTATTGTTATCCTCATTTTATTGCTGTGGATGCTGACGCATAGAGAGGTTTAAAACCCTGCTCCAAATAATGCAGTTTGCTAGTGATAGAGCCAGAATCAGAATGTTGAAGGTTGGTTCTGGCAACCACACAGTATTGCTCTGACCTATCTCCTTTCTGTAGCAAACGGGGTAATAGAGATTTGTTTCCTCTGAAAACATAGCTAAAACCTCAGTGATGAAAACCTATGAGTGACTAGTGTGTATGACAGCTAATATTAAATGGACAATTGTCACTGTGCTAAGTGGTTTATCTTATTTGAATTATCACAACTCAACAAAAGCAAAAAAATTATTTTCATCTTTCTCTTACACACAAAGAAACTGAGGCATGCGGTGTTAAAGAACGTGTCTTAGCCACACAGGTGGAAAGAGCATGAACCCAGACAGGCTGGCTCCAGGGACTGCGGCAATGTTGTAATAAAATGGCATTTGTTCAGTCCAGCTTTAATTGATGAGATACTAAACAGAGTCGGCACTAAATAAAATTTCATCGGAGAAACATTTATGCTTAGCTATTTCAGAGCTGGAAAGTCCCTTTGGTTTGATATAGACTGCCTTCATTTTTATGGAGCTGGCATCAAAGTGATTTTAGAAAGAACTGGCTTTTCTCCAAGGTAGCCCTGGTCAGAGGGACCTAACACATTTCACGGTTTAAACCAGTAATTATCAACGAAGGGCAGGGTTTGGAGAGAAAGCAGCGCCCCGCTAAGGGAGGTATCAGTACCTGGAAGAGGGGAAACAAATGCTTGTTCAGAAAACAAAACATTACTGGAAGATGGATATCAAACTTGACCTAAGATTTTCTTTTCCATCTCCCCTGGCTAAGATGAACAAATTTGCATTGAGTAAGTAGAGTCAGCATTTACACTTGTATCTTGTGGTTGGAGTGAAAAGCAAAACAAAACAAAAAGAGGTTTCTTTTCCTAAAATTGTTTTGGTTTTGATTTACGTTTAGTCATAATTCTTAATTTATGTAATTTTTAACCTTTCGTAAGACAGCATGAGGATTTTGTTTTTGAGGAACATCCTTTTTAAGTTTGAAGAAAATTCTTTTAAATGTAGTTGGGCAGAGTTGCCACATGCCTATCCCATTCCTGTTCTGATGGTGACCCTAAGACATTTCAAAGAGCTTGGATTCTACTTATCCAAAACTAATTCTGTACATTTATGGGATCATCAGAATCATCGGAAATGTTTCTAGGGATTCTAGGTTTTTAGGAGAGAGAGGAAATGATTTCTAGGATAAAATTCAGATAAGCCTTGGACTAGGAAACTTGTAGTTCATATTGTTACAAAGAACTAAAGCTGATTTTTCAGAGTACTAGCTTCTCAGAGGACTTGAGACTTGTGGATCTCATTTACAGATTCTAAAACCCCTCATAGTTACACTGGACTGATTTTTGGCTTGGAAAGAGCAGTGGGATACATCCTGCAATAGCTCTTGTCCTGATGGATTGAGACAGAAAGTTTGGCCTGAGCCTCTGTGTCCCCAGTGTTAGAGACGATCTTTGTTTCTCCTGTAGGGAGCTTTCTCACTGCCAAATGACATGGGGCTTTCTTAGCTTTAAGATGAAACAAAGAGACTGCATTCTCCCATAGTCTTGTCTCATAGACTCCCATCTCATGAGGAATTCTCTCAAGTAAGTATCACTTTCTAAACAGGTTGCAAAAATCCGTTAGACAGGTGGGATTCACCTCGCCTGCCCATTAGGGATCAGAGGCTGCCTGCTGAGACCCGTATCTGCAGTGTTTTCTGGGTTTCCTTTTTTGCACTGGCTCTCATACCCTGATGTCACTTGTTTGGTGTGTGTGATTGTACTTAACTAACAAGAATGTGTGGTAGTCCCTTGGCCTTTAAGCAGCAGGTAGTGAAAGACAGCAGGGAGAGTGTAATGAATCTTATTCTTTCAGAAAATTCTAAGATTATTTTATTTCATGTTTCACTCCTCAACTATTTAATTACATCCATTCATTCATCGATTTAAAACTCATCATGTTGCCACCATTTGCCTGTTCTATGCTAGCACTGGAGATCTATGGGTGAAGAAGACAAACAAGGATGCTATTCTCATGTGCATTATGTTTAATTGTGGATATGAAATTAATGCAACTAAACTCACTGAGAATCAGAGCTAACATTTGCCCAGCACTTAGTACATGGCAGGTGCAGTTTTATAGCTTGATGTATGTTAACTCATTTTATTCTTCTAATGAGCCTATAAGGCATAAACTACCATTATCTGCTTTTGGAGGTAAGAAAATGAAGGACTAGAGACTTTAGTTAACTTTCCCAGGGTCACACAGGTAGGAAGTGACAGAGCTGGGATTTGATCCAGGGCTCCCTGGCTCCAAAGCTCATGCTTTTAGCCATGATGCTATAATGCATTGAGTAACAGGCGATATCTACTTTATCTTGGATGGTCAGGAAGAAAGGTCAAAAGAAAGGTCATTAGAGCTAAAATCTGAAAGAGGAGAAAAATTTTTCAGATGAGGTGAGTGTGCATGTGTATTTTGTATGTGAGTATTGTGCGTGTTCTATGTGTGCTGTATGCCGTGTGTGTATATTGTGTTGGGATAGAGTAGCAACACAACAGTGTCCCTAGCAGAGGAAGTAGCGTCTGTGATGGTAAGGGAAAAGAGGGCAGAAGTGAGCAAAGAGTGAGAGAGAGGCTTGGACAACTCAAGCACCTGGAAGGCCAGCAGGATAATGGTTATGGTAGATATGGAGAGAAATATGAAGTTGGAATAGGATGGGATCAGGAACACATCATGCCAACTCTTCTATGCCACATTGGGAATGGAAAGTCATGAAAAGATTTTAAGCTAGAGAGTTACCTAATTTATCATAGATTTTTAAAGAGATTCATCTTGCAGCTGGGTCTTAAGAATTAGTGGCTCTTGCAGTTGTTCAGGCAAGAGATGAAGGATGCTTGCCCTTGGATGAATGGCAAGACTCTGTGTGTGGTATGAGAGTCTAGAGCTTCCTCGATGACCATCTCCTATCCCATGCATTTACAGCTTCCTCTCCTTACAAGAGGATTTTTGACAGAAGCAAAAACTTTTCACAAAAAAATTTGTGTGAAATCTTATTTGGGGATTTGCTCTCTGTGCAAGGAGTCCTACTCCAGCAGGTTTCCTAGTCAAAATATGCCTTTGGGAATGTAGAGAACGGAAGGCCCTGACTGAGCAAACCCCAGCTGGAGAGACAGACTGGGGATTCTATCTGTGTATAGCATGAAGAATTTTTTCTAAACATTTGGATATAGAGCCAATGCCACTTATAAGTATTCCTTTAAGAACACTGGGCCCATTGTTAACAGTTTTTAATCTCCTTGATTTCTTTATCCATATACCTGGATACCTGACAGAAACAGTTTGGACTGTGCAAAGACAGGAATAGCCCCTTTCTGAAAAAGTCTCCTACTTGCTGAAGGCTATTGGAATAGAAGAGAAAATACAGTATTTTCTGAAAATGTAAACAGATGTTAGTTTACCCTTTGTGAGCTACAGGGTTCAGTTGAAGTGGATGTTGTATGTAAATACAGTGGTAGCTTGGGAGCTGCAGATGTCTCTAATAAGCATTCCTAAGTACACTGTGTTCCATTAGTATGTGGGATTCCATTACCCTAATCCCACTACTGTGGCTTACTCTGGGCTCCTTCTGTTTCTATTACTGTAGGACACATAAAGACACCTTAGGCGTTAGCTGTCTCTGTGTTTCCCTTCCACCAAATCAGAACTTCATGACTTTTTCACCTTCTCTCTCAGTCATAAGAAGACTACTTTTTAAAGGATGCCAAGACAGGTGGATCATGGTAATAGTATACTCCATCATAGCAGTTGTTATTCATTGAACACCTACTGTTTGTCAGGATTGGGCAAGTGGCAGTATACATCATCTTACTTAGTCCGCACAGCAGCTTTAAAGGAAGATAATATCACTCCTACTGTACAGATGAATAAATGGAAGTTAAAATAATCTCAGCTTGGTAGTGATTGAATCAAGTGATGTAATTGCCTCATTGTGACCAACTAAGGACAATTCTGTTAGGATCTGTGTAACACATTTGAAGAGAAACACTGGCAAATGAAGAAAGGTCAGAGGAAAACATCCAAGATGATTTAATTATACCTGTATACATTTCTTTCATACGATATGACAGGCTTGAAAAATCACACAGCTCATTAGGAACAAGAGAGCAGTATATATACATTAACGTTCTCATCTTAATAGGAAGAACTAAAGGATGCTGTGGGAATAAATGGACAGATCATCATACCTAGCCAAGAAAATGATAACTTATGTCCTGGATAAATAAATTTTAAGTAGGGAAAGGTGGGCTGGAATTGGGGGCATTCTAAACTCAATGAACAACATGCACATGAGCTTGGAGACAGTGCAGGTCAATTTAGGAACGCACGGGCCATTTAGAGTGACAGAAGCAGAGTGTGCAGGTCAGGGAATAATAAGACATGAGGCTGGAGAAATGAGTAGGAAGCAGATCAAAGGCCGTGAAATGTCAAAGACTTTGTACTTTATGTGTAGTTAAGAAGTGAAAAGTTTAAAGAAGCCGAATTATATTATTTCATTTGACTTCAATATGGAAAATACATGCGGATATGAGGGGAGAAATTAGGAGGTTCTTGCAGTAATACCAGTGGCAAATGATGGTGGTTTTCAGATAATGGCAGTAGGAATAGATAGAAGAACACAGATATGAAAGATTTTAGTCTGGCAGACACCTGGAAGCAAGGGTGCATAGGAATAGCTAACAGTTAAAAAATTATTTGGAGGGCTGTCATGTGAAACAGAGAGATGATTTATTTTTTCTGTGCATCTACAAAGGGCATAGTAAGGACTAATTAGAGAAAGTCATAGGGAAACATATTTTAACTTCAATAAACTATGGCACTCCAAAAATTGAAAACATAACTTACCATTCATCTCTGAATGTATCCATGCATTGTTTTCATTCAAGTTACATTTTTAAATGATTTGCAAGTTCTATAGACTGGGTAACAGTGTACATAACATTTAACAGCTAACTAAAATCAGTGAAACACATATTGTCAATATAAACAAAGAGCTATGGAAATTAATCCTATCTGGAGTTCAGAGGAATTATTAATTAAGATGGTGAAAACTGGCTGAAGGGATGATTAGAGGGAAGAGTTGTATGGTGACTACAGGATATAGAAGTGGAGTTGTCCAGGGAACCTTTAGATCTTATGAGTCTGGAGCTTAGAAAATAGTCAGGGCTGGAGAAGTATATTGGGGAGTTTTCAGTGTAAGCAAAGACCATCAGAGCAAATGTCTCTAAAGAATAAGCAAGCAATACAAATAAGTGAGATGGACAAGACATAAGGCAATAAGTACTGGGACTATGGAAAATTGCCAAGCAGGTGCCCCTTCCAAACGGCACCACTGCCAGTCAGCTCCAGTAAATTGTTGCTTTGTGCTCTCAGATCTCCACAGTTTCTAAATAAAAACAAAACATTGGATATTTATGTGATGCTTCTAGTTAATAAGATATCTCAGAGCATGTCCTTGATCTAACTATAGCCCAAAGGCTGTCAGATTGCCTCGTATGTTGTAAGATGATTTTGAGTAAGAGTGAAATTTTCTCAAGTGAGTAGACTACTGGAATGTATACACTGGTAATCTTTCTCAAGTGGGTAACCAAATGTTATTTGTTATGTAAACTTTTCTATTTCCACATCTGAGGATTCATGCTGCTATAGTGATGTCTGAGAAAGTCATGCGGCACATTAGCCTGCAAGTCACAAAAGGCAAAGAGAGAGATAAAAACGATGGTGTTAATCTAGAGCCTAATGAAAATGTGGGAAATCATAAGGAGTGATCAAGTACATAAGGTGATAATTGTGGATATGTTTAGATATCAGAAAACATTGCTCTTCTGTGTGATAGTGCTTCCTTTATAATTAATGTGGATTTAGTGTGTGTTATTTTTAGCCTTTTAATCCCTGTAAATGTGCCACTTCATATTCCACCACTCAAAATGGCACTATAAATAAAATGGTTTAGGAACCAGTGTAGCGAACAGGAGCCAACGACGGAATCGAGAGTCATAGCATGAGGGATGAGTAAGGAAGATAACTAAACTGGTAGGTTTTAAAATGAGCTACAGCAGTATCACCAAAACCAAGAGTGGAGAGAACTTCAGGAGGAAAGACAAATTTGGACCTTTTATGTAACTGAAAAATGTCAAGTCCATGAGTTTAAAGGTAGAGGCTTCTAATGACCTCCGAGAGGGCACTCTAAGGGAAGAGTCGGTAAGAATCCAGTTTGTGCGCACTGGGCAGTGAATGGGAGGTCAGTGAGTGGAGTGATTGCCAACTGCTCCTTGGGCAAGTTTGACAGTAAAGGGAAGGAGAGATGTGGCACCATTCCAAGGATGAGATGAGGTTAAAAAAAAAGGCTTTACTCATTTTTTTTTCTAGTGGAGTAGAATTTATAATATATTGAGATTAGGAGTGATAATTGATGAAGTAAGGTATGGAATGAGGCATAAAATGGAGAGGTCGGAGTTAGAGTAATTGAGAATTTCTTTTTTTCTTTCAGATAGGTTAAAAATATGAATCTTTGGATATAACCGAGAGGAAAATTGAGGGAGCTTATGCCTGATGCCTCTATATTTTCTCTAAAGTAGGAGATGAGGGCAGGGGTCAATAGAGAGGTGTGGGCTGGAAAAAAAGGTTTGGAAGAGCTGCTGTAGGAAATTTAACAGGGGCGATTAAAAGGATTGCTGAGGTTCAAACTGAGTTTGGAAACTATTAAGCAGTAATGATCGGTATAGCTGTGAGCATTTCTCCAACAGTATCAGGAAGTCCAGGAACAGCAAGGGCAAAAAGGAGGGTCTGTGTTGCTCCAGGTTTTGAGAATAACAAATCAAATTCAGCAGAAGATCGAAGTGAAAAAGATAAGCAATAAGTAGGTGGAGAAATAGACAATGGAACACAGGCTTGAGAAGGACATAAAAGGGGTAAGGAGAAGACTGATTTTCTGAGAGCAAAGAGAATCCCTGAGATAAGTATTATTTTTTTTAATATTAGAATGAGAGATTCTTGCACTGGATAGAACTTTGACCTGAGTAAAATTTGAGGTTCCTCCTAATCCCAAGATTCTTTGATTCTAGACATGAGAAAACAAAGCTAGTTCCTATGCTGTCGTCATAACTGTCATGATATGCGATATGGTTTGACTCTGTATCCCCACCCAAATCGCATCTCAAGTTGAAATTCCTACGTGTCAAGGGAGGGAACTGTAATCCCCAAGTACTGATGGGGGGAGGTGATTGGATCTTGAGTGCGGTTTCCCCCCATGCTGTTCTCATGATAGTGAGTGAATTCTCAAGAGATCTGATGGTTTTATAAACATGTGACATTTCCCCTGCTTACACTTCTCTCTCCTGCCACCGTATGAGAAGGTCCAAGCTTGCTTTCCATTCACCTTCCGCCATGACTGTAACTTTCCTGAGGCTTCCCCAGTCATGTGGATCTATGAGTCAATTAAACCTCTTTCCTTTATAAATTACCCAGTTTGGGTAGTATCTTCATAGCAGTGTGAAAATGAACTAATGCAGTATGTAAAAATGGAAGTCCTGTATACACTTGTGTCTCTCTCAGGATTGGCCTCAATGAACCTTACCAAGTAGATGGCATTTCTAACTTGTACTTCTCACTTCCTGTTGTAGTATCATCTTCTATTTATTCTTCTTATCACTAACAGATTAAAACAATGAGGGTATTGATCTATGATAAGAAGACTGCCTCCAGGCCCTATTCTTTTTTTTTTTTTTTTTTTTTTTTTTTTTTTGAGACGGAGTCTCGCTCTGCCGCCCAGGCTGGAGTGCAGTGGCCGGATCTCAGCTCACTGCAAGCTCCGCCTCCCGGGTTTACGCCATTCTCCGGCCTCAGCCTCCCGAGTAGCTGGGACTACAGACACCTGCCACCACGCCCGGCTAGTTTTTTTTGTATTTTTAGTAGAGACGGGGTTTCACTGTGTTAGCCAGGATGGTCTCGATCTCCTGACCTCGTGATCCGCCCGTCTCGGCCTCCCAAAGTGCTGGGATTACAGGCTTGAGCCACCGCGCCCGGCCCTTCAGGCCCTATTCTAATAAAACTTCCGTGTAGATACTTGTTCTCCTTTTCTGTGAGTCCAAACAAGGTCTCCAGTTATTTATTCTCATGTTATTGCAGCTTCTACAAATTTCACCCTCAAGTCAGCTTTTTGGCTTTTCTGACTCAAGTAACAAGATAACCATCCTTTTGTTTTGTTTTTGTAAATTCTCCTAACCCCAACTGGATGGAATATGAATATGAGGAAGAGGAGAAATCAAAGGAATGAGAGCAATGAGCCTGTTACTCTTGAGATGAACAGAGGAAGAGATTCAACACCAGATGCTTCCCTTTTCTGAATCTCATTTCTCCAATCAGAGAACATGTGCTTCCCAATATCCATACAAGTACCAGGAAACTGATTTCACTTGCCTCTGGCCTTGGTTTGTGGGTTTGGGGAAACACTGGAGTTAAACAATTTTTTTGGGTGAACCCACAGATTTCACTCTGAGGAACAGTTCCCTTGCTGTTGAGACAGCTGAGTGCACTAAGCAACACATTTGAAGTATGCCTCAGACTTTGTGGAACCAGGGAGTCTGAAATCTTGCCAGGGCTTTAGTTCCTCTTGGGATACTTCTGAGATAGGGCAAAGTCCCATTCAATGTTCTATTGGAGGAGAGAATCTTCAGTGAGATCTCAAGAGTGAAAGCCAAGAAGTCTTAAGATAAGAACAAGAGATTCAACAGCAAGTACTATCTGTAAGAACTTTGATTTCATTGCATTTAAACTTCTTTTCCTAGTGGACTGTCTTTAGTTGAATATTTCTTGAGGATAAGTGTTGTGTTTTCTAGACTTATATCTGCAGCTTAGCACAGTTCTTGCCCTATGGTCCATGTCCCTTATATGTACATGGAAATTAGCCAAATGTCAGGATGCCACTTTTTCATCTCCATCTCTATTCCAATGATGGATGTCTGGTAAATGACTTCTCTCACTATGTATGTGTAGCTCAAATACTCTAGTGTTTTTTTTTTTAGCATAAAGTGCTGTGAAATCCCACCATCAAAAGAGCCAAAGAAATATGATGAAAATAATTTGGTTTCAGAATTTAAAAAAAAAAACATTTTTGAGTCCTCGCTCAAAAACATATTAATTTTGTGAGAGTAAGTTGTTTAACTTCTATGTGTCTCAGCTTCCTATAAAACTAGAATTATGAGATCTCTCTTACAGGTTTGAAATAGGATGAAAATTTCTCCCTCTTTTTTTTTTCCCTATAACTTCTCTCAAAACCTTCCCCATGTCTCTCTGAGTGTATTGTGTTATAGTTATTGCTATAACTTTTCTACTAGATTAGGGTGGAGAAGTTCCCATTGCTGTTCCCTCTCTCGGAGGTCCCTGGGCAAAGTTGGTGCTCACCGTGTATCATTGATTGTATCAAATACTGTATGGCATGTTCAGGCCTTGTTGGTCTCTCTGTACCAGTGTCTATCCTGGGACATAATAATTGATGATGAACAGTCAGTCATCTACTTAGTGGCTTACATGTAGAACTGGTTCTCCTTTCAGAAGTCAGAAATTGATAAATGGTCTGCAGTCAGAAGGAGATCCTTAATTGATTAATTAATCCAATAAGAATTTATTAAGTACCTTCTATGTTCTAAACACTGGGGAAACAACAGTGCATAAAGAGGTCCCATCTTTGTTCATATGAAACATATATTCTAGAGGAAGAGACATGCACTAATTGGATACTCTCACAAGCAAAAGTACTTTTGTAACAGTAATGCATGCTACAAAGCTGTAGACCTTGGTGCTGTCTGATATAGAGATCTGACGGAATCAGAAAGTTCAGGAAGAGCTTGTCTGAGAGTTCCTGGCTAGAGATAGGAAGGAGGGGCAGAGTTAACCAGGAAGGGGAGGCAAAAGTATCACAGTCACAGAGAACAGTGTGCAAAGCACCCATGGCATGGGGGAATGTGATGAGGGTGTGGAGTGAATGAAGCCATAGCGACTGGAACATAGGGGACAAGATTGAAAGTAAAACTTACAAGGAGGACCATTGCTTGGGAGTTTGGGTTTTATTAGCGCTGCAGTGGAATGCTGTGCAACAATGATCTGGCATTGTAGAAGCTGGCATAGCCTGCTTTTTTGAGGACATCCAACACCCATGACAAGGTCTATGGTATCAAGATTTACCTCGGTTTGTCTTTGCTAACCAAACTGGGTTATACACAAGCTACGAGTTGTCCTTGTCCCAACTCACACCCTCACCTTAGGAGAAGAAAGAGGAGTGCCTCTCCCCATCCCGGCCCTGTCCCTTATGTCCATGGACTAACGCAGCATGCCTTAATGCCAGAGTGCGCAGAAAGAATAATAGCTGTTGTTTCAGTTTACCTGCACAAATTTATCACACCTCACCCAGAGACTCCAGCTCCACTTTCTGAGCTTTCTCTGTCCTGAGGTGAAACACACGAGCACATAAATAAGTAGGAAGCTGTTAGGAAATCTTCTTTGTCACTACTGAAGCATGTTCATTTATTTAGTAAAACGTCCATAATTTTTAAATTGCTTGATTTATCCACTGGCTATTTAGTATCTTCAAGGGGTCCCCATTAGGAGCTGTACCTCCCCATTACCTGCAAAAACAAGGCAGGCTTTTGATCCCTGGAATTAATTGCATGCAAACATTTTTATTGCTTGGAGCAGCAAGCAGCTGGTTCCTACAGGGCCCAGGCTGAACTGTCTTGCCAATTTCCCTCTCATGCTTGTCCCTCCCTCCACACCTACACCCTTTCTTTCTTTCATTATGCTCAATGGGTTCAATCCAATGAGGGAAATTGTAATTAAACATTTACAGAGTTCCAGTTTTCTCTGTGACTGCCCTTAAGACTGTGAACATTCACATTTCACTCTTTTTCCAAATACAGCACAATGGCAAAGTTTCCAGGAATGTCCTTACTGACTCAGGCCCCCCAGAATGGTATTAATCCATTTGAAAACAACTTCACATGAGTTATTAGAGCAGGGGCAAAAGCAGGGAGGGAGAGATCTGCTCGTTAGGGATGAGGGAGCAAGAGCAATGATGACTAGCTTTTGTCAGGACACAACATGCTTCTCTGGTGCTTGTGCAGATCAGTTGACAATGGTTTATAGCTTTTCTATCTTCCTTCCTTTCCTATTAATTATTCATACTTCTCCTACCAAGAGAGGGGTCTTGTTTTCCTTTTAGGCGTAGTTAATCAAAGGGTTTGTAACACTCATGTGTTTTATTTCTCAGTCTCTATTCAATTTTGTTTTTCGTGCAGGAGAAAAATATAAAACACAAAACAAAAACCCAGAGTCTCTGGGTGTTGTGAATTCTTGCAGGGAAAATTGGTTTTACCATATTAGCAATTGGCATCAATAATTCTGAGGTGAACAACCTGAAATTACTCGCTTAAAGGCAATAATTTGTATAGTATGTATTTTGAGAAGGTGGGGAAGGAGTAGGTGATAATTTAGGTGAATTTTAGCAGTTTATCTTTATATTTTGTGATAAATGAGGAAGCCAAGTGTTGCTGTATTCAACTGTGGATATACATTTGCATATGGTTTTGTTTCTATTGAATAGATTTTGGGTTGAATGACAAATTAAACTCCCAGCTTCCAAACACTGAATTCTTTTGTTCAGACTTTACACATTCTTGAAAGAAAAGGTGCCCACATGCACTTATCCTTTAAAGGTGAGGAGGTTAGGCAAACAATGAAGTGACAGTTACTTTATGGTTTTTTTTTTTTTTTTTTTTGAGACGGAGTCTCGCTCTTGTTGCCCAGGCTGGAGTGCAATGGCATGATCTTGGCTCACTGCAACCTATGCCTCCCGGGTTCAAGCTCTTCTCTTGTCTCAGCTTCCTGAGTAGCTGGGATTACAGGTGCATGCCACCATGCCCGGCTAATTTTTGTATTTTTACTAGAGGTGGGGTTTCATCATATTGGTCAGGCTGATCTCAAACTCCTGACTTCAGGTGATCTACCTACCTCGGCCTCCCAAAGTGCTGTATTTTACCTTTTATATTAACAAAACCTTCTTCTTGCAGTTCAGAACCCATAGGAAATATTTGAAAGGTATTTCACCACATCATCACAGGCATTTCTATGGTTACGAAGTGATGTACCATGAACAAAGTTATGCCATTTTTGAATACAACAAGCTGAGGAAAGAGTTAAAAATCAAGAGCAAGCCACTGCTTCAGGGATTGGCAACCTCTTTATGTTTGCTCAAGACAGAGAGACAACTCCTAAGGTTTTACCATTAAAGAATCAAATAAAATTGTTTAACATGTTGGAATTGTGGGTCCTTTTTGTATACTGACTTGAAAAAAATAAAAATATTGATACAGAAAAAGAGAATGCATATGATCTTATTATTTATCTTAGCCAATATATTATGTTTTCTTGTTTTTGTATATCTACATATTCATCAAAACAAATATCTGTGCAGAAGTTTATATCACAGTAAAAATATGATCCTTCATATGAAACTAAACCAAGTGAGGATGAATTCCTAATGAATTAAATGGTAAATTACTTGTGTTTGTATCAGCTCTTGAGCCATCTTAAACTATTAATCAATTTCTCATAATCATCAGTGCTTTTCATCTGGGAGCAGGTTATTTGGTCAAACCTGGAGACAATGGCACAACCGTGAGTAGAACCCAGGTGTTTCTCAGATTTCTCCACAGAACTATAATGCTAGCAGAAAGGTAGAGTGGAGTAATAATAATAACCAGGTTTAAGAGAACACGAAGTTTTTTTTCAGTGTTGTTCACTGAACTGCAAGTGGATTAGAGGTTCCGGAAGTCATTACAGTCTTAATAGGGGTACAACAGGTCTCACTTCTCCTTTCAAGAGTTGTAATGGAATGTTCAGGAAGAACTGTAGGGACACAGGGACAGGTGGTGTCTCTGACTGGTCATATTCCCCAAGTTATTTTTGGTCTGTAGTTGGTTCCCTAAATCTCACTTCCTCTCTTCCTCTAGCTTTAGGAACTGGACTCAGCATTTTGCTTTCATTTCTTTTTCGAAAAGTGAAAAGAAAATTCACAAAACTATAAAACAAGTTATATATATATGTATATATAATTAGCATATTAACAAATATAGATAATTATTTATATGTAATTATTTATACATATATAATTACCCATATATATTTCGTATATATGTAACTACCCATATATATGTATGTGTATATATGTGTGTGTGTGTGTGTATATATATAATTACCCAGAATTAAACACTTTTAGGTGTAATTAGAGTACATTAAAATTTGGCATACTTTCCTTTAGTTTTTTTCTAAATTATAAAAGTAACATATAGACATATTTTTCTTCTCTAAAAAAATTGAAAACTTCAATTTTCCTCATCCACTTTCTCCTCAACCAGACCTGCTTCTCCCAAAGCCCCAAGGGAATCACTATTTTGAGTTTGCTGTAGATACTTCAAATGTTTAAAATCTGTATTTATATGCATCTATGTATACATCTAGAAAAAACTAGCGTATGCTCTTTTATGTAGTTTATTCAATTTACTTACATAGTACAATGCTATTTGCACTGTTCACATCTTGCTTTTTTCTTTCGACACTACATTTTTGGTGTATAGGTCCCTGATACACTGAGTATTCTTCAGACGGATAGCATTTGAATTAGATTCTGAAAGAGAGAGAAGATTTTGCCAGGTCAAAAAAGGAAAGGGTCAGGTAGAACATTAGTTTATGTATTAGCACTTACTTCATAAAGGCATGGAATAGACTGTGGAAAATCAAGGTTGCTAGACTTCAGGGTGGAACTGGTGAGAGATGAGACAGGAGACTGAGTAAAGGCAGAAAGGGTGGCCATGTAGCCTATGGCAGAGATTTTGAATTTTTACTGAGAGGCAGGGATATTATAAGTGAAGGTGAAGTGTATTGGTTTGCTAGAGCTGCTGTGAAAAAGTGCCACAAACCAGGTGGCTTAAACAGAAAATGTGTTGTTCTGGAGACTAGACGTCTGAGATAAAGGTGTTGGTGGGGTTGGTTTATTCTGAGAAACATAAAGAAGAACCTGCTTTGTTCTCTCTCCTCTTCTTATGGTTTTCCAGTAATGTCTGCCATTCTTTATAGACATGTCACCCCAATCTCTGCCTTGATGTTTTTGTGACATTCTTTCTGTGTGCATGCCTGTGTCCAAATTTGCCTTCCTTTATTTTTTCAATTTTTAAGTTCAGGGGTACATATGCATTACATTCAGATTTGTTACCTAGGTAAATGTGTGCCATGGTGGTTTACTGCACACACCATCGCATCACCCAAGTATTAAGCCCAGCATCCATTATCTATTCTTTCTGACGCTCTCCCTCTCCCTCCCCTTTTGCTGTGCAGAAGCTCTTTAGCTTAATTAGATCCCATTTGTCAATTTTTGCTTTGGTTGCAATTGCTTTTGGCATTTTTGTCACAAAATCTTTGTCCAAGCGTAATTCCTGAATAGTATTGCCTAGATTTTCTTCTAGAGTTGTTATAGTTTGGGATTTTACATTGTTTAATCTATCTTGAGTTAACTTTTGTGTATAGTGTAAAGAAGAGGCCAACTTTCAATTTTCTGCATATGGCTAGCCAGTTTCCCCAGCACAATGTATTAAATAGGGAATCTTTTCCCCATTGCTTGTTTTTTGTCAGATTTGTCAAAGATCAGGTGGTTGTAGGTGTGCAGTCTTATTTCTGAATTCTCTATGCTTTTCCATTGATCTGTTTGTCTGTTCTTATACCAGTGCCATGCTGTTTTGGTTACTGTAGCCTTGTAGAATAGTTTAAAGTCAGGTAGTGTGATGTCTCCAGTTTTGCTCTTTTTGCTCAGGATTGACTTGGCTATTCAGGCTCTTTTTTGGTTCCATATGAATTTTAAAATGTTTTTTTCTTATTCTTGGAAGAATGTCAATGGTAGTTTAATGGGAATAGCATTGAATCTATAAATTACTTTGGGCAGTAAAGCCATGTTCATGATACTGATTCTTCCTAGTCATTTATTTGTATCCTCTGATTTCTCAGAGCAGTGGTTTGTAATTCTCCTTAAAGAGATCCTTCACTTTCCTTGTTAGTTGTATTCCTAGGCATTTTATTCTTTCTGTAGTCATTGTGAATGGGAGTTCATTCATGATTTGGCTCTCTGCTTGCCTTTTGTTGGTGTATAGGAATGCTAGCAATTTTTGCTCATTGATTTTATATTCTGAGACTTTGTTGAAGTTGCTTATCAGCTTACGAAGCCTTTGGGCTGACTATGGGGTTTTCTAGGTATAGGATCATGTCATCTACAAACAAAGATAATTTGACTCCCTCTCTTTTTATTCAAATACCTTTTAGTTTTTCCTCTTGCCTGATTGCCCTGACCAGAACTTCCAATACTATGTTGAATAAGAGTGGTTAGAGAAAGTATCCTTGTCTCGTGCCAGTTTTTAAGGGGAATGTTTCTGGCTTTTGCCCTTCAGTATGATACTGACTGTGGGTTTGTCATATATGGCTCTTATTATTTTGAGATATGTTTCTTCAATATCTAGTTTGTTGAGAATTTTAAATATGAAAGGATGTTGAATTTTATTGAAGCCCTTTTCTGCGTCTATTGAGGTAATCATGTGATTTTTGTCTTTAGTTCTGTTAATATGATGCATCACATTTATTGATTTGCATATGTTGAACCAACCTTGCTCCCGGTGATGAAGCCAACTTGATCGTGGTGGATGAGCTTTTTGATGTCCTGCTGAATTCAGTTTGTCAGTATTTTATTGAGGATTTTTGCATCAATATTTATCAAGTAGATTGGCCTGAATTTTTCTTTTTTTTGTTGTGTCTCTGCCAGGTTTTGGTATTGGGATGATGCTGGCCTCATAGAATGAGCTAGGGAGGAGTCCCTTCTCTTCAATTTTTGGAATAGTTTTGGTAGAAATGGTACCAGCTCTTCTTTGTATCTCTGGTAGAATTCAACTGTGAATCTGTCTGGTCCTGGGCTTTTTTGGTTGGTAGGCTATTTTCTACTGCCTCAATTTCAGACCATGGTCTATTCAAGGATTCAGTATTTTTCCTGGTTCAAATTTACCTTTCTTATAAGGAAGGCAATCGTATTGGATTTGAGTCCAGTCTAATGACCTCATTTTTACTTTGTTACCTTGGTAAAGACTCTATTTTCAAATAAGTTCACAATGTCTAACTGTGAGTTAGGAATTTAACACATGAACCCATTCAACACATGAACCTTTGGGGGCAGGATTTAATTTGACCCTTAACATGAAGTGATAAAAATAGTTTTTAGAGATGATAATTGTAGCTCTTGTTTGATGGCTGAAGTATCAAGAGGATTATGAGAACAGATATGAGGCTGTGAATATGTTGAAGGTTTGGAATTTTGAATCACTCAAATGTGATCCAAACCCTTTGGACACCCTTACCCTTTCAAGATATATTTTTCCCTTTAAAGAACTCAAAGGAGAACAAAGACCTGGAAAAATATCTATGGATATCTGGAAGTAAGTACTGTACTAGAATTTATCTTGTATTTGTCTATAGTTTCTATGTTGAATTCTTAGAGGCAGATATTTCATTGTATCAGGTACAATAATTATGGAGTATACATTTTACTTAATCACATAGGGAGTGGTTTATTATAAAAGAAAAAGAATACTTTAACTTTAAGTCTGTTGGACAAAAGGGTTAAGTATAACTTTCTCAATTACTTGGGCAAATATATTCTTGAAAATAAAAAGTTAGAAGAGAGGGAAAGACTGAGACCCTCTATGTTAAATAACATTTTATAATGATCACATGCTGAGTCAAAGGCAAAATCAATTTCTAAGTTGCCTACTTAATTCTCTAGACCATGCCTGCTATCTTATATTTATATCTTAATAACATGTACATACACAGCCTAGTTGTTATGGGGACAATGGGAAGTATAAATTTGATCTTTCTTGAATTCTCCACTTTAAAGTCTCCACTTGTCAGTTGAATTAACATAGTATTTTAGCATTTAAACTTCCCGGGGGTACCAGATGTTTTATATTGTGAGTTTGTTTTATTTATGGTATAGTTGTTGGGTTGTTTAAAATGAAACTCAAAAAAGGAAAGAATGGCACAACCCAATAAATATGTAGTTTAATAATATTCAGTGAATACATATGCACAGTGAATGGAAGTCTAAATAAACATACTCCAATGAAGACTTATTAGATGTTGCCCATTTCATCTGGATTTTCAGTTACACTATTGAAGCTGGTGGGAGGTTTCAGGGGAAGAACAGGGGAGAAGACAAAGCAGAAAGAGCTTTAGGCAGTATAAATTCTGAATACCTTTAATTTTATTAACATGTTAATACTAGCAGGAGAGTTACTTTGTTGTATTCTGGGGATTATAACATGGCATCATTTGAAATGATATGGTTCCCAACGATAAGGGGAGGATGAATAGAAGCATACATGAATTTCTCTCCAGGGCACTGAGCTCCTTTGGCAACAGGATCGTTGGCTGAATATGAAAGGCTATGAGATGAAATGACATCAAGAGAACAGCAGAGGAAAATGTAGGGCAAGGATGGGAAATCCATGAGAAGTTTATACCTGACCAACTCTTTTCTATCACTGGCTTCCTATCTCTTGTTCTTCTTCTTTGTCAATCTCCATAGCTTCTGCCTTTGGTCAAATTGACTCAGTGATATGATTTTAATACTAAGTCCACATCCACTTGGTATGAAGACATTAAGTAATTAATTAATTCAGTAACTATTTGCTGATCTGAACAAGGTGGACAAAAAAACCCTGTCTCTGTGGAATTTTCTTCCAGGGTTGAGGGGCTTGGGAATGGTTAACAAGTAAGTAAATTATGTAATTTGTTAGATAGTGCTAACAAAGAGAAATTAGGTAGATAAAAGAAATAGGGACTTGGGAGGTTGAGATTTTATAAAAAAAGGTCAGAGAAAATACCACTTTTCTGATGAATTAAAAAGCTATGACCTTGCTAATTTTTATGTATTCTATGTCTATTAAAACTTCCAGAAACTTTCTCTTGAAGTGACATTTGAGTCTCAAGATCTGGCCCTGGTGGTTATATTGTGACACACTGTGATCATTACAAAAATTTTTATCATGTATAACTATGATGCTATTTTGCTTGCGGCCCAGACAATGTGATGGATTTATTAAAACATTCTGATAATCATAAGACAGTGATTCTAGGACATATATTATCATGACCTTTTCCGGACCTGTGTTTGGAGTTGCCATAGATGTAAGTCACATGATAAGGGAAAAGCAATATGATAATTTGTGAGAGAGCTGCTCATGATAAGCAGGATATGACAGTCAACTTTTTCCCTTTTTCTCCTTTCACCTCTTGTTCTTTGTTACAGACTTTGAGTTTTGTATGTGTCAGGTTTCATTCATTTGGGAAACCAATGTCATATCAAATTAGGAAGGATGTTATGACCCTCTAATTGGCCATTGCATTGTACACAAGCTGCCTATGTTTGTTCGGGATAGCACCAGGCATCCTTTTAAATTGGTAGTTTGACTGTCAGTTTCCATAGTGCCCTCGACAGTAAAACAAACACAACTCTATGTGATTCTATTATGAAACATTAATCTTCTGACTGTATGGTAAAAGGAAGGGGTGGGAGTTTCTCTCCATTCCCCCAAAGGAAGGAAGAGTAAGAAGGAAATTTAAAATGTAGGAGCACTCCCAATAACAGGTAAAGTCACAGCTTTTCCTTGCAGCCACTCTTTGTCAGCTGTATGTGTGACAAGAAACAAATCACAGCTCCATGGTATTTGATAGCCTTGAGTAATTAAAGAGTCTTCAATGCCTTTTGGAAAATGTTGTCCAATATTCCAGCCATATGCAGTGCTCCCTTAACAACTCAATAACTCCACATTTCTCTCCCCGTGGGTGTTTCACTATTGCTATCCTTTTAGAGATATTTGCATGTAATCAAGATAGAGTTCAAAGATTACCCTTTTCCTTACTATTATTCTATAATTGAATATGCCCCCCACTTACATTTTTTTCTTCCAACAGGGGAAATAAGTTAACCAAAATTCAAACAAAAATCAGTTTTAAATAAATCTTCCTAATAAGTAAAATTATTATAACTACTACCACACATACATTTATGGTAGGAAAATTTAGAATCTGTGCTGGAAAAAAAAATCCAAATTATTTACAAAGGTTTGCTTTTAGAATCCCTCTTGAGATAAATAGACATGTTGGGGGGTGATTCTGGGACAGAGCAAACATGTAGTTTGGGTCTCAGTTTAATAATGTAGCCATAGTGTTTTAAGGCTACTCATAGCAATTTCTCTTGCCCTGGAGTAGTTAGTGTCAAAATATTTTTACCCATTAAACATTTGAAGTAGATTTATTAGCTCTAAGGATGCTTGGTTCTTCCTGAAAAAGAATTGAGGATCTTTGGACAGTGGACTTCTTGAAAATGCTATCAAATATCCCTAAGTATGTTTCTGGTAGCCTCTAGGTTGTGCTATTCAGTGTTGAATAACACAACTGCTTGATTGTTCTAATTTAGCAGGAGAAACACATTTTTAATGTATTTTTTGCCATTTTTTTTTCCTTCTATTATACTTTAAGTTCTGGGGTACAAGTACAGAATGTACAGGTTTGCTACATAGCTATACACGTGCCACAGTAGTTTGCTGCACCCATGAACCTGTCACCTACATTAGGTATTTCTCTTAATGCTATCCCTCCCCTAGCCCCCCACTCCCCAACAGGCCCCAGTGTGTGATGTTCCCCTCCCTGTGTCCATGTGTTCTTGTTGAGAAATACATTTTTAAAAAACATAAATAAATATCACCCTTTTGTCATGTATCTTCATAAGCACGGATTTGCAGTCAGTGAAAACAACATTGGATAGATGGGTGGATGCATGAATGAACGGATCTCATTTTTTGTGGGAGCTAAAAATTAAAACAATTGAACTCATGGAGAGAGAGAGAGTAGAAGGATGGTTACCAGAGGCTGGGACAGTTAAGGAACTTGGAGGGAAAAGTGGGGATGGTTCATTGGTACCAAAAAATAGTTAGAATAAATAAGATCTAGGATTTGATAGCATATCAGAGTGACTATACTCAATAATAACTTCATTGCACATGTTAAAATAACTAAAAGAGCATAATTGGATTGTTTGTAATAGGATAAATGCTTGAGGTGATGGATACTCCATTTACCCTGATGTGATCATTACACATTTATGCCCATATCAAAATATCCCTTATACCCCATAAATATATACACCTACTATATACCTACAAAAATTTTAAACAATATGAATGGCTGAATAGATAGGCAGATAGATAATAAAGTAATTACTATTACTATTTCCTTTTGATTTCAGAAGATTTTAACAGGGCCCTTGATTATGATTCATCTGAGATCTACCCTTGTTTGTATGGCTTATTTGGGTTGCAGGTAAGAGTCATTCTTGAATGAATGGGGGTTTCTGATTATTTTTAAATAGCCATTCCAGACCAGTACAGACATCTAGGAGGAAAATGTTGCTGATTTTTATGAATGAGTATGAAGCTGGTAAATATTCATAGCATAGCTACTGATATATGCTTCTGCAAGCCAATCTCAACAAATTGCCAGTATCAAAGATTCTGTTGATGAGGAATAGACAGCCTGTGTTTGCAGCCTTGTTAAGGTGTTTAACAGTGGTGTCCTGATTTTTTCCAAAACTTTCCAGATTTGGGCTGCTGAGTAGATGGTGCTGACTTCAGATACTACTTGTTGTTGTTATTTAAACCATTGAGCAGGTTACAAACCTCTGAACTTAAAGAAATAAGTGGTTTCAGCTGGAATAAAAAGGTAATACTATGGCATAGCCTAATGTAGATAAGACAATTTTTGTGGTTTTGAAAGAGAAACAAGTCTCTCTTTTAATGCAAAATCACCTGTAACCTTGAATGCATCAAGCAGTGTGACTTAGCTGATAATTAGGCCTATTTCATAGAGCAGTTATGAGAACTAAGTAAAATAATGCATGTACAAATGATTAGTTACTTTTAAAAACTGTAAAATACTTGCTTTTATTATTGCTGAAGAGTTCATTGTGATGGTGCAGTTCAATGACAATATAACTAAGATGATTATCCTTTGTACTCTGTCTCCCCATCTCTCCTCCATCCCTTGTTTTTCCATGTGATCAGTATGTGTTTAGTCTCTATGTTATTTTCTCTCTCTCTCTCTCTCTCTCTTTTTTTTTTTTGAAACGAAAAGTTTCACTCCTGTTGCCCAGGCTTCAGTGCAATGGCGTGATCTCGGCTCACTGCAAACTCCACTTTCCGGGGGTTCAAGTAATTCTCCTGCCTCGGTCTCTTGAGTAGCTGGGATTACAGGTGCCCACCACCACACTGGGTTAATTTTTGTATTTTTTGTAGAGACGGGGTTTCACCATGTTGACCAGGCTGGTCTTGAACTTCTGACCTCAGGTGATCCACCCACCTCCGCCTCCCAAAGTGTTCAGATTACAGGCATGAGCCACTGCACCTGGCCCGTCTCTATGTTATTTTCTAAACTAAAAGTCATGCTACTGCAATCAACATATTCCCCCCGCCTTTTTTTTTTTTTTTTTTTTTTTTTTTTTTTTTTTGAGATACTGGGGAATGTAGAAACTATTTCAGAGAGTCGAAGTTGTACGGATAGATTTTAGAATGCACAAAATCTAGACGTGGCATCGAGGCATCTAGATATCGCCTTTCCCTATTTCCTGTAGGAACTTGCCCCAGATTGGTATCTTAAAGACAAATTGGCGTTTATTTTTCTTACACACGTTGCATAGGGCTATGTAAGAAAATTGCAGATTAAATCAGCATTTTCCTCCTGCTCGATGTGAATTAAATCAATGCTGAAATGGGAGTCCTAGTTAATCTATGTGATAGAAGTTACTAGGACCAGTCTTTGGTGGCTTAGTTCCCTAAAGAAATCGGAAAGCTCTTTGCAATACAGAGTGTTAACAACAGCCTTTTCTTATTCCCTTCCCTTTGCAACTGTTCCCGACCCTTCTTTAAAAATCTAAGTCAAAAATACATTGAAGGGCTTTATTTCTATCCATTTTTTTTTTATCTGCACATGGCTATTGATACTAATTCACTCTCTTGGAGCTATCAAATATCAGTCTTTTGTAAAGTAGCTTACATAGTAAAGTATCAAGAAAACATTTTCTCAAGCCAGACTGCCTGTGCTCAAATTACAGCTCTGCTACTTACTGGCTGAGTGACCTTGGACATGTTATTTAACCTCTCTGTGCCTAGTAACCACCACATAGGTGGGCATTTTATAAGGACTAAATCTCTGTAAAACATGTAGAAAACTACCTGGCACATGGTAGGCACTATATACGTTTTTGTTAAATAAAATGAAGCTTAGTAGTTTACCTGCATTGCTCACATTATCTAATACATTATCTTCCACATAGTAGGTATACAATGAATATTATATAATGACTAAATGTATTCTTAAATTGGAGTGGTACAAAGAGCATATGGGTTCATTCCACATTCTTACAAAATAGCTCTGGAGTCTTGCACATCAAATTGTAGCATCTTTGGAGCTTCCTTTTCATCTTTAAAATAAAAACAATATTTGCCCAATGTATTTCAAAGGGTAATTTTAATGATCAAAGTGATAATGTTCTTCCAATGAGTTGAAAAAATTTATTTTTCTGTATGAAAAGTATTATAACATTTTTATTTATCAAATTACTACATCAGTTCTAGGGGAAATATGCTAGTAAAATAGTTAAGACTTAACAGACATACCCGGTCCAGAGGTTGGTAGTAAGTATCATGAATACTAAGACCTAGAAACTAGGGGTCTGTGTTCGTTCCTGAGAATATAACAAAGTGTTTCAAGGCCCCCCATCTCAGTCAAGAAGGAGGCTTCTTCACTTACCAGGTCTGTTCAGCCGTATTTGGCTACTTCTTGTTATGGAAGGAAACCTGAGCAGACCTTGGGAATCCAGTGTTCCTTGATCACATTCCTCAACTCTCTTAGGCTGGACATCAAGGACAGTAGTTGGAAGCTGTTTGTCTTGATGCTGATGGATGTTTCAGTCTGTCATCCACGAACTGAAACAGGGCTTCTCTTCCATTGCAGCTGGCATATCTTGTTGTGTTTATGAGTCTGACAGGCAAACATATCTGAAGCATATCTCATATGTTGATCTGTGAGGGAGATAAGCCCCTTGTTTTGCTTGACTGGAAACAAAAGAAGCAGGTGGCAGGCAGAAAACCCTGCATTGATTTCTGCTTGAGCTAAAATACCCAGGATAAGAACAAGTCCCCCTTGGGCACACTCCAGCCTCTGCTATTTGATCCGTTGATCATTTGACTTAAGTTTGCAAATTGTTGTAGGGAGGGGTAAGTTTCTTTCTGCTTTAACAAAGCTACTTCTACTTATTATTATTTTATAAGCTATTAGCACTATTTTATGATAGAAAAAACTAAAAATCAAACGGTGTCAGAGCTTAAAAATCTCTTACTTCATTTGCCGTGTAATCTTTATGCATTTGATTTTTGCTTCAGGATCCTTACCTATAAAGCATACCTATTTCATTTGACCACAAGATTTTTACAGAATAAAAATAGTTCCTTTCTGAAAAGAAACGATGAAAGTGTACACATGGGCTAGGACATGGAGCTGAGGACTCCAAAGCAATCAGTCCCTGACAAGAACTTGAGCTTTGATGCACACATCATTGCATTTTAGAGATCTTGGTCTCCCAGTTAGATTGTAAACGTATTGAAGGCAGTAGGACATTGACAATGGATAAATATTAGCTAGGAAAATGAAAAATAAGTGTTGCTTACCAATTTAGAGATTCAGAAGAATGTGGATGAGATTTTTTTCCCTCTCACCTGAAATTTCAACTTTGCAAACTCTTTTTATTAATGTCCTTCCTTTTCGGATCCCTTAATGATTATTAATTGGTTCCAGTGGTGTATATTTCAGATATTTAATTAAGTCTTCCTTTCTGTCTAACTCTCTGCCAAAACATATTTTTCATTTTTCTACCTGCAACGCTCAAACATAAGTTGATGCCAAATGCATGCTGTTTGATTGCGTTCCATCCAGGTTTACTTCCAAGGAGGACGAGGCCTGTCGCATTCATTTCAAGTCTCTTTACAAAGAGCCGTTCTTGGCCCTCAATGTGTGTGGCAGGCAGGGAGGAAGGAGAGGAAAATGAGGTAGATGTCCTTCCCAGACCTTAACTAATTTATGAGAGAAATGGAAAACGGCAGATCAGATACCATTGGCTCGTTGCCTGATAAAGCCATAGCAGTGTTAGCTAAGATGTGATCAATATGGAAGACTTGGTCTTCTGAGCCTTTTTTAGCTGTGCTCCTGTACTAGTCAAGCACTTCCTGCAACTTCGTGGTAAAAGCCAACCTCATGAGTTAGAGCCTTGTCTTATAAGGAAGAGGAGGACAGCTTCCGGATGAGACACGTGCTGGCCATCATGCTGTTGCCTAATCTGTCACCTCAACTATTGATTCCCAACTCTTGATTCTTATTGTTCATTCATGGAGTTGTTTCTAAATAATGGTGACTAGAGAGGAGGAAATGGTGTTATATTAGTTTTCTTTTGCTGCATATCAAATACTCCAAAATGTAGCAGCTCAAAAATCAACAAGGCATTACCACCTAATTTTTGCAGGTCAGGAATCCAGATGTGGCTTAGCTGGGTGCCTCTGGCTCAGATTCCCTCCATAAGGCTGCAACCAAAGTGACAGCCAGGGCTTCGGTCCCCTCAAGGCTCAACTTGGGAGGGATCTGCTTCCAAGCCCTTACCTATGGCTGGTGGCAGGCCTTAGGTCATTGTGGACTGTTGGCAAGAGATAATACTTCATTGGCACAAGAGCCTTTCTATAGGACAGCTTACAACTTAATAGCTATCTTTGATTGAGAGTTAGGGAGAAGGTGGAAGCCATTGTCGTTTTCAATCTAATCTTGAAAGTGACATCCTGTCACCTCTGCTGTATTCTATTCATTACTTAGAAGTGAGTCAATAAGTCTAGGACAATTAAGGGGGGGAATAATACAAGGGTACGAATACCAGGAGGCTGGGACAATTGGGGGCCACCTTATAGACTGCCTTATACAGTGTAAATAGCATCAAATAGACATTAGAATGCCCATATTGCTGGGTCTGCTGAGATGGCGTGTAAAAAGTACTATCACAGGACTTGTCACAGAGTAGAGAAGCATTGCATTTATTTCTTGCCACCCCCAGCACCGTTGCCTGGTGCATTGTGGGCACTCAAGTACCTACATGCCCATGAAATTGTGTCTAGTTTATTAAGAACGGAGAGTCTCTCTGTTCAAAAGAGATTAATGTTTGGTGTTATCCTTTCTGGACATTTTCTTCCTATGTTTCATTTCTCCAGTTATCATCAAGGGAATGGATTTAAGTCTGAAATAAAATCACTCAAAAAGAAAGAATAGCTGAAGCAGACCTAGAATTACCTTGGTTGAATTATCTTCTTAAGCACAATTAGAAGTTTATTCTTTAGGTCAGGAATGCTGTTGCCAATCTTCCACAGCAGGTGATAAGAATTAAATTCCCTCATGACCTAGGAAACATTCTCTCTGCTAATCTGGTTTCACCTGGAGGTTCAATAAATAGAAGCGAAAGCTCACAGTGTGTTTAGTCTTAACCACATAGCCCGAGGCACTGGGGAAGTATCCACATGATGTTTGCCGTCTGTGAACCTGGAAAGCAATGTGTTTCTAGTTTTCCCTTTTTTTCCTCTTCTTTTCCTATTTCATCTGAATTCTTCTGTAGTTAAATTATTGCTCTCTCTCCCTACAGAATATAATAAATTAGTATCCTTGTTAATTCTATTATCAAAGATATTTATTAGGCTTTTTGGCTTCCACATGGGACTTTTCAAAAACAGTGCTTCATATGATCCCTGACCTTTATGGCAATTATAAAGAGAGATCACAAATGAGTAAAGTTGAAAATTAAACTATAACTGAAATGAAATATCCTATAGGATTAAACCTATCAGTTGTATTGCAGATCAGCCCCTTATAATTGGTGATGTGATATGAGACGTTTTATATAACTATAATATATAGGCCATAAACTATTATACCAGTCTGTGGTATAATATTGCACCTTAGGGTAGAATTTGCTCCATTTACATTATATTCAGGCAAAAAAAAAAAAAAGGATGAAAACATCTGTCAGGGACAGTATAGCCCTATTGATCAGGGATATAAAAGTAAGGTTTACCAAGGCTGAGAAAAGGGGCTTTCCATTTTATTTCAGTTGTTTTATAGACAAGTTTCTAGTTTGAGGGAGCTATTTAGAAATGTATGTAGCCTTATGTAGAAATTCCAATAAAGCTTTCAAAAAAATAAAGCTGATATTTATATTGGTAGAAATGGCAAGAAAATGAGTCTGAAAGATTTTCCCTTCTGATGTGATTTTGTTGTTGTTGTTCAGAATGACACTTGAAAGATGCCTAGGATTTCTACTGCTGCTCTTAGAATCACAGGATCTCAGGGTAAAATCAGACTTTAGGGGTCATTAAGTTCAACCAGCCATAAAGGTCTTTTTGTCAAAGTTATGACCATTCAAGGCACTTTAGTGTCAAAGTAACTCACAAGATAAAATAAATCACTCGCATGTTAACCCATAGGAGGTTAAACTTTTGACAGCAGATCTGTGGTGGCAGATACCACGTTTTCTACTGTCCTATTGGAAATGAGTGTTAGAGACCCATTTCCACTACAAATACTGCCTAGTGGCTGACTTACATGGTAAAAATCCATCCAACCTTGCTCTGCATACATTCCAGAACTCGAATGCAAAATGATGCCTAACCCATTTTAACTCTATCCATGCATGAGGATACTAAGTAAGATGAAGCTTGGTTTTTTGATATATACACTTTTTAAACAGGTAGAAGAACAAGAGATGGTAAAATAAGTTATTCGATTTATTGACTATAGTAACAACTTGGCTCCGGTTGTTAATGTTTGTCCCTGCCATGTGATATATAGTTGTGTCAGATTAAAAACCCCCTTGGGTATAATTTTATTTACACCTACACATATATTTCGAAGAGATGAATGACCAATTCTGGAAACAGTTAGAAGTAAAGAATTTGAATTTTCTGCGGCACTGCTACAAGTTAGGTAAGTATCTTCCTCTCTTTGGGCCTCCCTTTTAACACCAATGAAGAGAGGAGGTTGTACTAGATGTTCTATAAGCCCCTTCCAGCCCTAACATGCTATTAGCCCATGATTCTTGTGTAGGGATGCCAGGAGACGATGAAAGAGAGAAACTAACTTCTTTTCTGTCACCAGTCTTTATAATTCATGGCATTGTGTGTTTCTCCTTGAGTCAACATTGCTTCTTTTAGTGACACAAGCAAGCTTGAATTCTCCAGCTCCTTAGGAGGCAACTCTGCTATTGCAGAACAAAGATCATTCTCTTCCCAGCACTCTTCTGATTCCTGGTACCTGTATTCAGTTTCATGTTTCCTTTCTTGTTGAGGATGCCATTGCCTATAGAAAGATACTTTAGGTGAATTACCGGGCAAATGTTACCAGTGCAAAGCTAACGGATAAGGGGGACTGGAATCTTGGAATTTGTGTAAATAAATTCATTTGTTTGTGAAACTGCAGACTGATTAGAAAACTGTCTTGGTAAAATATTTACTTTAAGCATGTCCTTTTTTCATTTTAAAATAACAACTGGAAAGAAAACATAAATATGTCACTGAAATAATGATTTCTCCATGAAGAAAAAGACATTTAGACAAACCAAAAGGATATATTCTATGGTGTAGTAAATCATTAAATCATTACATTACTATATTAGGTTAATACTTGACAAAACCTTGTAGTGAGATAAACAGTGATATGGAGAATTTAAATCTTCAAATGTGTGTTGTAAGCCCCATTATAGCTGTTTTTTTTTTCAGCCTTACCTACTATAAAATTTTGTCAGAGATATTCCAAAAAAGAATAATAGATGGGTAGTAATGTTTCTGCCTCCTTTACTCTTTGGAAGGCGTGCCAATAGGCAGGTAAAGAGATCGAAAAGAAAAAAGGCAGGCAGAATGTGGTGGCTCAAGCCTGTAATCCCAGCACTTTGGGAGGCCGAGGCGGGTGGATCACAAGGTCAGGAGTTCAAGACCACTCTGACTAACATGTAGAAACCCTGTCTCTACTAAAAATACAAAAATGAGCTGGTCCTGGTGGCACGCACCTGTAATCCCAGCTACTAAGGAGGCTGAGGCAGGAGAAACTCTTGTACCTGTGAGGTGGAGGTTGTGGTGAGCGGAGATGACACCATTGTACTCCAGTCTGGGAGACAGAGTGAGACTCCGAAAGAGAGAGAGAAAGAGAGAAAGAAAGAGAGAAAGAAAGAAAGAGAGAGAGAGAGAGAGAGAGAGAGAGAAAGAAAGAAAGAGAGAAAGAGAGAAAGAAAGAGAGAAAGAAAGAGTCAAACTAGATCACCATTTACTTAACAGGTAGCTGTTAGTGTATTAAGAGTATTATGCCATTCAATCTGATTAAACCACCTGAAGGAATAGTGGACCCTCTTCCTAATCAGTCTCACATGAGACTTCCTGGGAGACAGCTGGGGGCAGCCAGAAGCAAGTAGCTAGAGGGATTGTGGTTTTCTTTGTAAGGAAATCTGAAACTGGCCACTTTAAGGGCCCTGGGTTCTACTGAGGTTAAGCCTCTAAAGTGTCCTTGACGCACTCAACTTCAAAGCAAATTCAATTTGATCTCTTGCCTAATAATAAACACTGGGCAGAAGCAGACATAGAAGGATTTGAAAAATGGTGTTAAAAGATCAAAGAGATCTAAATAAACTATTTTGTTTGAACTAGAGTTACCAAGTAGAGTAGATCGTTTTACCATAGATGGAGACTCTTTGAGAAGGAGTTAAAATTTGTGGGAGATCCCCCAAATAATGGCAGTTCCCACGCACACCACTTTTTCCCCAGAGCGTATATGGGGGATATATACCACTTTCTCACCTCCTTTTCCACTTCTCATTATTGTTAGGTCTCTAGATAGTTCACTTAACTTCTTTCTCCTTTGTCGTTATCTGTTTTAGATACCTCACCAGCTTCCTTTGCTTTCTTTCACCATATCATAGTGGTAATTTTCTCAATTCCTATATCCTACAAGAGCTTGATGAATGAAAAGAAGGAAGCCAGTGACAATTATTTTATTCAAGGCTCCAAAACAGAGTTTTGCCAAATGCTTGTCCTGCTCCTCCTCCATGTGCCTGCCATGGTCTTTGTTTTGTTTTGCCTCTTTTTCCTTTGGCAATTACCCCAACTACAGCTGGAATTTCCTGATTGATGAAGATTTAGTGGTCCAAACACAGTTAGTTGTCTTTTGGCCAGAAGGAAATACATATTATATAATCTGGTGGTTTATCTTCTTATCCCCCCCCATCAACATTTTTTTTGGTTTTGGTTTTTGAGTCTCTGCTTCCCTTCTCCATCCTCTAAGCAAAAGCATAACGAGCAAGTCTTTTAGCATTTAGTAGATACAAGCCTAGCATTGTGCTAAGTATTTTGCATCTATTATCTCATTAACTCTTCAGAACCATCAATGAAGTTGGTTCCTTTATCATCCTCATTTTGTAGATAATACAATTGAGATCCAGTGGAACTATAGTTAGCAAGTGTGAGTGCACAGACTAAAACCAAATGAATGACTTGAGATCCCAAGTGGTTAATAATGCTTTTTGCTGAATACTTTCCTAATCTGTGCCTGGCACTGCACCAGTTAATGAAAACAGAATGATAAAAGATATGTGTCTAGCTGGGAGTGGTGGCTTACGCCTGTAATCCCAGCTCTTTGGGAGGCCGAGGTGGGCGGATCGTGAGGTCAGGAGACCAAGACCATTCTGACCAACATGGAGAAACCCCGTCTCTACTAAAATACAAAAAATTAGCCAGATGTGGTGGCGTGTGCCTGTAGTACCAGCTACTCACAAGGCTGAGGCAGAGGAATCACTTGAACCCTGCCCAGAGGCAGAGGTTGCAGTGAGCCAGGATCACGCCGCTGCACTCCAGCCTAGGCGACAGAGCAAGACTCCATCTCAAAAAATAATAATAATAATAATAAAATGATATTATGTGTCCAAGCTCTTCGTCTAATGAAGGAGACAGATGTCAAAAAGATAAATTACTATACGGTACAAAAATGCTTTCACAGAGGTATGAGCAATGTTGTATGGCAGACAAAAATGAGAAAGAAGACATCCATTTTCCTCATAGTAAACCAAGAATGATCTAAAATACTCCATGTTTGTTAAACAGCAAGATTTTTGTGGTTACTATTAGGCACTATGGTATGCCTCCCTGGGTTGTTGATACCAATGCCATATGGATAGCACAAATAGTTTGAAAACACATGAGGACAAAACAGTCTCCCAGTCTCCCAAATAATAGATCTAAAGAATTCTTTGGATTTGAATTTAATGTTCAACAGAGGGGAAGACATGTATAAACATACATATATTTTCATACATATGTATATACATATGTACACATAAATATATATACATACATAAATATATCCATTTAAAACATATACAAAACTACCTATACATATATACAGCTATATATCACGTGTTTCAAGAATCTGTCTTCTACTAGCATCTTCGTGTACAGTATAATTTAGGTGTTTAATAAATTTATTTGACAGAGCACCCCTAAACCTTTTATATACACAACTCATCAGATGGAAGTAATATATAAAGGAAAGGCACTGGCTTCATTCTTCTATTTTTAAAAAGGAGTGAAAATCCAAACTCCTGTGTATGCAAACTAATTGTGTGTGTGTGTATGTGTGTGTGTGTATATAGACACAGCACCATTTTTGGTGAGGATGGAACAGGGGCTCTCAAAAGAAGGAGTTCTCAGAATCATGGCACCAAAAAGTTGTGAATTTGCAATAATCGGAGTCATGGCGAGCATCATGACAATTTAGAACTAAAAGAGATGTTACAGATTATTTCCAGTCTGAGTCCCTGCCACACATGAGAAACTAAGGCCAAGAGATGTTAAATGGCTTGACCACAAAATGATCAGTGGAACCATATGTACAGCTTCTGTCTTCCAAATGAGTTCTTTTTCCACCTTATCATGCACTTGACATCAGGCATGATCACTGGAAATCTTTCTAACATAGACTAGTTGGAGGGACATCCAAGCAAAACAAGTTGCATACATGTCATTAAAAACTTTAAAAAATTCAGATTTACTTCTGGCAAATGCATTCAGGAATTCAAACTCAGATAATTAAATTAATTTCTTAATATTCAAATAAAGACCAGATACACATTGGCATTGCCTCTTGTATATTCAGAGTACCAGATGAATGGCATTTTTCTCTAGGGGGACGGGATTGCTACACTACACCATTGCCATTTGCATTCACAACACAGGAAGGCGGAAAAGACATTGATACAACATTTTTTCTGCCTCCTTCATTTTTAAATGGACGGTGACATGCTTCACAGCAGCATCTCCAAGCAAAAGATGACAAATTCCCATTTATTTTCCATCAGTGGCACTGTATGAGATGTTGTACTAAGTCTAAGCTTGATGTTCCTGAGGCACAGAAGTGTTCTTTGTTTTTTGTTTTTCCTACAGCACATAGTATTCCTGTAAAAATAACCATTCCATTGCCAGTCATTCTGTCAGGTGTATTGGCAGAGTGGAGAAGACTTATTTGATTTCACTAAAGCTATTAGTCTGAAATTCTGATCTGTAAATCTGGATGGGGAACCACACAAGAGAAAGGATGCCTGCCAGAAGCAATGGATCTTGTACATTCTCAAAAACAAAGGTCAGATAAAAACACTGGATTGAAAATAGAGCCCTAGAAATGAAGCAAGAAGGAAGGAAACTTATATTGAGTGTTTGTAATGTTCCAGGCATTCTGCTAGGCTGTTTACATTATTTACTTGAAACCGTCAACTGGCTTTATCTTTTTCTTCTTTTTTCCACCATCACTGGTGTGTGCGTGCATGTGGGGGACCCAGGGAATGGAGACTACAACATAAAAAATGGTTTTGCTGTTATCGTTGTCATTTTTTCCTATGTAAAAATAGGATAATGTGACTTTTGCTATTGATAGATGTTTCTTCAAGATCCCAGTAGAGTATTTTGTGACTGGAAAATTTCTAGAAACTTGAAGGCAAAAATAAGTGAAACTGTAGAGAAGTGTAGAAAAGGCATTAGGGGTTTTACATAAAACAGTTTTTATTAAATCTCCTTTAGAAGGGAAAGTTATAACTATCTCAATTAAGTTTTGTTATGATTTGAATGATAGTGACTCCTAAAAGGATACCATGGGAAAGTTTTTTGTTTGTTTGTTTGTTTTTGAGACAGGATCTTGCTCTGTCACCCAGGCTGGGGTACAGTGGCAGGATCACAGCCTACTGAGCCTCGACCACCACCCCCAAGCTCAAGCGATCCTCCCACCTCAGCCTCCTGAGGAGCTGAGACTACAGGCCTGTACCACCATGCCTGGTTAATTTTTTTTTTTTTTTTTTTTTTTTTGTAGAGATTGGGGTCTCTATGTTGCCCAGGCTGGTCTCAAACTCCTGGCCTTAAGTGTTCCTCATGCCTCAGCCTCCTAAAATGTTGGGATTGTAGATGTGAGTCACTGCACTTGGCCAGCAAGGAAGTTTTGAGGAGTGATGGAAATGTTCTATATCCTAATTGTGGTGATGGTTACATAAATCTATACATGTGTTAAAATTCATAGAACTATACACCAAAAGGAAAAGGAACCCTTCAATTTCACTGCATGATAATTTGCAAAAATAAAATTTCAAGAATTTCAATAATAATATGTTGGCCTATGTCTAACAAAACTGATATTATTTAAAAATATTGCCAACTGACTATCATTAAAACTTAATAAATAATAAAAAAAAGTACTGTCACTCCTCACATGAGATAAAATTATCATCTTTACATTTATTTCTTAAAATTATTCTTTCTTGGCATCTGTAATCATCTATGGCTACTTCATTGCCTATGCCTCTCTGCTGTTTGGAAATTCAGGAAATAGAAGGCATTTTGGGATTCAGGGTGATAGGTAAAAGCCCCTATTGTACCTTCAAATAGGTCAAATGTGGTGACTTTGGTTGGTTCTTATTTTTGTTATTTCTCCAGTCATCAATCGTATTGATTTTTTTTGAACAAAGGTCAAGCACATGTTTGTAGGTGACACCAATTGCTTCAGAGAGTTTGTCCCTTCTCCTTACTGTTCTGATTTAAACCCCTTGTGGCATTTTCTACTGCATGGATAGTGATAAATGGGGTTGATAGTGACATAGAAATGAACTTAGAAGTAAGTTTATAGCACTGTTGGGGACCATCTGTTAATGTAAATGTTTAAGGTAAAATGCATTAAGGCTTAAGAGCTGACGAGACGTTTTATTTGCCTTCTGCTTTGGGGATTATGCCTGGGACCTACTTGAGTCTAGAGGATTCCTGGTTAAACTTGGGAAACCTGGTTTCCTCCTTTATCTGCAGCTATTCATTTTCTGGGATGGAATCCTAAGCACTTATTTGAATTGTGTTGTCGAAGTCACTGGGTTACACAGTAAAAATAAGGAGTCACGTTGATTTTTGTTGGAAGTTTTAAAGTATGTAAATTAAATACATTTATATGGCTAAGTCATTTATGATAACCTATTGTTAAATAGTTGTTTAATTTGTTGTCTTCAGTATTTAACAGTTAAACACTATCCCTTAAGACTATCAATGTCAATCAAGATAACAGTTCATTTATTTCACAGATTACTTTGATTAAAATCACTATTAAAGCTATTTGAATTATATTGTAATTTTCTGGTGATGTCATAATAAAACAGTTTTTGAATGTGCCCATTTTATTTTTAACCCTTGAAGGCTTATTACCGGAGAAGAAATTGAAGTAACATATTTTTACTGTTAATGGGAAAATGGTCTTCTTCAAAAAGGAAAAATCAAATTTGCCTCCTAGACAAAAATCAATAATTTTCATTTCTAGTGTAAACTTAGTAGTTTTATGAGTTGGGCTTAAGGAATGGATTTTTTAGACCACATCAGACTTACCCAAGGGAAAGGAAACACAGAAAATAGGGAACAAGACGGAGAATCAGATGGTGAGAAGAAATGAGGAGAGAGAGGGAAAAAGTGTGAACACAAGACTGTTGAAGACACTTTTCCAGAAAGGATTCATATTGGAGGTTTCTTTTCTAGGAGCTTCTGAGTATGATGAGGAAAAAGAAGTGATTAAAATTTGAATGGTTTCCTTATGGGTGGATAAAACTACCCGTTCAGCTGGAATGATTCTGATGACCTTGCCTCTGAAGCTTATCCTTTGAGATCAGCAAAAAAGTTCATGTTCTCATCTCTCATTTGAGCTGGAGTTGATTGATGCATAATTAAGATTCCTAAGGAACAGGTGTAAAAGCTGCAGAGCTTTGAGATTCATCCATTTCTCTCGACCTTTTAAAGACCAGTCTCATGATTCTAATACTATAAACACTTGGTGGCTTGGTATTAGGGGCAGAGAACTTCCGGTAGGATGACATGAGATAGGATGTCATCTTTCCACAAGGAATAAATTCTTGGATGAAATTCTACAGGTCATTTAACCCATCTCCTGTATTGCCCAGGGTAGGGAGCTGGGCACTCCTGAGGCAAAGTCATTTTCTCAAGGCTGTGTATCTGGTTAGAGGCAGAGGTAGGAAGGAAACCCAAATCTTTCTATTTTTAGACCATTTTCCTCTCTACTAGGCCATCCCTCTGTTTAACTTGGGATCTTAAGCTTCCTTTGTAATTGCTTGAGAGTAGGTTTTAATCTTCCTACTGTATACTCTAGAAACTATATGCTAGGGGAAAGCTGAGGGGATAGCATAGAGTAATATCCAATCTTGAATCCTTTCTCTCATTTTAAATTGAGGATGCACATTGTGGAGTTTTACATTAGCATAGGTAACATAGAGATTATTACTTAGTTGACCACTTTGCACTTGATCTGATGGACATTGCAGAGCCATCACAGATTCTTGAGTTATGAGGTCAGTATTTAATGAAAGGATATGTTGAAGGCTTTTTTCCTTAACTTTCAAGGACCTGTGGGGGTAGTTTCTACTCAATGCTTCTTTTTATTTGCTTTCCTAATAAAACTAATATTTAATTATAAAAGTAAAATGAAAGAAGTTTGGACTTCTGTATGAAAAGTCTTATACTTCATCTGTAACTACAAGATGTTAGATGTTCTTCATGGAGATGACAGGCAAAGGTTACTTTTGCAGTTCTATGAAAGTAAAAAGTTTTTAAAATATTTGATTGGGAATTGGCAAAAGAAATAGTTCTTAATTATATAAATTGACTATAAGAGCTCAGGTGATTATGATAAACACACCTGATAGCAATAACTTAAGATAGCAAGACTGACCTTTATGGCATACACACCTGAATGTGGTTGGGAGTTCTGAGCTAAGGAACCCAGAAGTGGCCAACCCTAAGATCAAAGGAACGTCTGATCCCCTGGCCTGTCCATTGGAACATGGGCCATACAGGGTGTTGAGGCCCCTTTGTTTTGGATTAAATGAAGGTTTCCAAGTGGACGTTGTTAGGAGGAGGGTGCTAAGTGCAACTGAGATGTAAACTGCATGCCTTTTGAAAGTGGTTGTGGTTCTCCTGTTTAGTCTGCTACCTCTGGACTCTCTCCCCTGTAAGCAAGCCCCCAGTAAAACCCCAGATCTCATTTGCTGGCTCTGGGTCTCTCCTTCAGCCTCTTGAACATGGTGCCATCCCCGCTGGAGTCAATAGGAGTTCGGCACAACAGACGAGGAAGAGCTATCACCTTACCTGATAAAATCATATTCTAAAGGGGAAAGTACATATTTATAACAACTGGCAAGGCTTATGACTTTGAATGAACAGAGTTCTGCTCTGTGGTAACATAGAACCAACAGTGCCAGGTACGAATAGGGAAAACTTCTTGGTAGTGGTGATACCTAAGTAGAGTCTTGAAGAGGGCATATTTCCTGGTTCAGAGAAGGGGGAACACTCAAGTAGAAAAGTAAAGCAGAAAATATATAACTCTCCATTTTCTCAGGGGGTCTAACTCATTACAGTTCCATTTAACCCAATCAAAACCAATGCTCCCCTTTCCTTCACATCTTTACCACATTCTTTTAAAGAAGCGTATGCACAACTCCTTGAGCAAGAAATATCAGGCAACCACTGCCATCTTAGCTAAAAAAATCTTTTATTTTAGAGAAATTACCTGGAAGAGTCCTCTGGAGACAGAATAAGAAGATGCTTTCAGTTTCACTTGGAGAGAATGTGAGAATTAGTCACCTGCTTGTTTGGGACATAACAACTAGTTGTTTCTGGTTAAAGCAACACCAGTATTCAGATGAGTTGGAGCGACATCTGAATGATTGGAAGTTGCTCAAAGCTAACAATGCTACTTGAAGTAAAAGGATGAACCCCTTCAAGAACAACGCTAAGTTCTCCTTTGCTACATGGAGCGAATTGGGGCATGATAGGCCAGGGAGAAAAGAATCAACAGATTCTTTGCCTACTTGTGCCAAATCTGTTGCAGTGTTTCAGATAAATCACTTGAACTATCTGAGCTTTGAAGTGCTTCAGCTTCCACTCTATAAGAAAAGTTGTTTGAACCTCTGTCTTTCTGCTCACCATCTTACCCTTCTCCTTGAAGATCAGCTTAAAATAAGAGGAGTTGAAGCCCAAGGTGAAATGGGAGGCCTTTACTACCTCCTGCTAACGGTGGTAAACGACTGTGCCTAACTTTGACCTCCTCTAGTTGGCAACATCATTCTAAACTTAGTCAAGACAAAAAAGGATGACAGCAAAGGTTTGAGCACTTTTAAGGACCTCCCACTTTTCCCAAAGTTCTTCTATATCTATGCATATGTGTATAATATGTTTGAATATTTTATTATAATTATCCTTCTTAAGAAAAACAAAGTTCTTGGATTTTCCCTTTGACCTGAGCTTAAGAAGTCTCTTAATAGTTCCTCAGATGTAGTACCTGTGGAAGGGAAGGATTAGAATATACTCAAAGTTTGTGTAAAAAAGAAGGTAGTCACTTAAATGTAAACATGTAAACACTTATTTTTTACTGTGTTGGCTTTGCTGTTCTTTAATTTCTTTGTTATATCAGTCCTTTTTTATGTCATGTGGAAAATGTGCCTTCCTGGTTAAAAGGCTGGATATTTGGAAACAAGGGAGTTTGAATCACTGCACAGCTATTTAATTTTAAAAGACACTTTTTTTCTAACCTATATAATTTTTTTTTTTTTTTTTTTTTTTTTTTTTTTTTTGAGAGGAGTCTCGCTCTGTCGCCCGGGCTGGAGTGCAGTGGCCGGATCTCAGCTCACTGCAAGCTCCGCCTCCCGAGTTTACTCCATTCTCCTGCCTCAGCCACCCGAATAGCTGGGACTACAGGCGCCCGCCACCTCGCCCGGCTAGTTTTTTTGTATTTTTTTAGTAGAGATGGGGTTTCACCGTGTTAGCCAGGATGGTCTCGATCTCCTGACCTCGTGATCTGCCCGTCTCAGCCTCCCAGTAACCTATATAATTCTTAATTGTCCTGGACATGTAGGCTATTTCAGTGAAATTTAGAAAGCAAGGCCATTTCTTACAGCTAAGCCTTTTAATAATAATTATGACACCAACCCCCAAAGACATGGTTTCATGGTTAAAGGATCACTTTCAGGTTTTGGGGGGATAGAGTGATGGTAACAGGAAGCGTCAGAGGAATTCAGCTCCTTCTTGAGCTTCTTGTGTTTTATAATCCTCCTTATTTCCCACCTGTTTTGTCTCAGAGGGGATTAGTCAATAGAGCTGCTGCTGTTCACAAAGCCATGCAGGTAAGAGATATGTACCCCTTGCCTCAGAGTCTTAGTAAACTTATAGAGAAAATATGATTTGATTGCCTAACAATATATTTATCATTTACATACCAAATAAGTGAAACTTAAAGAAAAACTGCTTTGAGCTCCCAAGAATGCTGGTTGATAGCAAACAAGGAAGGTGCTTTGGTAAGAAGGTTGTTTGCTTTGAGCTTCTGTGGATGACAAGAAATCAAGTAATCAAAGAGGAGGAATAAAAACATAGTTGAGAACAGAACAGTCAGAGGCATGTGGGCAACTATCTCTTCAGATAGGAATTTTATCTTTCTTCCTTGTTCAACAGTTATTTCATACACGAATGAGAAAGGCCAAACATAGTCATGAGCGTTTGCTTTTTACTTTCTGCCTCTTCAGTTTTCAAGAAACACTAAACTCGCACCTAGGAATATTTTGACAAGCTTAGAAACTTTTTCAAAAAATAACTCTTGTATGTGGCAAGATGTTACTAAAATCAGATTTTTTTTTCCCATGGAGACGATGACTGCAGAACTTTTCATTCACACCCTCAAACTCGTGCAGAGAGCGGCCAAGATCTTTCTTCTTCTGCACATTTTTGGCATCATTCAGTGGACTTGAAAGAAACACAGAAAATTCCATGGAGAAATATCTTAAACTCCAACTCACCTCTTGGCTTCTTTCAGGAATGCTTATTTGAACTGAATCAAGATGATGACTTTTTGTATCTCAATCTGAAGCATAAATAAAGTAGGAATTTTGCATTAGGATTGTGTTTTTTAAATAATCATAAAACTCATATTCAAGTACTTCCTTGAAGCCTCTAAAATAACACATTTTGGATTTCTATATAGAATCACCTTTCTTTGCTAACATGGATAGGTATTTATATGTCAGTTTTATAGAGGACTGACTATACTGTAACTTTGGAAACATCATCTCTTTTTAATAATAAGAAATGTTGGCTAAGGGCTTGTCTTTCCTGATTCTAGATTAGCTATGATAATACTCATCCCCTTATGCTTTTAGACTTCTCATTGCTTCCCAGTTAATATAACATGGGGATTATTAAAGTCTCTGTGTATACATGTCTAGATGTGTATAGCATTCGATGAAAATTCCTTAGGCCTTTGGAAATTCTTCCTTTCCCTTTTAGAGAAGAGGATATTATCCTGGCTACCATACATAGCAAGTTATATGCATATAAGATATGTTCCCTTTCGCCATGAAATCAATCTTCCAGTTACACCCTGGGTTTGGTCTTTGTCTTTGCTCATCTTGTTCCTTTGCTTTTCACTTCTCTAATTTTACCCATCAAGTGATTATGCATCTGTTTTTCACCTTGCCCCACAAACCTCTCTTAGTTGTTTTGTTCTCCCTTCCAAATGCTTCTGTCACCATGGCTTCATATCTGGCCCCACCCCTACCCCATCCTATGCACTGTTCAAAATCTTCATTTCCAGCCATCCAACAACTGTCAGCAGAAGAAAGTCCAACTCTCCAGCCTCTTTAGAAAGCAGACTTTATTCCCCACACTACATAATGCATAGTAAGGGCTCAGTGACACTGAATATGCAGATAACATAATTAAGTCCATAGCACTGCCTGGCCATACATGGTATTTGAAGGAAATAAGGCCTGTTGTGGATGTTGACTGAAAATTTCCCAACATTTACAGCCTAGAAATTTTAATGGAAACATAAAGCCCAAAATTTGGAAATAAAGAAACTAGAGAAAACAGCAGATGCCCTAGAGCATACAAACCCTGTGGCCAAGAACAAAAGGGAACTCACAAGGAGGTGTCTGTATTATGAGGGCTTGCGCCCAAATTCCTTTTCTGTGAGAAAACAGTACCATATAATCCTTTTGTCTCAGTTAAAAAAAAAAAAAAAAGTGGTCCAAAGCAGACAGAATGGAATATGCATTCTTCCTCCTTTACCCCTAAAGCATTCTGTCTTGATCAATTTCATTTTTTGTCAGGTGCGCTAGATGTTATAAAAGCACTTAGCTTATTGCCTGGTACATAGTTGTTTGAAAAACTTTGACCTGAAAAAGGCTGAAGAAAGCTAACAGTATACTATATAAGACCTGGAATGTCAGGATAAGAAATTTGCATTGATATAACGGGTAATGAGAAGCTCTATACCACATTCTTTTTACCTGTGTGTAAGAGGAGTTAATAAGAATAGTATTTTATTACCAAAATAGAAGTTGCATCTGGCTCAGATTCAGCCTCTGATCCCTCAGGAGGTTCCCCGCCCCCTTTCCCTGTTCCTGCTTTCCAGCTGATTTGACAGAAGGACAGAAGGATTAAGAAATCAAGTAGCTTATCTGAGAGGTTCCCCATGGGGCGCTTTGTCCCAGGTGTTCCTGCTAGGAGCTTATATAATCAGGAGCCTTCTGCATGCTGAGGGTATTACTGCAAAGGTGATTGTTTAAGTCAGTGGGTGACGGTGTCAGGATAATTACAGCCAGGAGATGTATGATCATAAAGACCTAGTTAGTACCCCAGGAGACCCCAAGACAGGGCTTCTGCCCATACTTTTGCAATCACACATTCTGAAGTAAGGTGGCACCATTTACCAAGTAGGAACAAAAGTGAATGACAGGGAGAACTGTTTGTTCCAGTGCTCTGGGGACAAAAAAACAATCCACGTTAATCTTTTCTAAAGTGTCTCCTTTTGTTATGTTTATATTTTCGTCGAGGTTCTTTGTTCACTTGGAACTAAGCCAACACAGAATTGAATGTGATTTCTAATGATCTAGAAAAAAATAATTAAGTTATTAAAAAGGAAATCTAAAGGATGATAAATTAGCTGAATATCTTTCTGTTCATCTATTGTTTTCTATTTTCTCTAACTTAAGGTTGTTTATAATAGACAGTTCTACATCAAACTTGAGATGAAATTAAAGTTGTGAGAGATTTATGATGTGTGGTCCAGTTGTGGCCACCAGTTCTAATATGCAGGGAATATATTTGAAACGGGATTACAGTTGAATATTAGGGTACGGGACTATTCTTTTCAGCAGGACTAATGAGAAGATCAGAGACCTCTCTATTTTTTCACTCCCTGCCTCTTCTTTTGTAATCACATGATTAATACATGCTATTGAAAAAGGTTTCAAAATGTAATGAAGAATATCAAGAAAAACATAGAAGTCCTCTCTGACTATCTCCAACCCTAGTCTCCTCTCAAGTGGGAACCACTGTTAACATTTCCATGTGCAGATGTCAAAAACCATTTGCTTTGACTTTACAAACAGGAACATGCATGCACACACACACACCCTTGCCCAAAATGTTTTAGTTTCCATAAATGGTGTATACAGTCAACATATGTCCTGGATATCTCTCCCTGTCTGTACTTGTAGAAATATATAAGTTCCATTTAAATTCAAAGTCAAATACAATTTGAAGTTTTGCTGAAGCTTATTTCTTAATGCAGGCTTCTAGATTGTAGTGAATAAGTGACTGAAATTAGCCAGCCAGTTGTTACCACAGCATGATAGCTTGGTTTTATGGCTAAATGAGCTCCTGGAAGGAGTGTGGGAAACTCCCTTCATGCTCCATTGTTCCAGAAGGACTTGCATGGTGAGAGACCCTTGGATCTCCTTCCATCCCAGTTTTATAGTAAAAAGATCAAAGATCTTCCCCAAAGTCTCGCCCAACTGGGTCCCCACCCTGTTATCTTCTGAGGAATCTAACCCTGAGTGCTGCTGGGCTTTGCAGAGCCTAGAGTTGCAGGTTATGAGTGTGTCCAAAGAACCAGAGTATGTCATCTGGATTCACTCACTCCTTCACACATTCATTTATTCATACTCAACAAATATTTATACCATTATTCCTAGGGCAGACAGTGAACATTAAAAATATGAAACAATCATATTTAGTCCACTCTTTGCCAGAGAACACTACAGATCAAGGAAACGGGCAACTTCAAGAAAGTATGAGTAGTACATTGACCAGCCAAGTGTAGAACCTTCTGTGTCAGACTTGACGGGGTGAGGGAAAACTTCCTGGACAAGAAGACATCTAATTGAAATATGGAAGGATGCTTAGAATCTAGCCAGGTGTGGGGACTTGAAGGGTAAAGCAAGTGCTACCCAGAAAGTGTGAGTAAGTCAGATCTCTTTGGCCTGAAGTCCTCATCAAGGAGTTTAAGCTTTATTCTGCAAGTCACAGGAAACAATTGAGAAATTTTAAGAAGCAAAGGGACCTGATTTGTAAGATTTATACAATGGAGAACAATATGGAAAAGGAAAAAGACACCATTAGGATACTGCTGTGGTTGCTGGGGTGAGTGACGATGATGGCTTTAACTAGGGGAATGGCCCTGGGACCAGAGAACTGTGCATCTTTTCGTAAGTCATTTCTTGCATTCTGTGAGCAAGCCTGCACAACTGCCTAAGCACCCAAGTTAAGTGTGGCAACTTTAAGAAACAGCATAAACCATGGGTGACATTGCAAAACTGAATGCATGCGGTGCAGAGGTTAGATCAATACGGTTCTGGAGGGATATACATGTGTACATTCTTTGTTTTGTTTTCAACAGGCAATTGTGCTTGAGGCTGGAGCTTGTTCACCCTATCTTTTGGACTCAGAATATGGTGCCTGGTCTATTTTCTACATGACTGGGCTTTAGTTCAGAACTGACGAGTCATATATCATTCTGATTGATTTTTTTTTTCCTTTTTCTTTTTTTCC
The DNA here is from genome assembly GCF_043159975.1 of Macaca nemestrina. Lineage (NCBI taxonomy): Eukaryota > Metazoa > Chordata > Mammalia > Primates > Cercopithecidae > Macaca > Macaca nemestrina. The sequence continues at coordinate 28,757,240 of NC_092131.1, read as the reverse complement.
CCTTTCAAATAAAGGGGTTGCAGGGGTGAAATAGAGATTGCTATGAAACATCAGGGCAATGCAACCCAAATATGCAATTATCAGGAGCCCCCTAAGTCAAGCTCTCCTGTCCTCTCTTGTTTTGTCTACTCAGAGCTGAGATAAAGAAATAAAGGGTTAAATGAGGTCAGTTAGTGGGTAAAGGACAGAGAAAATAGATGAGCAGCCCAGCTCGGACTGCTCTGATCTCAGTCGGAGAGAAACGGTTAGAAGGGGACATGGCAGAGTTACAGGATTACCAATCAGCGTCCTAAGCAGTGGGGTAGAGCTAACCCCTGAGTTGCCTACCACAGCTTACTTTGCTTCTGAATTCTTGGGTTTGGTTTCATCTATATCCTCTGTTTTAGCCTTCTTTTTAGTGGCACTCCAAAGGCAAGGACCACAAAGCCTAAGCATCCATTTTTATTAAAGCAGAAAGATGAAGATTTAAAATGTGCTTCTGTATGTGTGCATTTTAAAAGCAACCCTTTGTAAGAATGAGTGGATTTAGCAAAATATTTGTGATTAAATCACAATGGAATATGTGCCTCTTACTCCGTCTAAAGTCCCTCGGTTCTGCAAAGTTTTTTATTCTCTTTTCAAACCTTATGCAATTGTGACTTCATCTAATTTATTGATACAGTTCTAAGGGATTAGTATCTTCTGACAACAGTCTTTTCAATATATGTGTATTTTTTTACCTTTGAAGGAACTTGGGACTGTTAGGGTTTTAAAAGAAGTCTGAGTTTTGTTTTTGTTTTTAATGACAGTAAGTACCCATTAAAAAGCTGTAGATTTACATGCCTTGATGATTAGCTCTCTCTTAGACTTCAGCAAGCCTTACTGAATTTCCTCTGGAGAGCAAGTATTGAGGGACAAAATACTGGGCTAGAGTTTAAAGCAATAGAGATTTGTTGACAATGTCGATGATTAAAAATGAGGCTTTTTAAACAAGAAATTCCTGCTCATACATTTGACTTCTGAGAGAGAGAGAGTGTGTGAGAGTGTGTGTGTGTGTGTGTTTGTGTGTGTGAAATGGGGAAAAATACCAATGCATCAAAATGGACAGGTCATTTTGTTGAATGTAACTGGACTCCTAAGCATTCAGAGATTTGGAGTCGTCATAATTTCTGACTGCCATGCATTATGCTAATGTGGCTGTCCTCTGTTGTATGCTTCTGCTGAGACAGCCACTTTACTCCTGCTTAATTTTCTCCTTAATGGTAGCAGTAGGGACTTTGGTATCTACAGTCAGCTTTTACCAATTTAACTGGCTGCCACTATAGGCTATTATAAATTATTATTCTTATTTAACACTTGAATCTATAATTTCTTTCTTTCCCTTATGTTCTATAAAATGTAGACTTAGGTATAAGTTAGCTATGCTTTTCCCTTCTTATAAATCTAAATCTTTCATTTGCAATGAGCTAAAGTTTTGGATGCTAAACAACTGTAACCCCTGCTCTACAGATTAGAGAGTTATCAAGGAACTTCATTCATTCATTCATTCATTCACACGTGCCTGCCTTCATACATTTATTCATCCCTGAATGCAATAACATATTTACGGAGCACTTACTTTTTTTTTTTTTTAACCAGGCAATACTTTAGGTGTTGAAGATAAAATGGTTAACAATATCGATTGGTGGGAAGAAGTACTACGTAGAATGTCTTGAAAATACAGATGAGATTTGAAGAAAAATAGCTTCTCCAGACTGATATTCTCAAAGTAGTTTTTCTCCTTAGTTATCTATACACCTCCATTGGAATTCTTGCAAAGGTTAGTTTGCCTTCTGGATTTTGAAAAGTTGTCTTTGATTTTATTACTTTCTCCCTAATGTCCTAGGGAAAATATTTCCTTCCTTCCTACTGATTATTGTTTCCGAATTTGAAAATTACTGGAAACCTATATATGAATATTTTGTTATAAAAATTCTTGTGCATTTGAACAAGCACAGGATTACTTCCTATGCTGGATGCTAGATTCCAGAAATTTTTTGAAATTTTTTACCAGTATCCCAGTTGTGATATTCCCAGTTAGTTGATTGCTTTTTCTGTCTCTTTCTGTTTCTTCCTGAGGCTCCTCCTCCTTCCCTGCCTCTCTCTCTCTTTTTAAAAATTTTATTATTATTATTTTTGTAGAGCCAGAGTCTCCCTCCATCACCCAGGCTGGAGTGCAGTGGCACCATCTTGGCTCACTGCAATCTCCACCTCCCAAGTTCAAGCAATTCTCCTGCCTCAGCCGTCTGAGTAGCTGGGATTATAGGCACATGCTGCCAAGACTAGCTAATTTCTTTTGTGTTTTAGTAGAGGTGGGTTTTACTGTGTTGCCAGGCTGGTCTCTAACTCCTGAGCTCAGGCAATCCGTTCGCCTTGGCCTCCCAAAGCGCTAGGAGTACAGGCATGAGCCACCATGTCGGGTCCCCGCTCGTTTTTTTTTTTTTTTTTTTTTTTTTTTAATGAGCAATCATAAGTTAGCATCAACTAGCATGCAGGTAATACTTTTCTTATCTTGTTACTTGTGTTCCAGCACTAATAACTATGAGACTGCAGACAGTTTTTAACTTCTCTGAGCCATGGCTCCTTCCCTGTAGAATTATGCAGTACTTCCTGTGAAAATTGAGATAATGTGTAAAAATAAAAAAATAAAAAAAAAACCTACCAGCACTGTATCAGCCACCATACTTGGCTTTCACCAGCATTCTCTGTGGCCCAATTGCCAGATCTCTGATACTTGTTCCAGACTCCTGGCACCATGTTTCTATTGCTGCTGCCCATATTCCCCTCCCCCAACAGATCCCGATCACCCTTCTTGCTTGAGCCTATTGCTCAAGCTTTCTGTTTTGCCTTTCGTACCTGTCAGGTCTAAATCTTCTCCAGGTATTCTTGATCTCTCATGTCGACCCCATTCTGCCACTGACAAATCTAGTTCTGAAAGTGTGCTTCAGAGAAATTTAGATTTTTGAGATAATTTTGATATATAGTAATGAGAATCTCAGCCTTATGGCAGGCTTTATGCTTTCAGCCGAGGTGGAATCCTGGCCAAAATGATTTTTTTTTAACTTTCTGCCATGGTGCCTGGAATTTCTTCAATATAGACTCATTTCTCAGCTCTTCAAAGGCTTCCAGGTTTTTAGATTTTCCTTCTAAGCCTCAAATCCTCTTGGTCAGCACCCTAAATAATCTGTCACTTATCACCTGCAACAGGCTCAACTGAGATAGGTCTTGTAGAAATGAAGCATAGCCTGAAGTTGGAGAACAGAAGAAACAGGAGGAGAAAAAGCACCAGAAGCAAATTTATTCTCATATCCCAGTTTTGAGTAAAGCTAGCCTACTGTAACCCTAGGAGTTTGGCGGCTGCTAATATCTAAAAATGCCCTGGTTCTGTAGCTTGGAAGAAAAGGAGGAATAGCCATTCTCTTTCCACTTTCCAAGGGTGAGCATGGCCAACTTAGTGTCCTGCTATTCACCATGAGCCATCATCAGGTGCAAATTAGGAAATGAATTTACATTAAGTTTCAAGAAAGAATTTCTGACTATGTAAGCTGAATTGACAAGAACAAAGTCCAGAAGGAAGAGGCCAAACTATCACTGAAGGGGTGATTTGTGGCTGAACTGGATGAACCGATAACATTCCATGGCTAGAATTTGTGTCACTGTTTCATTCTGTGTGTCCTCTTATTTTCCAAACTGCATTCAATCGATATGGCAGAAATGAATGCCCCCTATATACAATTCTTTCAATATATCTCATATAAGTTTAGAAGGTGAAGCTTGTGTGTATTTTTCATGTAATGTAGTATTCCCCTGCAACTGAGTGCAATAACTACCCATAGTGCTGATACACAGGACTCTCTCAATTTGTGCCCCATGTCAGAAATGCTGTGCAGAATCCCAATAGCTGGCTTCAAAACCTGCCCTGAAGATCAAATAAAGGATACACATACAAGTTCCTCATAAGTGCTCAGCAGGTTGTTTGGGCTTATATTAATCTCCTACAGGTGCCGCTCAGGGAGGGATACCCCAACAAAGTGTTTGTTAATGCTTGCCACCTTTAGAGAAGTCTCCTGGACTGCTGTCTAAACCTACACTGAAAGCAAAGTGGAATAACAAGCCCTTTGAAAAGTCACTTGGGAAGATGACAGCCCATAATGGTCACTTTGGCTAGGATTTAAAATCCTTTATTATTGTCGAATTAAAGTACCCCTAGCCATATTGCTCTGGATATACCCCATCTTAGCTGATCTCAGGTTTACAATACAAGAACAATCTCAATGTGATTTGCTTAATGAAAATGTATCCCTTTATTTTAAAGCAGGGAGATACCCCAGTTCCTTAAAAAGTATTTGTTTTATTGCATATGCTTTAAAAAACCATTTACATAGCAGTTTCATTTTGTTTGCAGCCTCATTGCATTTTCTTCTCTAATTAGCAGATACATGCATCATCTCTTGGAGATAAAGCAAATATTGTTCTTTTCCTCATTGGGTACTTTCCTAGGAAAGAAGCTCATGGCATCACTCTGGCTGTGGGTTTGCTGTGTGCTTTCCCACACATTCTCACCCTACCACACTTTTCCTGTAACGTTGCTGAGTTCGGCTAATTTAGATCCTTTCTCTAATTTAAGTTGCTTTCATTTAACTTGGCTTGAGAGTGTCTGATACTTACACTCACAAATAAAACTATAGAGTTTTAGAACTCAGAGCAATGCTTCCCATTGAGATTTCTGATGCCACCATGGTGCCTGCAAGAGGAAGCTCATCGGAGTGCTTTCATCAGCAAGGAACTGGAATTCCTGACCGCTGATAAGACAAGATGACTGTCACAGCTTCAGATATATTTAACAATTTGACATTCAAAAGCTCAAGGGGAAAATAGATTTTCCCCCGTATCTCACTTTTTTTGAGGGAGGAAATTTTTCAGAAGCTTCCTATCCTACCCAACTTCCAGTAGAGTTCTGTTTAGGTCTCCTTGGTTAAAACTGGATACATAGTTACCCCTTAATCAATCAATTGCATAGGAAAATTGAATTTCCATGATGACTATAGCCTAATCATGATGCATCCCCTGGGACTGACCCACTTTCCTGAGCACAGAATTTGTCCAGCGTAACAAGTTTCTGAGCTAAATGAAAATACAATTAACAGGTAGAGAAGAATAGATGTGGGTAGGCAACCACAAAATAGTGTTTGTTTTGAGAATAATTATGAGGGGGTAGTTTAGATATGTTGTATGTTACTTGCAAGTGTACAAGCAGAGTTTGCTATTTTTTGAGATGTTTTTTGAGTAACTGTCATTTCTTTGTGAGATTTCATTCTAGATCCTAATTCTCTCACTGTACAGAGAGGGAGAGGCATGAACAAATACATGGGAGTCCTGAGGGAAACTGTAGGCAGAGGAGTGTAGGGTGGCCATACAATTTATAACTTAAAGCAAGACACTTCTGAGAGTCAAAAGGAGAGCTGCGAGTAACTCTACCAAATCAACAGGTATAAATTATCCTAGGCAAACTAAAATATATGGTAAAGTCAGATTTATATAAGGGAGTATATTTTTAAAATGTTATGGGGAAGCTAAAGTTAATTTTTTAAAGTTTTTGTAGGTGGAGAAAATGTCACCTTTATTTAGGATCATAAAAAATTCCAAATTTATATGAAACTTTTTCATGTACAATTTTGTTTAAATCCTAAGTCTTATGAGACGTGAGACATTGACTATAATAAAAAGTGCAAAAACCTCTCAGATCTTGCAGGTCTTCTATGGTAAATTTGGAAAGTGTAATGTTAGCATCTATAAAATCAAAATATTGCCTATTGGTTTCTGTTCACTGGAAAACTATAAATGTTGATCATTTTATTTTACACAATGCCTGTGCCAAGTCTTCCTATTGTCTTCCTCAAGGCTTCTAACTTTCTGGACTTTAGTTATCAGTGATATTAGTAAGAATCTTTTTGGTCTTGGCCGTGATGGAAGTCTGAAAAACAGCATTTGGCAAGGGAATAACCCAAACAGAATGATTTTCCATAGACAAAATGTGTTTAAGTTAACGAATGAAAGATATGAATGTTCATGCTAGGGGAAGGGGAAAAGCATTGATATTTCCCTTAAAGAGAACATACCAGGGTATTTTCTTTCCTGTAAGTGGTTTAATTTTGTACATTGCTTCTGTGCTCACAGAATGTTCTCTGCCCGTCACAATAAAGGAGAGCCTTTTCATTGAAATAGACCACTGAATCTGTTTTAGCGACTGCAGTGACAGTCTGTATGTATCTGAAAGAATGAGAGGCATAAGACAGCTTCACACGTTCACATCTAGGGTAGTATTTTCAAAAAATGGAGTTACTTTGAAATCCCCAAATCATCTCTTTCTTTTACTCAATTTCAAGTTAATATCTAATGTAAAACTTTTATAAATAGCAAAGAGACTTGTACTTCTCTAGCTTTGTGATATTTAGTCTTGCCTTTTCTTGTTGGTACAGTGTGCCCTTTATCAAATGATCCATCCAGGTGATTGATACTAAAACGACTCATTGATTTCGAGTTTATGTATCTAGATCTTAGATCCTAGAAATGAGTTGTTAATAAATATCAGCATTATATCAAGAGTTTAATAGAAACATATTCCTGAACAAATTTCTATTGCCTTCTAAAAGGGTTATTTCTTGGACTGCAGAGCTGTTAATCTGTAGGTTGCATTCAGTCTAGGCTATCAGAATAGGGTACCCCATGGGCCTTGATGATATTATTGTCATTTAGATGGCAAACAAGGCATGAAATACCTTTTCATGGAGCTAAACACCCTAAAATGGGGACATGAAGCCCTGTATCTTTGGGCACAAAGGTTGCTGTATTAAGTCATGTGTTTCTGGTACTTCTGGGCTCATTAACCCAGGGGTTGTTTCTTGCTCCCAGGGATCATTCTTTTTGGTCCAAAACGAAATTAAAAAAATAGATGGATCTTATGGATTGATGTGAATGTTTAAACGGAAGCTCTACTGCTAAAACAGTAGTTCATAATTAATAATCCCTTGATCTTTACTTTGTTTTTTTCCTAAGGAGCAGATAAGAAAGCAGGTACAAAGCAAACTTAACACTTTGGCAGAATGTAACATATCCGACTTTCTAAAATTCTGTATGCCAGAATACCTGGCTGTTTCCCATACCTTGCTCTTGATATACAGCCAACAGCCCAGCCAGGAGCCATGTAGAAAAGGAGGGGAGACACTCAGGGCAGTGGTTTTTCATGGCCTCATTCTTTATAGTTAGTGTCCCACTATTGTACTTGTAGAATGACTCTGAAATTGCCACACAATTTATATGTAAGAACTGCTACTTCTCTTTATTTCTCCAATTCAAGTTTAAGTTATCCTGAAGTTTCTCCACCTTCTGGAGTGGCAGGAAATTTAGCGATTTCCTTTTCTCATAATGGAGCCACATATGGTTCCCCAGCTAGCCACAACAGAAAAACGTAGGGATGAGGATGGTTCTTCAGTCATGGTGGGGGCGTATTTTCTGTGGGTCTTTTGGCTGTAGTGCTTTGGGCCATTCCCTGTGTCCTCTGTTTGAAGCACTCCCACTCCAGGTGTGTTCAGTGATGTGTGGTCAGCCTCGTTTCCTCTGACCACCAGACAGCTTCCGCAAAAGTCTTCTCTATCCTGCGTGTGGCATGAAGCCAGAGCACTGGACTGTGCTACCTTGATGTTTGCTGTGGGTTGAATTGAGTCCCCCAAAAGGATATGTCAAAATCCTAACCCCTTGTACCTGTGAGTGTGACCTTATTTGGAAGGAGAGTCTTTGCAGATGTGATTAAAATATAAGCTAAGAGAGGCCCATTCATAAGATGGGGGAGCATTGTTGGTCCTCAATCCAATATTACTGGTGTTCTCATAAGAAAACAAGGTAGACAGAGAGACAGACAGGCACAGAGAAGAGAGTGCCATGAGAAGCTATGGCCACACACAGGGAAAAATGCCATGTGAAGGCAGAGACAGAGACTGGAGTGATGCATCTATAAGCCAAGGTATGCCAAGGATCACTGGTGACATCAAAAGCTAAGAGAGAGTAATAGAACCAATTCTGTTCTGGAGCTTTCAGAGAGAGCATTGCTCTGCTCACATCTTGATTTGAGACTTCTGGTCTCCAGAACTGTGAAAAATAAATTTCTGTTGCTTTAAACCTCCCAGTTTGTTATGGCAAACACTAAGAATATAATACAGTTCCGTTCTGTGCTGGTGTGGTTCCTTACATCTTTCTCACCCAAAGATGTGACTAGGATCATTTAACCTAATTCCTCTCTATTGAGTATTTGAGAACATAATGTGAAGCTTCCTGGGACTGGAGAAGGTAAAGAAAATGCTACTTCAATTTATATTTTTCTTGTTATCTCAACCTGCTAAGCTTACATTTTCAGGAGGCAAGTAGGTATTGACAGTTCCCAAGGTCAGACTTTCTGGCCTCTTGACTTTGTTCACTCTGGCATGTTCTTCCTGTAGAATGTCTCTTAGAACACAGGCTTTTCCATTATTTTCAGCAAATGTTTACTGAGTACCTCCCATGTGCAAGGCAATGGGATAAGATAGTCTAGATAGTCTTAGGCTTCAATGAGCCAACAATCCAGAGCGACATAAATATATTTACCAAGTGTTAGAGGAGCTCAGTGAAGGTGTGAATAATTTTTATAAGGCAAGAGAAGTGGTGGGGTCATAAAAGTCTTTACCTCTAAGGGTTATTTTGAACTGTGTCTTCAAGGATAGAGAAGATTGTATCAGGCCAATTAGGTAGGGACATCCTAGGACATGGGAATATTATGATAAATTACATGGTAGGTTTGAAAAGAGGGGTTAGCATGCATGATTAAATTATAGGTGGGGTGAAAAAATGGTAGTAGGTGAGAAAAAGGTGAATTAAGATCAAATTGTGAAAAATTTGTGAATGCCTACAATGGGCCAGGTCCTCAGCTAATTATCTTTAATACATTGTCTTGTCAGGTCTGAGAAGTAAATAGTTGCATTACATAGTGGATAAACCCGAAAATAAAATGACATGGATAATTTGTTCGAGAAATTCAGATGGCAGGTAGTCAAGGCCAGAGTTCAAGGTCAGCATACGTCCCAAGCCCCTGTTCTTCTCTGTACAGCCTGCTGCAAAAATAAATGGGGAATGCTTCAGGGCTCCTGAGAAAGATAGTGGCAATGGGTTGGCCCCAGTGGAGGATTCATTGAACTTTAGAGGTTATATGCAGAGGGCTGTGGCAATACAGGAAGGAGGTGATTTGGGATTTAAAAAGAGGAATCCTGTTGGAAAGGAGGGGACATATTTACCTAGATTTGATGATCAATTAATTGATTGATGGTTGAAGGGAATACGAAAGTAGTGCAATGACTGTAACGTTCTTGGTTTGAGTAATGATTTGAGGATGGTGCCCTTCCCCAAGGTGAATTAGAGACAGGAACAACATGTTCTTGGGAAAAGATCGTGAGTTTGTTTTTAGCTTCTTTAAGTTTTAAGCGCCTGGTGGAAGATATCCAGCAGACCATTGTAAATTTTGGCCTGGAGTTCAGGAGGAAAGTTGGGGCCAGAGATCCATTTGTGATCCATCAACATGTAGGACAGTCAGTGACTTTTCCTGAAATACAAGTCTCATTTGTGGCATTCCATTGCCCAAGTTCCTGCAAAGATTACACGAAGCTATTAGGATAAAAAAAAAAATCCACATTCTTAACATGACTTTGAGGCACTGTTTGATCTGGGCCTGCCTATGTCTCCAGCCTCATTTTGAGGTATATTCTCCTTCTGTATTTCAGTTCTCAAACGTATATGTGAAGGTCCTTTCTGACCCAGTTGCCTGATACCAGAATGCCTTCTCAACATACATATACATCGGTACACAAATGCATGTATTCACACCAACACACACATGCAAATCTGCACACATACATGCACACCTGCACACATGCACATCTGCAGAAGCAATAGACACATGTACATATGTGCACACATGTGAATAGATTCATGTGTACACATGTGCACACAAATACCCATGCCTGTGCATGCACAGATGTGCACATTTCATCCAGTAATTCCAACTAATTCCTCAGATGCTCATCTGAAACATTTTTGTTATCAGGGAAGTCTTCTGTGACCTCACAGTCAAAGAAGATTCCCTGTTCCTTCTATGCCATAGCACTTATTAAATTGTGTTGAGTGCTTAGTTTTCTGTCTTATTAGAATGGAAGTTCCGTTTCAACAGGACATGTGGAAACATTCACATATTTCCCTTCCTCTGGCACACTACACAGCATAAGTGGGCAGTAGTCTTTGTATACTACAGGAACACATGAATGAACTGATAGATGAATGGATGAATGAGTTAATGAGGCTATGAGTATAGATGAGATATAGTAAACAGGTAGGGAAAAAACAGGGCACAGGAATATCCTCCCCACTCCACAATGGACTTCCAGCCCACTCGTTCTCTTCTATGGTAAAGACTATGACTTTGGTAAACTTTGAAGTCTTTCTTTCTAACTTCTTGACCTCTAAAAGGAAGATGGCGTTTTCATTAATGCCCTGGGTCAGGCTCTATGGAAAATACAAGAGGAAAACCAGGTAGTCCTTTCTATTAATGTCTGAACTATCTCATTAATTGATACCAATGTTGAGGTAATCAACTTCTCATTAAGACTTCTCATTAGATGGCTATTTCTCTCTTTTACCTGCTGGCATGGAGTTTAGAACATTTAATCATCACTTTCCCATTTATCACTTAAAGGAAATTCACCTTTCCCCTGGTTATCACATCCTAATTTTTCTGGGGTTTGTAAAATTTTAATCTTATGATAGGGTTTTTTTTCTCTTGAGTAAGCCTTTAGCAATTGCTATATCCAACATTTCAAAGCTGTGTTTTAGTGAACTGAGGAATTTACTCATCAAGATTTTATTTTGCCAACACTCATTCATTGCATGGAATAATAATTAGGCAATTTTCATGATATTTCATGTCTGGGCCCAGTTGCTCATTTAGTCAGAACACACTGAGACTGAAATAGCAGTTTATTTCTTGCTTAAGTAATATGGTTTTGCTTGTGACCAAAAGCATATGAATATTTTATTTAACTCCAGACAGACACTTCTCAGGTTTGTGATTTTAATTATAACAAAAACTGAATGAAAAGAATGACTTGATCATGGCATGGATATGCCATTGTCAGAGAAAATAATCCACAGACAGATCGATAGTATCGTTTTCATTTATGAATACTATTTTAATGTCTTATGCACAGGTATTATCTCTACAAACCATCTCTAGCTAAGGAAAGAACTTCTTTAGTCACACGTGAATTGTCTACCTTTCCATAAAAATGTTCTGTCAAGAGCTTTCTACATAAGAGAGTACAATTTTTCAAATAACTTGTAATTTTTTATTTTACACACAATATCTGCACTAAAGAAAGTGCATTAAAGCAACTTGCATCTCAAAACAATACATGTCTCCGGTTGAAGTTTTAGTGAAAATTCATTTATTCCTCCTCTGAGTTTTACCCAATTGGTAAAGCTGTCTAAATATGGGCTTCCTTAGAATCCATCTTCCTTCTCAAGCATTTCCCTATGTTTCCTTCCACCCCCAAATTCTTACCCTATTTCAGGCAGAGCTGAGCAAACATAAGCCTTCTCTTAAGTATTGAGGGAAAGTCTGCTAAAGGGCTAAACTACTTAAGGAGCTAACAGAAAAGGCTGTATCAGAGAAACTGGAGAAACACAGGTTTCTAATTATATCTGGCACCAGAGAGAATGTCAAAGGTATTGGGTCTGGGGCAGGTTCACAAGAGTGAAAGTAAGAGATTTAAAATAGGTTCTCAACTCCTGATAAAAACATGAATATTTATTTATTTATTCTAGCTTTTCTTTCTTCTCATATCGTTATGATTATTATTACTACTACTACTTTTCTGACTTTTCTCTTCCTAACCTACTAGTATTTAAGCTTCCTGAAGACAGAGGTCAGTTCTGCTTTGATCACCACTATATACTCAACAATTAGCATATATTGGGTGCCGAGTATCTGCAGAAAGACTGTTCTCTATAGTTTTAAACATTTTGAATTAATCTCTCCCCTTTCTCTCTTCTAGCCTCTTTTCTTCCCCTTCAGTATGGTAGCATAGACTGTCTTTTCTATGTTCTTGAGGTCAGTACATTTCAGGATTATAATCTCCCAGATAGTATAATATCAGCTCATAATCTTCCAACAAAATGGCCTTGGATGACTGTAGGTAGCAGTATGAAGAGAGATTGCTTGGACTGAAATCTGATTCAAGAGATGGAACCCATGTTGGCAGTATAGATGTTTTATCTTGAGAATATTTCTTTTTTTCAATGAAATGAAAAAGAATAAGCCAAAATAACTGCTTTACCTAAGCCCAGATTCTTCAAATGTGGTTTCTCTTGAATCCTGTAGGAAGATACTAGAACAGAATTCTGCATTTCTAAGGAAAAAAAAAAAAAAAGTTAAGTGCATAAGAAAAAAAAGTGAGCAAAACAAAAACCCACCAAACTAATAAAATGCTACAGTTGGACTATACCATTTGATCCTGCATGATTACTTCACCTTACTTTCCTCTGGACACATCCTATAATTAAAACAAACAAATTTTTAGGCCGGGCACGGTGGCTCAAGCCTGTAATCCCAGCACTTTGGGAGGCCGAGACGGGCGGATCACAAGGTCAGGAGATCGAGACCAGCCTGGCTAATACGGTGAAACCCCGTCTCTACTAAAAAATACAAAAAACTAGCCGGGTGAGGTGGCGGGCGCCTGTAGTCCCAGCTACTCGGGAGGCTGAGGCAGGAGAATGGCGTAGACCCGGGAGGCGGAGCTTGCAGTGAGCTGAGATGCGGCCACTGCACTCCAGCCTGGGCGACAGAGCGAGACTCCGTCTCAAAAGAAAAACAAAACAAAACAAAACAAAAACACAAATTTTTAAAAGTATCTTTCTAAAATAGCCATTAATTTGGGGACTATTATATAAATTTTACCATAATTGAGTGTGTTTAGTACTTCCCTATACAGATAATTCTTTTAATAAGGCTGACTGAAAGGCTTATAAAATATACCAAATAGAATCTCTTTATGCATGATAACTGGTGGTTTCAAGCAAAAGTATATAGGAGTGAATATTTAAAATGAAAATGAACAGTTAATGAAGTATATTTTGCTATTTGTTTCCAAATAAAAACAAGCCCTGGTGTCTAAGACTTAGTTATCTAACTTGTGATTTTTTTTTAAAGTATAGATGAAAGGTAGCTAGGTAGAGATAGAAATAGCTTAGATGGATAGATACACAGATGGCTTCCTTATGCAGATTTAGGAAGCAAAGTAAGTGTATACTAACTAAAGAATAGAAAAGGTGAATGACAAGCTCTATGTATCATGACTGACTATGCTAATTATAGCTTATTATATTCTGCTGGACCTATGAGCCCTCCTCAGCTAAAAAACACCATAAAGTTCATTTAATACAACCTTCCAATTTTACTGATGAAGATACTCAGGACTTGAGAGAGTAGAGAGCAGACACACTTACTTCCTAAAGCCAGTAGTATGGTCTTCTCTGAGGACACTGAAGTTGAGACATGAAGGATGAGAAGTGGCTGATCATGTGACGAGTATGTGAACTTTGAGGGGGATTAATGCTTGGCAAAGGGTGAAAATGGCATGAACAAAATTGGTAAGGTAGCTAGCCAGACTGCCAGCATCGAAGGCCATAGTAAGCAATTAAGATATAATTCCAAAAGCAGTGGAAACATTGGTGGGTTTTAACTTAGGGAACGATGTAATCTGATTTATATTTTGAAAGGGTACTCCAGCTGCCTTATGAAACATGAATTGTAAGGGAGGGAGCTAGAGAGGAAGAGGGAAAATTACTTAGAAGGCTTTTAATAGGGAGGTTGGGGAAAGTGGAAATATTGGATGTATTTTGGGGGTAGTGCTAACAACATTTGCCAGTGGTTCTTGGATAGGGAGGTAGAGAGAGAATTAATAGAAAGGGAGGAATTGAGGGCATCTACTTTCTTTTTGACTTGAAAGGCTGAGTAGGTGATGGTAGTGTTTGTCAAGATGGAGAAGACTGGGGTAGAAACAGAAATATGTTTTAGATTAGTATTCATATTTTATTTGACTTGTATTACCTAATCCAAGTCGAGAAAGATTAATTCTCACCTAGAGCCAAATATATATTTTATTTTAGTCAGGACCAATATAAATGTGCCAAAGGAAATGATGAAATATGGTTAGTATCTGTTCCCTATATAGTAAACAAAATAATAATTTAATTTTCACAGTGGTCGGAGGCCATCTTAGGAACTATATGTGAAGGTAGAATTTGTGAATAGGGAAGGGGTAGTAGATGTGTGTCACTGTGTTTTATATGATAAGTGTGTATATGTGTGTTAATGTGTATGAGGACAGAATGCCCCTATGAACTTAGGAAAGTGAATCCCATTGGGTTAGAAGACAATGTAAGGTAGTCCTGTATTTTCAAGGGTGATTTTTAGAAAATCCTAATCATTTTTCCCCAAGTAGTTTGTGTGAATACTCATGAAATTATAGACAGACAAATGCTCTTTTGCTTAGGATGAAAATCATCTGTTATGCCTTCATCATCAGTGAATGTTTTGGGAACTTCAAGACTATATCCATCATCCAGAGTTTTGGCACACACACAAAAACATCATCTGTGCTAGCCTTGGACTTTGCTACCTGACAAATATAGTAAAGCACTCAATGGAGAACCATACATTAGCCGGATATGTAGGACATCAAATTTAAATGTTATGTAACAGCTATGAAGGGCACAGTTTCTCTTATAGTTTTAAACATTAAGGAGTCCTGTCTGAAACTTGAGACTTGAAATTAAAACTAGTAAATGGCACTCTTAAACTGTCCACGTCCATGGTAATCACAGTGCAATACAGCATGCTTTTTTGAATGCCACCAAATGGAATAAAAATTTTCCTAAAATGAATGAACTCTCTGCTTCTAGTTTAAAATAGCATAACAATACATACATACTCCAAAATCACTTAAAGGGAGAAAAAAAATTTCCTTTCTAGAGGAAGGGGAGGCAACTTGTGATGGACAGTAGAGGGAGTAGAAATGCGAGAATTAAATTTTTTATGCCACTGTCAGAAAACTGGGAGAAAACTTAAAGAGAACTAATGGGGAGATATTATTAGAGAAAACAAAAACTCAAACCAAATCTCTAAATGTTTGAGTTGGACAGCATTGATTGAAACACTCATTTCCCTTGTAATCACTCTAAAAAGTAAGCCACTGTCTATGATAGATAACATGATAGTTTCTGTTCAGGTAAAGCATACTATTTCAATGTCCAAAGACGTTATTCTTTTAAGTAATAGATATTCAGTGAATGTTACATTGGTTTTTAATGGACTTTCCCCAGTTGGTTGCTTATTTCCTGATATTTTTATGTTGGGTATTCATAAGAGTGTGGACTGGCTTCAGCTAATCCTCATAAATTGTCTATCCATTAGCAGATTTAAACTGGACATGGGGCTGCCATGTTTGTGGATTCAGAAGTAACCTTATCAATCAATCAGCCTTACCTTCTTGTAAGTTCAATGATTCGTTAATCAAACTCAGAACTAGATAATTCTATTTCTAATGTTTTTATTTGTTGTATTCTGCCTACAAATATTTCAGAATAATTTTCCCCTGAGTAAACAAAGGAAAAATCTTCAGCAGAGGCAGAAAGGTTTAAAAACTTGGCAAGGAATAACTCAGTATGACAATATTGGCAAACCTTCCTTTTATTGTCATACATGAAATAAATGAATATTTAAATAGATTTTTTCCAGGCTTTTGGGGATCTGGCAACCCCATGCTCTATCTGTGATAAAATCTCACTGGCCTGAGAGTCCTGCCTAGATTAATTAAGAATTTCTTTCTGTCTCTCTCTTTCATACATTATGTATTTTTCAGGTAACCATGTTAGCAATTGTACACGATATTTTTAATATTAAATTATGTAGCCTCAGCTGCTTATAAGGAGAGTTTAAGGGAATATTAGATACATTTATAAGTATAATTTGTCATGCAAGTGCTAATTAACCTTGAAAATAAGCACTGGCCCACCTTCCCAGTACCTACAATAAAGCACACTAGGCCAAATCTCTATGAGGCTGTGGTTTTCTGTTAAAAAAAAAAAAAAAAAAAAAAAAAAAAAAAAAAAAGTATATAAAGCTACTAACAACCCTGCACTTGTTCCCCTGAACTTAAAATAAAAGTTAAAAAAATTATAAAAGAAAGGCAACATGGCTAATAGGATATGTAAATTAAAAATTTCCTTCTCTTCTTTCATTTGTCACTATGTTTTGTTTGTAGGTAGATTCAAAGAATACCATACTTGTCATCGATAATTATTTGTATAATGTTGCATTATTTTAATTTACTCAGTTCTGTTGCAATGGGAAAATAAATTCAGGAAAAACAATAACTATCAATAATAAATATAAAAGCATGCATTTTCATAACAACAACAACAAAAAAAACTGAAGAGAGTTAAGACACATTGTAAGTTCCAAGAAGGCTGGAAGAACACACATAAGAAACTACAAAGAACATCTGGGAGATGGCTCGTGTGAACTGATGGTGTGGGCCAACCTTCAAATTGCACTGTCCTCTACAGGTCCTTTCTAGATCCATTCCTCTATCATCTCAAATGATGTGCAATAATAATGCTGCTTGCAGAACGAACTGATTTCTCATCTACCAACTAGGATGTGAGTTCCATGAGGCCACCACTGTCATTTTTGTCTTTTTATTCACTGCTTTGTTCCAAAACCTTAGAATGGTGCATAGCATGTAGTAGGAACTTAATAAATACTTGATAAATGGGTGAATGAATTTGGCATTTGATGTTTTGATGACGAGTAATATGGTCTATGGTTTAGTTCATAGGATTGCATTAAGGTCAACTTCCTGGTTTGGATCATTGTTCTATGGTTACGTTAATGTTAACATGAGGAAAAGATGAATAAAGGCTCCGGGAATTCACTATTTTTGCAACTCTTCTATCAATAAGAAGTTATTTTTTAAAAAATATTTTCGGGAAATTGAGAATGGAAAAAGGAAAAGGGAGTAAGGACATGAAAGGCTGAGGACCACTGACTCTGGAATAGTGCAGGAAGACAAGGTATGGGCAAGAAATTGCTGATGTGAGTGCTGGCAATTTGCCTCTGGAAGGCCAAATAGCATTTGATGCTACGCAATCTTTTTGGAAAATCTTGAATTAAAATCTCAAATATTCACTGTCCACTGTGAAATTTTAATTTCATCAGTATTCTTTTACCTGTGCTGCTTTTCTCTACCCGCTGATGGCTGCCAGTGCTAGCTGCACAAAGCCCTGAATTCTAGACCTTCTCGCTCTGCTTAAAGTTTATTAACAAGGGCCTGGTGCAGTAACTCAAGCCTGTAATCCCAGCACTTTGGGAGACAGAGGCGGGCGGATCACCTGAGGTCAGGAGTTCAAGACCTGCCTGGTCAACATGGTGAAACCCCATTTCTACTAAAAATACAAAAATTAGGCAGGCGTGGTGGTGCACGCTGGTAGTCCCAGCTAATCAGGAGGCAGGAGAATCGTTTAAACCTGGGAGGTGGACATTGAAGTGAGCTGAGATCACACCATGGTACTCCAACCTGGGTGATAGAAAGAGACTCCATCTCAAAAAAAAAAAAAAAAAAAAAAAAAACCAAACAAACAAGTTTATTAGCAAGTATTAATGTATCAGAACTTAACAGGGCAATTTCTTGTATTATTGGGAGACTAAAAAAAAATTGGGAATAAACGAAAGCTTTGAAGAGAAAAAAATGGGTAGCCACCAGAATCATTTTGTGAAAGGAACAAATACTTATGAGTTAATCTATTGTTCTTAACAACCTGTTATCCATAATAGGAAAGGAATCCAGTATGTGCGTGACTAAGTTAACTACTCAAAACTTTCAAAACCAGAAGCCTAAAGAAGTTATAGTGGCTGGGCGCGGTGGCTCAAGCCTGTAATCCCAGCACTTTGGGAGGCCGAGACGGGCGGATCACGAGGTCAGGAGATTGAGACCATCCTGGCGAACACGGTGAAACCCCGTCTCTACTAAAAAAAAAAATGCAAAAAACTAGACGGGCGCGGTGGCGGGCGCCTGTTGTCCCAGCTACTCGGGAGGCTGAGGCAGGAGAATGGCATGAACCCGGGAGGCGGAGCTTGCAGTGAGCTGAGATCCGGCCACTGCACTCCAGCCTGGGCAACAGAGCGAGACTCCGTCTCAAAAAAAAAAAAAAAAAAAAAAAAGAAGTTATAGTTTATTTTAAGGAATATCCACAAAACCTAATATAGTCCACTTCTGAGTAATCATTTAATTATGGTATTTTATCATTTTATTTTTAAAAAATATGCTGAGGACGTAAACATAACTAAAATATCAACACATTCTTTCTTCCTACACATAACTATTAATCTCAAATGTTCCAAGAGAAGAGGTTTAAAAAGTAACCCTTTGCAGAGCTAGCCCTTCTTTCTGGAGCTGTAGGCCTCTCTTCTTCCCAGCCCCCTCCTTTTCTTTTATTTTGTCTTACTTGCTACCTTTAAGTAATGAGTGTTCTAGTTTGTAGGAGTGAACTGCTGAGAGAAGGGAAGAAGGATGCATTTTGCATTCACTTGTATATCAGCCTTGAAGCCTGGCTGGTGGCAATATTGTGGACAATAGATCTTTCAAACAAATACACCCTTGTCTGTTCCTTCCTTCTGTAATTGTTGGCAGAGTTCTTTGTTATGTGTCTGGTTTCTTGAAACTTTGAATGAACAAACTAGGACACGGGATTAATGTAAAGTACTGGCATCTTTGTTGACTTATTCAACAGACTGTGTGTACACAGAAAAGAGAAATAAGCACTTTCAGAAGTGTTGTCTGCACGTGCCTGGGATTATATAATTTAAACAATGTGAAATGCAGTACCTTGAAAAAAGCCAGGCTAGTCCCTAAACTGTGTAGTTTACTTTCTAAATGAAAAATATCCTATTGACCATAAGCAAATGAACAATTCACCTGTTAGCATATGGACCAAATATAGACCAAGATGTGTAGTGGTAGAGTTACAAGTAAATTTTTTGATGCGAAGTGTCAGAGAATTTACAGCCAAACTATGTGAGTACCTCTTTGTAGCACGGTAATGATGAAAAAGATTAGGCAAAGTTTAAAGTTGAGATGCAATTTTCCCACCTGGAGAGAACGGCCATTGTTACCTAAAATTCACGTGGTACAATGGAGTGATAAATGAGTCGTTCACAGTAGACCAAGCTTTCTCAACCTCACCTCTATTGACGTTTTCAAATAGCGACTTACTGTTAGGGACTGTTCTGCACATTGTAGGATGTTTAGCACCTCTCATATCTTATGCCTGCTAGATACCAGCAGTACTCCCCTTCCAATTGTGCAAATAAAAAATGTCTCCAGACATTGCCAAATGTCCTCTGGAAGTCAAAAAAGCATTCCTGGTTGAGAATCATTGCACTAGACCAAGGCATGGATCATATTGACCAGAAGGAAGTTGTATATGATTTTAAAAAATTATCCAAATCCAGAAGTAGTACACTGGGACAGTCTAACTTGGGGACCTTTTGAATGTCTCCACCATGGGAGCAAAGGCTAAGTAAAACAGTGTCCCATTACTCAGTCCAACAATACTCCTCCATCAATTATCCTCTTTAGAGTTTTTGTGTCTTTAGTCTCTTAATCGGCCTTGACTTCTTTTCGTTGACCTTTAAATTATCTCCTTTATCCTAAAGCAAATCAAAATTGCTTCTGGTAATACAAAGGTATAAAATTACTATGATGTCTTCACATTACTACTAACTTGTTTGAAAAGTAGTCTTCGTTCTCTACCTCTGCTTCCTCGCTGTCTACTTTCTGGAATACATCCCAGTTTGCTTTTTTCCTCCACTATGTCACTACTTAAAGTGGCCGCCCAAATGCTGTAATCCAACATCTCAATGATCACATTAACTGAATTTTTTGTATACTTACCTTTGACTTCCATGCAACTTTTTATACTCTTAATGGTTCTCAAACATTTTTTGTGCATCAGGATCACTGGTGAGTTATTAATAGTTAAAATAGAGATTTCTGAATTCAACACCCAGAGATCCTAATTCCATCGGGCTAGGATGTAGACTGAGGATTTGCATTTCTATCAAGTTCCCAGATATGTCCATGCTGCTAGTCTGGGGAATCAGTTCAAGAGCCATGCCTTGATTCTTCTCTTCAGTGCTTCAATTGGCTTTTATAATACCATAGTTTACTGATCTTGACTCTCATTGACATTGTTAGTCACATTTTCTGGTTTCTTCTACCCCTTTTCTCTAAAACAGGGCAATGTTGCCCCTCAGAGAACATTGGTCAATGTCTGGAGATGTGTTTAGTTATCACAAATAACTAGGAGGAGGGGAGGAAGGAAGATAAAAGGATCCACTGCTACTGATGTCTAGTGAGTAGAGGCCGGGGTGCTGCTAAATATCCTACAGTGCACAAGACAGTATTATTCACAGGACAAAATATTGTTCATCTCAATATGTGATCACTGCCAAGATTGAGAAAGACTGCCCTGGATGCAGGCATTCTCTCCAAGGAGATTTTTTTTTTTTTTAAGGTAGGGTCTCCCTCTGTCACCTAGACTAGAGTGCAGTAGCACATTCATAGCTCACTGCAACCTCCTGGAATCAAGCCAGGAATCAACACCTGTTGATATTTTAGTCATGTTTATGTACTCAGCATATTTTAAAAAAATAAAATACCATAATTAAATGATTACTCATAAGTGGACTATATTAGGTTTTGTGGATATTGCTTAAAATAAACTATAACTTCTTTAGGCTTCTGGTTTTGAAAGTTTTGAGTAGTTAACTTAGTCATGCACATACTGCATTCCTTTCCTATTATGGATAACAAGTTGTTGAGAACAACCTGGTCATTTTTTGGAGAGATGAGGTCTTGCTATGTCGCTCAGGCTGGTATCAAACTCCTGGGCTCAAGCGATGCTCCCACCTCAGCCTCCCAAAGTGCTGAGATTACAGGTGTGAACCATGGCACCCAGCAAAGAATGCCCTTTTTATTATCTCTTCAGTCTATACCTCCCTCTTGTCGACCTCAGACATGCCCAGCACTTCAACTCTCACGTCTCTGGAAAAGACTCCCAGAGGTGCTATTTTTAAATATGACATTACTCTTGTGTCTGGCCTGAATTTGCAACTGCCTGATAAATATAAGCTTAATGAGCCACCAGCATCTTAAGTTTAAGATGCCCAAACTAGGCCGGGCACAGTGGCTCATGCTGTAATCCCAGCACTTTGGGAGGCCGAGGCGGGTGGATCACCTGAGGTCGGGATTTTGAGACCAGCCTGACCAACACAGAGAAACCCCATTTCTACTAAAAATATAAAATTAGCTGGGCGTGGTGGCACATGCCTGTAATCCTAGCTACTTGGGAGGCTGAGGCAGGAGAATCGCTTGAACCTGGGAGGCGGAGGCTGCGGTGAGCTGAGATTGCACCATTGCACTCCAGCCTGGGCAACAAGATCGAAACTCCATCTCAAAAAAAAAAAAAAAAAAAAAAAAAAAAAAAAAAAAAAAAAGCCCAAACTAAACATATCCTTCCAGTAAGAGACTGCTTTATGGTCAGTAGTGGTAATTTTTTGATAAGGTATGTCTTTTGACCTTCATAACTTGTAAAAATGGTACAAGATGGTTCTCTTAAGAAAGTATAAAATCACATGTATGGTTCAGAAATATCACTCTGGTAGGAATTTGAGGAGGTCACAGATATTCAAGCAAATTGAAAGAGAAACTTTCCATTCCATGTGAGATTATCTAACCTTTTGATTGGCCAGGGAGAAATGTGTCTTCTTATTCCAAGTGAAAGTAAATGTATCCACCTGCCTAGAACTCAGCCTAGTATTGATTGGAGAAAATACTAATCTGATGTTTTATGCTTCGGAGAAAGAAAGCATGTGAGTATATGATCTTCTCACAAATACAAGTCTTTTCATTAGATTTGTTTTACCAGAAACCATTATATATTTTGTTCCTCAGTAGCATGCCATGTATGTGATTGTTACTGGTACTAATAGTAAATCTAATAATATGCACCATTTTTAGAGCATTTACTAAGTGTCAGAACAAGTGCTTTGCCTGCCATCTTATGTATACTAAGCCTATGGAGTAGATTTTATTATTGTACCCATTGTGCACCCATGGAAGCTAAAGACTAGAGTGAGTGAGGGATACACACAAGGTCACCTAGATCACAACTGATAGAACTGGGATTCGAAGACAGACTGTTTGACACTTAAGCTGATACGTCTAAAGACTATTCCAATAGTACAAAATTCAATTGCTGTGGGACATGGTTCTCAGAACCTGGTCTTCTTGAA